>NC_083869.1:4242424-4545454 GCF_032452875.1 Bos javanicus
CCTGGCTTCTCCTGGGAAGCAGGCCCCTGAGCTTCTGGACACCGAACACTCTTTGCCCTAATTTAGTACAAGGCTCCAACCCTGGGTGGTTCTGTGTCCAGGCTCGTGTGGACCTGGGCCCAGCGCTTCCTCGTCAGCACGTGGTGTGGGTGTCCCCGCCTCAGTTGCTGGGCCTGAGTGTGTGGTCGTAGGGGAGCCAGAATGCAGCCGGGCTCGGCCTCTAGGGCAGGACAGACGTGGGTGACTGAGGACAGCCCCTCTCAGGGCTCACCCCTTTCACCTGAGCTCGTCCTTGTGCTGGTGGAGGACCTGGGGCCTGCTCGGCCGGCCCACCTGCCTCCTGTGCAGCCCTTTCCCTCCAGTGCTGCCCAGGGCAGCCTCCCTTAGCTGGTTCCCTCCACCCCAGAGAGACAGGGCTCCTCTGCTTGGCATGCAGGGGCCTTCTCCCAGGCCAGAACCTCTCCCTGCGGCCACCCTAGGATCAAGGAGCTTAGCGGGGGTTCGCCTGGGTGGGTCTAGGACAGTGTGATCCAGGTGACCCTGGGCCATGAGGGAGTTAGATGGAGGGAAGGGAGCGCTGAGAACCGTCTCCTAGGAGGCACAGCTCCGCTTGAGCAGGAGGGTGCCTGTGGGCCCCTCAGCCAAACTAGATGGAGCGCAAGCCGGCCCTGGGGCCAGAGCCTTCTGAGCTCAGGGCAGAGCAGCTGGGACTCATCCTCACAGGGGCTGTCCCCTCCAGTCGGTCCATATGCCTCCTGTGTTTACTGAGTAAACCCAGCCCTCCCACAAACGGAGAAGGGGCCAGCTGATTGAGGCAGTGAGGGCCGGTGCCAGGAAGCAGGAAATGAGCTTGGAGAGGCCTGGCTCCACTTCCTGCCACCATGGGGGCACTCTTGGGCCACTTGCTCCAGATGACACAGCAGCCTCTGGAGACCCCAGGGGTCTCCAGCCAGGGGCTCTTCCTCGGGGCCAGAAGCCAGCCCACTGAGCTTACTCGGAAGCAGGCACTCAGGCAGCTGACGCATTTACTGAGCTCACGTGGGGCCAGGGGCCCTCCCTGCCCAAGGTCCAGGCCCCAGGAGGCTCGGCACAGGGAGCATGCAGAGCTGCTCCCGGTGCAAAGCTGCCCCAAGTCTCCAGAACCCTCAGCCCTCCAAGAGCAAGCCAGACCTTACCTGTGGGTCACTCCAGGTCCCAGCAGAGAGCATTGGACGTGCAAAGCAGCCCCCTCCCCGAGCCGGGTTCTGAGGGTGAAGCCTGCACACAGGTGCTCAGCAGAGACACGGTAGACAGACTCCTTCCTGTCATTTCATCGTTAAACTGGAGAGATGCAGCTGGGAGAGGAGGGGCCTCTTTGCCCCATTTTTTGTCGCAGAGAAAATGCACTGTTTTTTCCCCACTGGGGACCATGTTTATTCTAGGTTCTTTTGGATACTTTTTCAGGTTATAGGAATTCTCTTCTAATCATGAATAATTATTTAACCTCCAGTACTCTTGCCTGGAAAATCCCATGGGCGGAGGAGCCTGGTAGGCTGCAGTCCATGGGGTTGCGAAGAGTCGGACACGACTGAGCGACTTCACTTTCAGTTTTCACTTTCATGCATTGCAGAAGGAAATGGCAACCCACTCCAGTGTTCTTGCCTGGAGAATCCCAGGGACAGGGGAGCCTGGTGGGCTGCCGTCTATGGGGTCGCACAGAGTCGAATACGACTGAAGCAACTTAGCAGCAGCAACAGCAGCAATATAATTTTACATAACTTCTTACATATCTGTTGATGTCTGTAATCTGTTGGTGTGAAAATCCATATGTGGATTTTCTCATGTTAAATCATCCTTACATATGTGGGATTACCTGATTTAGTCATAGTGTCATATATTTTATATGCTCTGCTAGATTCGATTTGAGATTTTTGTTTACAGTTTTTTTACATCTATATTGATAATGAAAAGAATTTCAATTTTCCTTTCTTCTCCTGTGTATGTTTGATTTTGGTATTCGGGTTATGTTAGCCTCATAGAATGAGTTGCAGGTGGAAGTGTGCATTTCCTTACTATTATCTGTAAGAGTTTGCATAAAGTTGGGTAATCTGCTTTTAAAATTTGGTAGAAATTTTTTCTGTAGGAATTGTCCCTTCACTTTTTATTTTGAGAAATGTCAAACCTACAAAGTACTACTAAAATAGTAGTAAAACTTTAGACCTTTCCCCTAGAAAGACGCTGCTGTTAATGTCTGTCATTTTGGCACATGTGTGGATGTGTGTACTATCCCTTGTTCTCTTGTGTGTGTGTCTGTGTATGCGTGTGCTTTGTCTGTGTGTCTATGTGTGCTTGTGTGTCTGTGTATGCATGTACTTGTGTGTGTGTGTATATGTACATGTGTCTACATGTACGTGTGTCTACATATACTTGTGTGTCTGTGTATGCATGTACTTGCGTGTGTGTATATGTACGTGTGTCTACACGTACGTGTGTCTACGTGTACTTGTGTGTCTGTATGCATGTACTTGTGTGTGTATGTACATGTGTCTACGTGTACTTGTGTGTCTGTGTATGCATGTACTTGTGTGTGTGTGTGTGTACGTGTCTACATGTACGTGTGTCTACATGTACTTGTGTCTGTGTATGCATGTACTTGTGTGTGTGTGTACGTGTGTCTACATGTACGTGTGTCTACGTGTACTTGTGTCTGTGTATGCATGTACTTGTGTGTGTGTGTACGTGTGTCTACATGTACGTGTGTCTACGTGTACTTGTGTCTGTGTATGCATGTACTTGTGTGTATATACATGTACGTGTGAATACATGTATGTGTGTCTACATGTACTTGTGTGTCTGTGTATGCATGTACTTGTGTGTGTGTATGTACGTGTGTCTACGTGTACTTGTGTGTCTGTGTATGCATGTACTTGTGTGTGCGTGTGTCTACATGTACTTGTGTATCTGTGTATGCATGTACCTGCATGTGTATATCTATATACGTGTGTCTACATGTACGTGCGTCTACACGTATGTGCGTGTGTGTACATTGTACCGTGTGTGTGTCTGTGCTTGGTTTTGTTTTGCTGCATTTTGGCAGAACTGTGTGAACCTAGGCTGCAGACATTCCTCAGTACTCGAAAACCTGTAGGAAGATTTTTAACTGCTGCTTTGATTTTTTTTTTAAGCTTATGGGGCTACTTGTGAGTTTTCTATTTCTGACTGACGGCTTCTCTGTCTCTCTCTCGCACGTTCTCCTGGCACCCCTATCCACGGGCGGCAAGAGCAGGTGAGTTCGTTCTGGCTATTTCCTCTCCCGTGGCCCTCCTCTCCTGCCTTCTGGCCAGGTGGGGGTCCCTGGGATGGCGTGGGGTCTGTGTTGCGTGGTAAGGAAATGGATACAGAGATGTTCCTTGGGTTGCCTGTCAGGGCCACAGAGCAGTTAAGTGGCTGAGCTCCCGGCAAGCAGGGACCCCTTTTCCTGGTGCATCCTGCCCCAGCTGCTCCTGGAGATCCTGCATCCAGGGTCAGTGGCAAACACACCACTTAACCGCTCTCGTGACTGAGTGACTTTGGCTGAGGACCCCCTGAGCCTCAGGTTGCCTGTCTGACAGTGGTGCCCACCCCGGAGGTCGTGGGAATAAAGCAAGTGAGTGCCAGGTGGGCCCCGGCCACAGAAGCCCTTTCAGGGGCTTCTGAGGTGGCCTGGGGGTCCCTGTTCTGTAAAGGACCAGGGACCAAGGTTCATTGCTGAGGTGGCCACCCTCCCAGCTCCCGGGTGGTCGCCTCCCTGAGAACATGCAGACCACACCGCAGGGGAAAGCAGGACTCTGAGTCAGTGTGGGCGTCACGTGGCTTCTGTCTGGAGCATGTGCCGTTTAGGCTCTGACTTTCTGTATCAGGGAAGAGCAGTTCCTATTCAAAGAGCCCGTCAGACCGTCCTCCCTGCCCCACCCTGTGCCCTATGCTCCTGTGGGAGAACGTGTGTGCACGGAGCAGGGGGTGCGGGCCAGCCCCTCCTCTCTGCTCAAAGCCCTCGTGGAGCCACAAGGGAGGGACCAGGGGCATTCGTCCGGGAAGAGGGGTGTCGTGGAGCCTGGAGCCAGCCGCCAGCTGTGGGGTCAGAAGGCTGAGCCTGGAGGGAGTATCGGGCCGCCCCTAGTGGTTCCCCGACGAGTGCTGGCCCTGCTGGCTGCCAGATAAGCAGTCACTGCTGGTCTCACGGCTTTGGAGACGTTTGCATGGCTGCCGGGGAGGCCCACAGCTTCCTAGGCCTCTGACTTCACACCTCTAGTGAGAGAATCAGGTTAGATCAGGCGCACAAAGGGCCTTTAATCTTTTTGTCTGTTTTCTCTGTAATACATGCTTGGTTATATAAAACGGGGAAAATAACAAAAAATTCGGAAGCAGAAGAAAAAGTTGCCTGGAGCTCCAGCCTGGGGCCAAGCCCCCTGCACCCTTGGCGTGTGTTGTGTTTCTGCCCTGCCTTTCCTCTGTGCCCAGTTTGTGTGTGGCCCAGAGCTGGCGTCAGGTTGTAACCCGGACTCTGATGCGGCGCCTTTGCTCATCATGCGTATGCTAAGTGTGCCCCTGCGTCATTGCAGGGTCCCCAGGAGGGCTGTCCCACTTGGCATGGGGTCATCAGATGTAGGTTTCAAGCTCCCTGAGCTCTCTTTAGGCCCTGAACTGTGTGACCTGGCAGGGCCGGTGTCCGCTGAGCTGGGCCCTACTGCGTGCGCCTTCTGTGCTGCTCTTGGCTGCTGTGGGGTTTGTTCCTGGCACAGAGACACAGAGGCTGGCATGGTTGGCAGACGATGGGAGCAGGTAGAGCCGGGCATGTGTGCTGCATGCCCTGGCAGGGCCCGACACTGCCCCCAGGCCACACTCTCCATCCTTCACGCCACCCTCTTCAGGCCACAGCGGGTCTGCAGGTAGAGCTTAAGAGGACATGGGAGGACCAGCAGAGACGGGGAGGCACAGAAAGTGACCCCGAGAGCTCTTGGCCGAGACTCAAGCTGATGACAGGAGACGAAGGCTCTGCAGGCAGGTCTCAGGCCCCATCACTGAGCACACAGCCCCTCCCAGGGAAGGAGCAGGCTGGGCACCTTCACTTTACCCCGAGGTGGGCACATGTGATGTTCAGGTGAGAGTGGAACCTCCCCGCCAGTGTCAGAAGCCAGAAAGTGCCAGGGGGCAGGCATGTGTGAACAGCAGCCCCATGGGGCTCTGCCAGTGCCAGGCTGGTCACCTGAGCAGCACCTCCCTGGCCAGAGCCCTGCTCAGGAGCCGCGGGTGGGAGCCTGGTGGAGTTGGAGGGCAGGGGAAGCTCCCTACTGCCTTTGGATGGCCCCGGATGGAGCACCGCTTCTGATGATCGGTCAGCAGTCCAGGGCTGAGACTGACCCTCACCATGGGGGCTTTGGGGACAGCGGACAAACTCCCAGAAAGCCGTCAGTCAGTCAGTCCTTTGCTTGGTGGAAAGGACATCCCTGGAGAGACCTGTGCTTGGGTAGGTGGCATGTAACCCCAGGCTTGGCCACAGCTGGGAGGACAGGACCAGTGGATCCTCTTGAGACCTCAGGCAGGTCAGCCACAGCCTTTCCAGTCAGCTGCCTGGAGGGAGGGGGGTCAGGGCTGGGCATCGATGCTGGGTCCGTCAGTGTCAGGGATGGCAGGACGTGCGTCCACAGCGGGAGGCCTGCTGCGGGTCTGTGCAGCCCTGACCAGCACAGCAGGGTCTGTTCCTGCTTGCATCTGCAGGCGGCCTCACCTGCACCTTCACGGGCAGAGCACCCAAGCCCCCAGCGCTGGACGTGTTGCCTGAGAGGTTCTTGAAGGATGATCGCCCTGACCAAGACTCGACAGCGACTGGCACCACAGGCTGGAAGCAGGAGGGCAGACTGAGCCGGGGGCCTGACTGGAGGCCTGCCGCTCGTAGCACCCAGCTCTCGCTGTGGGCCTCTCCTCCCCACTGCGTGTGCCCAGGGCTATGCCCCCCACCGCCCCCAGTGTGTGTTGGCCTGGGGGTTAAGTCACACACACCCCTGCCCCATTAGTGTCCTGAGGGGGCCTTGTGAGGGTCCAGTGGGATCATGAAGGTCAGGGGGCTTGGGAAAAGAGGGCCAGGCTTCCATGGGGATCCCTTTTCCTGGTCATTTGCCTCGGGGAAAGCAGGGCTGCAGCCCCAGGAATGCACTCGGGAATGTTCCCAGCCTTCAGGAACACCTTGCCATCCCTGCGTGCTCAGCAATTCATTGGATTCTCTGTGCCACAGAGCTGGGGGCTAAGATAGCCTGCTCTGCTTTCCTGAAACTGTGCTAACCTTGTTTATAAACTGAGGGAAGATGTTCACATGCCTGTGAAACTCTGGATGTTGTCAGGGGAGAAGGAAGGGACTGCTGAGATATTTCCTCCGCCTCAACTAGGAAGACTTGTTTTTCTTCATACATGTTTTTCAGCAACTTGGAATTTTGAAATAAGGACGAAAATTTCCTGTTTTCTCCATGATAACAATGTCCTTGCCTTGTTGAAACCGCAGCCTCCTTTCCGCTCCCCACCCCCCCGCCCGTGCCCTTGATGAGCCGCTCTGTTCTCCTAGTGTGCCCATTCTGACCTGGCTGGACCCCTCCTCTCTACCCACTGTGTTCTGGAGGCTCGTGAGGAATGCTGCCTCCCACCCCTCACCCTCCGGCAGGCCTGCTCCTGCCTGTCCTTCAGATCTCAGGTCAGGTGTCACACGCTGGCAGCCCACCTGACCCTGCCCTGGCATCAGGCACCTGACCACTTGGTGTGTGTTCGTCCGCGCGTCTCACGGGCACAGGTCCAGCCCTTCCGATGCTGCCTGAGTGCGGGGCTGCCTTGGTCCTGCAGGTGCTTCTGTGACAGGAGAAGAGCAGTCCTACCCGAGGGGGCCGGGGGCTCCTGCAGAGGGTGCCGATCCCAGACACGGATGCAGTCTCAGAGCTCACACACCCATACCTGCCTGGGCTACGAGGTCCGTTACATGTAACCTTTCGCCAGATCTTTGAAGGGACCTGGGAGGTGCTGGAAATAGTCACGGGCTCAGAGGGGCCGGTGACCCTCCCCAGGCCACATGGGTGGAGGTGGGGGGCTGGCGAGTCTGATGCTTCGGATCGCAGCGCCAGGACACAGAGCCCCCATTGCTCACCCTCCTGTCTCTTACAGACACAGCCTCCTTGCCGGGACAGCTGTTTGGGCGCTGCCGGGGCCTTTGTCCTGGCTCAGGGAGCGGGTTGGGGCTCTTAGCTCCCAGCACCGCCCACCTGAGCCAGCACTGGGCGTCACTGACGGCCAGGGTGCCCACAGGGGTACGAAGACAATGTATGAGCCTCCAGGTGGAGGCTTGAGGCACAGGTGCCTGGGGAGGGCCTTCTGCTCCTGTGGACTTGTGGGACGGCCCCATCCCAGGTCCCACAGCCTGGAGGCCAACAGCCCCCTCCCCTGTTCCCCTTTCAGGCAGCCCCACACAGTCTGTCAGCCCCCTCCCAACAGCCTGAACATACCAGCCCTGGCCGGTAGGGGGCGCACTGCATTCCAGGGCCATACTGGCACTCCCCCACAAGTCATTCCATCCCCTGAGACGCAGAATCCCAGAGGCTCTGGAAGCCAGATGCTCAGAGAGGCCTGTATCTAGAGCTGTGGACTCACGTGTCGCCAGCCACACTTAGGCCTCCAGCCAGGCCCCCCCTCCTTCAGGCAGAAGCCCCTGGGGGCACGGGCTTCTCCTTGGAGTGGGGAGCGAGGGCATAGGGGCAGAGCCGCAGAAGCACTGAGGTGAGGGCTCAGGCAGCCTGGCTCTCAGCCCTACTGCTCTTGCCTTGGCAGGGGCACGGGGCCCTCGTGAGAGTCAAGCCCTGCCCCTGCCCAGGCTCTGCACCTGCATCGGGGTCATGAGCCAGCAGGAGGCAGGGCTGGAGCAGGCTGTGACCAGAGAAAACCCTCCCCAGCATCCTGTGGCGAGGCGCCCAAATCCGGGGTCTTGGCTCTTCCCCATCCAGGACAGCTGTCAGGAGGATGGCCCCCACTGCCGGGGAAAGGGGTTCTGCTCAGCACGGCTAGTTCGTCCTGGATGTGTTTTTCCTTTATGCAGACCATTCTGACTCTTCATTAGCTTACTCTTCTTTAAAGAAAATGAATCATAAATTGTGTCCATGGTTTAGTTTAAAATGCCACCACTGCTGACTGTTGTTTGGCAAGTGGTCAGCAGGTGGCCAGGACCAACCGTGCCAGGTTATATGATTGTGTGCCTTCTAGGAGGGTGTAGCTCAGCAGGTAAACAGTTCTCACCAGGCGGTGAGAGGGTCCAGGGGCTTGAGCACTGCCACCAGCCAATTCTGTGGCTGGGTCTTCTATTTAACCTTCCTGGACCTCAGTTTCCGCATCTGCAAAATGGGGATATTTCCTTCCCAAAGAGTATCTGGGAGTGTCCAGAACAACCAGGGTAAAGCCTTGAGGGTTCACTTAAGTGATGCAAGTTATTACTGGGCTTCTAACACTCAGGCCTGGCTGGCCTCACCTCTTATCACGCCTGGGTCCTCACACATTGGCCCTAGAGTAGATGGATAAGGTTCAGAGACCAAGATAGGGTGGCAGTTTTTTTTTCTGTCTTTGAAAAGGAGCCCAGCATAGGCAGGCCAGGTAGGTGGTGCAGCCTCAGGAAACACCAGGAACCCAGGCCTTTTCTCTTGCCCTACCATCCCCAGAAAGCAATATTCTGCCTCGTGGCCCAAGGTAGCTGCTGGCACTCTGCAGTCACATCCACATTCCAGCCAGCAGAAGCAAAACAATGGGGAGGTGTCTCTAAGGACATCCTGATGGCCAGGCTGAGTCACACAGCCACCCCCGGCTACAAGGCACTTCCTGAGCGTCTTCCTCCTCAGGGATTTCCATGCTGTTTCCAAAGCCTGTGGAGTCACCTGGGGGTCCACGTGAGCACCACTCCCTATAGCTGGACTTTCCCCATTGTCTGTAAGAATTCAGCTCACTGGGTGAGCCGAGGAGGGCCTCCCCACTTTACTGGAGGTAGGTGGGGCAGGGAGCAGAGTTGTGAGACCGGCTGGGCACCAGCCTGCAGGAGGCCACGTGCCTCCAGGTGTGCCTGCTGCTGGAGAAGGAAGACTGGACTCCCATGCCCAGGTGGCCTTGGGCCATCATCTACCTCCCCGCCCGTCCAGCTAGGATGACCAGTGAAGGGCCAGGCCTGTCTCAGAGCTTCCATTCTGGTTCTGCCATAGATGGTGTCAGCTTTAGGTTCTGTCTGCCCTGGGCATCCAGGGCACAGGGGCTCTGGGAGGAGGGTGGGAACTGGCCCGCCTGCCTGCACACAGCACCCAGCCACTGATGCTGTGGGGCCACTCTCCCACCCCAGGTATTTTGGGAAGCAGAGTCAGTGAACTGACTAAAATAACGGCTGTGAGTTCACAGCTGCTGTGCAGACACGTGGGCCAGGAAGGACGGCCTTGGGCCAGCCTTTCCTGCATATGGATGGGGCTCCCCACCTGTGCTGCCAGCCCAGCACTTGATGGTCTGCAGGTGGCACAGGGCAGGGGCATACTCTGGTGCACGGAGGCGAGTGCTGGTCGGCGCCAGTGGAGGCTGGCCGTTCACCCGTCAGCTGGTTTCACTCTTGTGCTCTTGGGAATGGTCCAGTGCCCCATCCTTGCCGCTCTGATCAGAGTGGGGCCCACCTCTTCTCCCACCAGACTCCACTTGCTTGGGCCCGTGCAGCCCACTCAGCCGTGGTGAGGAGAGGGAGGTCACATGCCCCCAGGGAGCTCTGCCCGTGGCCCCTTCCCATGACAGGAAGGGGAGGGGCGGCCAGCCCCGCACCTCAGCTGCTTCCACCTGACCATGGGAATCAGAGCTAGGTCAGGCCTGGGCTTTTTTTAAGGCACCAAACCCCTCGTCTGAGTTCTGCGCTGCATTGTTTTATGGCGTGAATGCACTCCTTGGAGCTGGCCGGACCCACATGCGGCATTTTCCAAAGCCAGGGGGCCGTGGCGGGTGGGGTGCTGCCAGGCCGCAGGCCCTGGGGAGCGCCTGGCCTGAGGTCAGCAGCGCTGACTGCCAGCCAGAGCTCAACTGGGTGAGCTAATTAACTAAGGTGGTTCATGCCATGATCCCCTGAAGGTTGTCATTTTCTTGCTGGGAGAGGGACCCAGGGCTTGGTGAGAGAGCTGGCTCCCCTGAGCAGGCCCCATGGCAAATTCTCCCCTGGGTCCTCCTTCTGAAGTTCCAGAGACTTCTCAGAGTGTGGTTTAAAAACAACTAACTGTCTGGATCCTGGCTTCACGGTGTGGCCTTTGTCCTCATGAAGAGACTTCTGGGCCCTGAGAGACCACGATACACAGCTGGGGTGCCCCTCACAGAGTTTCCCTTGCTGCTGTGGAACCCCAAAGCCCGTCCTGGGGGGAGAAAGTGGCAGTGAAGCCAGTCCCCCTATACATTAATTTTTTATTTTCACTGACTGTGTATCTGGAAGTAATACACAGTATTTAAAAAAAAAAAAAAGAGGGAGTGTTATCATTCTAATCTTAAATAACAGTGTCCTCACCTGCAATTAGGGAGCTACAGCTCTGTTAGTGCAGGTAGAAAAATTCACCTTTGTTTCAGGGTTCGAGTTTGTTTCTGTGAGTTAGACCTTGTTCACAGACGCCTGCCTGCAGAGCCCGCCACCCAGGAGGGGAGAGGGCGGCTGGCATCCTGTCACAGGGCACACAGGAGCACAGACTTGCAAAGCTGGCCCTTTTTGATGGCCTCTTTGCACCCCAAGCAACAGGGATGTTTTATAACCTTTATTACTTGTTTCAGTTACTTAAATAATGTGTGCTCACTGCAGGCAATGCCAAAGTATAAAAAAGAAAATTTTTAAATCACCTATTTGGGCATATGAGTGTTCACTTTTCTTTAAGTTTGAAGTTTTTCATTATAAAATGTTAGAAAAGATCCATAGTCTCACCATCCTGAGAGCCTCTTTGTAGTGCCTTCCCATCCTGGATGGGGATCACGAGTCATCACCACACAGGTGGGCACAGGCCCTGCTCCATGCCAGCAGCCTTGTGCCCTTGGCTGCAGGACTGTCTGCCATGTGGGTCTGCCCTCAACTTATGCATCTATATCTCCCATGATGCCAACATGACACCAACATGCAACAACCTCACCATTACTCAACCTTTCTCTTTAGGGCAGATTACCTTCTAATTCTGTACCCACCTCGGCTCTGGGCTCCCAGAAGGAGGGTCAGGAGTGGGGTTTGGGTCAAACCCACACTTGGGCAGAAGAGAGAAAATAAAGCCTGTTCGCTGTAGGTATGACCTGTGGAAGGGGAGGGGCCATTTCTGCTTCAGAGCACAGGTGCCGGCTCTGGTTTCCTCATCATTGATAAAGTGCGAGGGATACAAAGCCGGCCTCCCAACTGGGACGTGGGCTCCAGCTTGCCTGATGTCCACTGCAGGTGCAGGAGGGAGCAGGCTATGAGGACAGAGTGAGAAGGGTCCTCTCCATGATCCCAGCTCTGCAGCAGGGTCGGCTCCCCAGCCCCTGCCATTCAGCCACTTCGAAGCTGTCACCTTCCAAGGAAGGATCACAAAGCTGCATCTTGCAGAATTTTCCCAGAGGCCATCACTCAGGCTTTGTTGTTGTTGAACCGAGCAGCAAGAGCTGTCTTAGTCCCCCCACCAGGAATTGAACCCATGCCCTCTGCAGTGGAAGCACAGAGTCTTAACCAGCAGACCGCCAGGGCAGTCCCAGAACTCAGACTCTTAAAACTGTAGAGCTAGCCCTTCCTTGTTTAGCGGTGTTTGCACCCAAGAACAAAACGCACTGCTTGTCCGCTAGGACGTCTGTGACTGTGGGATGCACTGAACCAGGGCACACAAAAATGTCCGAACAGCCAAGGTTGCAGAAAGCATTAAACGAAGCGCAATTAAACGCAAGGAAGCATGACACGGGAGATTCGTGTTTGGGCTGTCGGCTGCTTGCAGCCCATGCAGGCTAGAATTATTTCAAGCCTGAAGTTTCTCTGAAGTCCCATGTTCTGTCTTTGAAATCCATGAGAATTTCACACGCTGTGCCATTTCCCATCTGAGCTTGTTTTCCTGTAAATGAACAAGACCCTTCTCTGTCTGGCCCTGCCTGCGCCTCAAGCCTGTACTGCCCCCTTCTCAAGTCACGAAAGGCCGTGTCCCCACCGTCTCTGAGAAGCCCTGCTGACCTCCCCCTTGGTGAGCCGTGCCATTCATTACCTCCTCGCATGCTTGTTGGTTCTGCCCCTCCCAGCCCAGCGCACTCTGAGAGCCCTGCCCGCTCTGAGCCTGAAGGGGGAAAGTGTCTGGGTTTGGGCTGTGCCTGGCTTGTGGTGGGCATGGTGGTCGTGGCCGTTGGGGCCCTGGGGATGCTGCTGGTTCATGTCCTTTGCCATGCATTCATGGAGTGCCTTGGAGCCTGAGTGCCAGGGCTTCCACTGCCTCCTCTTCCTCACTTCCCCACCCAGCTGCAGTCATGCCCACTGTGGATCCTCCCCCCACAGGAGACCAACCCCGGCCCACTGAGTCCCATGGGCAACTTCAGTGTTGGAGGCAGACAGGCTGAGCGTGCGGCCCCCTCCCTTTGCTCCAGGGAGTGGAGTGCACTGTTTGCTGGCCCTGTTTGCACCCCAAAGCCCTCTTCGATGGGAAGCTGGCCAGCAGCCCAGACCTGCAGCTCCAGAGGAGCTGTGGTTCCTCCCCGAGTCAGGAGCAGCTGGCTGCTGATCGTGTGGTTAGTTCACAAGCCTCAGGGCAGCCCCGGCTGACCCAGAATGCTGGCCACCCTCACGGTCCCCAGAGGTGGTGCCCACAGGGGTCCTCCCCTCCCCGTGGAGCCTCTGCCTAGTCCCGTTAGCAGGTGTGACAGAGTGGGTGAGGGAGGAGCTGCAGACACCTGGAGCTGGCTGGCACAGAAGTGGAGGGGAACCAGCACACTCTGACAAAGCCCTCTAGGGCCTTCGCAGGCTGCCCTGGAGAACTTTGGTTTTAAAACCGCTTTCCTTAACATAAAGTGTTTGGGACACACAAAAGAAATATGTCCCAAATACGTCCCAAACATAAATTGCCTGAATGTACGTAAGGAATAAAGTATAAAGGTAAACCTCTCGCTGCCTGTCTTAAGCACAAGGACATGAACAATGCCATGGGAGCCACCGTGCCCACCTCCCCCCAACAGACCAAAGCTAACCTCTGGCTTGAACTTTCCTGTGTATCACATCATCTCATCTTGTTAATATTTTAACAATCTTTTAACATCACCTTTTCTTGTGCCACTAAAGAGTATTTTCTTTGGTTTTATTTTTAGAAGCTTGATAAACCCTAGGGCTTCTCTGGCGGCTCAGACGGTAGTACTCTTCTATGTTTTCTTAATTTGCTTTTTTCCTGTGACATCTTATTCATCACATTGACCCACGCTGCTGGGAGTAGCTATGGTTTGTTCTTCTGTCACTGAGCCATGCTCTGTTGGAAGAATGCACCCCGTTTGTGAATGCATGCCTCTGCGGGGGATATTCGGGGCTGTCACCAGCAGTGTGCTGCGATGGTCTCGTCCATGTCTCCCAGAGCTCACGGACAAGGCTTCCCCAGGATGTGTGCCTAGGAGAGGACTCGAGGGTCATGGGGGGGTTGTGTGTGCTGTCAGCCTTCCTGTGAAGCCACTCCATGGCAGCTGTCCCTGGTAAACATCCCAGAAACAGTTGTTGAAAGTTATCACTGCCCCTCTTCTGTTTGCCATTCCAGCAGGTATCCCATTGTGGCTGAGGGTGCTGTTTCCTCAATGCCTAAAGAAGGGGAGCATCTCTCCATATGTCTTTTTGGCCAGTTTCCTCATTGTTTTAATGGTTTTAGTTATAAGAATTCACACAGTGCTTAAAGACAAATAGCTCCAAGAGGTTTATGATAAAAACCAGCAGATCTGCTTTTCCTTTCTAGCTCCCCCAAAGAACCTCTTACAGCTCTCTTCACTAGTCTCATGTCAGACTTCCCTGGTGGTAGAGAGGTTAAAAATCCACCTGCCAATGCAGGGGACATGGATTTGATTCCCCATCTGGGAAGATTCCATGTGTTGCAGGGTAGCGGAGCCCATTCACCACAACTGCTAGCCCGTGTACCGAGAGCCTGTGCTCCACAGGAGAAGCCAGTGCAATGAGAAGCTTGTGCACTGCCGTGCAAGAGGAGCCCCTACTCACTGCAACTACACAAAACTTGAGCACAGCAACGAAGACCAAGCGCAACCAAAAATAATAGATGGAGAACGGCCTTCATGTTTTCACTGTCATGTTTCTAAATAATGTTTATTGCTATTTCTTTTTTTTAATATTTGTTTAGCTGCTCTTGGTTGCAGGATCTTCCATCTTCGTTGCAGCTCACAGGATATTTAGTTGCAGCATGCAGGATCTTTGTCACAGCATGTAAAATCTTTAGTTGTGGCACGTGGGATCTAGTTCCCTGACCAGAGATCAAACCTAGGCCTCCTGCATTGGGAGCGCGGCGTCTTCGCCACTGGACCACCCAGGAAGTCCTGTAGAGCTGTTTCTTGATTGATTACTTTAGACATTATCAGTGCGCTTTCTGTTCTGGTGGATGAGGTAGGTTCTTAACGCCCTTATCCTTCTGCATACCCCACCCATCCTCCAAGGAGGGTTAAAGCTCAAGTTTTTATTAAATTAGTAACCACCGTTTACATCCTGATGTCTCAAAAACCAGTGTTTTTCTTCTGAGTCCAGTAGCACACTTAGTTTTCTTTTGTGTGTAACTTTTCATTTTTCCTGGATGTAATGATTGCCCTACTTTTTACTTGGTTTGTCTTCCATCTTCATAGTCTTGGTTTTTTCCAAATGATTTCAAAGGCCTGCCGTGTATCTACCATAACGTGATTTTTCCACAAATGCTCTGTGGTGTGAGGTGATCTGTCCGTGCCCCTTTCTCTAGAGCCCTGTCCCTCTACTCCTGACAGGCCGAGTGGGATGCCCAGGGGATATCTAGGGTCTCCCTGGGTTCCAGCTCCTATCTGCCACACTTTTTTTTTTTCTAATTTACTAAATTTGGTACACATTCCAGTGTCTTCCTAGAGCAGGATTTCACAGAAAATACATTTCCCAAGCCTTCATTGGTGTGAAAATGTCTCTCCTCTCCCCTTACACTTGGTTGATAGCTTGGCTAGACCCCATTTGGTCATTTCCTGCCAGCATTTTGAAGCCGTTGTTCCGTTGACTCTTAGCATCTGGTGGTCCACAGAGAAGCTGAGTGCCATTCTGACAGCCAGCCCTCTACGTATTCTGGTTTTCTGTCCACATGCTTCATGGGTCATCTCTGTGGTCCTGGGTCTGGTCTCCACATTCATTCGCAAGGCGGTGGGTGAGCCATTTCACTCTAGATGAATTGAGTGCCCTACTTCTCGCTGTTTCTCTCGTCACCTCCTCCCCGTGTCCTTTCTCCCCTCCTCTGGACTCTTACAGACTAGCACTTGGACGGCCTGGATGGGCAGATCCTGCTGGCGGGTGAGAGGCAGGGTGCCCCCTGTTTGTGAGGGACCCCAGATGTGAGTGCAGGAGGAGCTTCGCTCTGGGCAGAGACTCCGCACTTTGCTCCAGTGTGGGGCTGGGGCAGGGCCAGCTTAGCCTGGGCACTCGGCAGCAGGGGCTGGTCTCCCATGAACGTGCGGCCTGCCCAGTTCCTCGTGTCTCTGATTCATGAGCACCTCCAGAAAACACACATCCAGTCTCATCCTGGGCAGGGAGCTGCCTGGATGTGGGGGTAGCGGGGGTGGGTCATCTGGGGGTCTTATGCCCTCCCCACCCCACGCTGCACCTGCCCTCTGCTCACTTTGATCAGTGCCCTCACTCCCCTTTCCAAAGATGGTAAGCCAGCACATAAACAGCTGATGTGTCTGCTGATACATATAATGGGCGAAGGAGGGCAGAGATGGGAGCAGGGGCTCAGGACAGCAGCTGGCCAGGCACAGACCTGTGGCACAGATGCCCCTTCCTTACAGTTTGGGCAGATGGCATCTTGAGGGACGTGGGGGTTGGAACAGTTGCTGGGAGATGATACAAATGATAAGTTATGGCTCACCCAGTGGGTCCTGAGCTGGGTGAGCTCCTGGTGCCCCTCCCCCACTGGACTGCTGCAGGAGCCGAATGGAGTGGGCCCAAAGGGAGGGCCCTGATCTAGGGGGTGTGTGAATGACTTCTGAGTGGCCCCCCGGGTGGCACCAAGCCTGCCCCCATGAACAGCTCCTTTAAAATGCTGGATCCACATGGGTTTGGGACCACCCTCCACCCCCTGGGGAGCAGAGTCAGGTTGTCCCTAGCAAGGCATGACATCTAGGGCTCAGGAGAAGGTCCTAGAGAGGACCCTGGACCAGAGTTCGAGAGGGCGCCAGGGCTGGGCTCTGCAAGACGCTGCAGTGGTCACACTCTGCATTAGAGGCGGTGGTCCATGATCGTTGCAGGTCATGCCACATTTCACACCTGGGTTTCTCATCTGGCCGTGGCCGTTGGAGAACTGAGATGTGGGGGCCAGCACTCCCTGGAGGTCTATAGAGTAGACGCTGAGCAGTCAGACTTAGGACTGCAGCCTGCCCCCTCTTTCACCCCCAGACGGCCCCTGTGTTTCCAGCCCCTTCCTGGCAACCCAGCCTCACCTCCCCCTCCCCGTCTCGTTGCAGGAAGTTCTACTATATCACCTTGCTGCGCGACCCTGTGTCGCGGTACCTGAGCGAGTGGCGGCACGTGCAGCGGGGGGCCACGTGGAAGACGTCGCTGCACATGTGCGACGGGCGCACGCCCACGCCCGAGGAGCTGCCGCCCTGCTACGAAGGCACGGATTGGTCGGGCTGCACGCTGCAGGAGTTCATGGACTGCCCCTACAACCTGGCCAACAACCGCCAAGTGCGCATGCTGGCGGACCTGAGCCTGGTGGGCTGCTACAACCTGTCCTTCATCCCCGAGGGCAAGCGGGCCCAGCTGCTGCTAGACAGCGCCAAGAAGAACCTGCGGGGCATGGCCTTCTTCGGCCTGACCGAGTTCCAGCGCAAGACGCAGTACCTGTTCGAGCGGACGTTCAACCTCAAGTTCATCCGGCCCTTCATGCAGTACAACAGCACGCGGGCGGGCGGCGTGGAGGTGGGCGAGGACACCATCCGGCGCATCGAGGAGCTCAACGACCTGGACATGCAGCTGTACGACTATGCCCGGGACCTCTTCCAGCAGCGTTACCAGTACAAGCGGCAGCTGGAGCGCCGGCAGCAGCGCCTCCGGAGCCGCGAGGAGCGCCTGCTGCACCGGGCCAAGGAAGCGCCGTCGCGGGGGGACGCCGAGGAACCCGGCCGCGTGCCCACGGAGGACTACATGAGCCACATCATCGAGAAGTGGTAGTGGCGGCTGGCAGGGGGGAGCGGGGCTGGACAGACTGACCAGCACACACGGCCCCCAGAACTCGGGGAAGAGGACCCCCATCCGCTAGCCAGAAGGCAGACGCGCCTTGAGCGGTGGAGGAGTAAGCCAGGCGGGTGGGTTCTTCTCGCCCTGCCAGGCTGGGGTCTGTGAAATCAGCATGGGAAGTGTGTTGAAGGACACCCCACCTGGCCTGCAGGGCTGGGAGCAAGCGGGGACCCACTGTCCTGGCCCCCACCTCATGGTGACAAAAGCCACAGGTTTGAAGACTAGAAAAGGCCTGTGTGGTGGAGAGCAGCCCTGCCAGGTCAGGTGTGTGGCATGTCCGCCAGGCACATGGCCACCTCCCCCAGCCTCAGGCCACCCAGCAGCCCCTCAGCCTCCAGGGAAACCCTTGCCCGAGGGCCTTCGGGGGACACAGGCAGCCCTCTGAGGTGGCCTCAGGAATGGAGCTCTCAGCTCACCCGTCTTCAAGGTCAGGGCACACCTTGTGTAAAGCCAAGACGTTTCTAGTCTAGCCCCTGGGCAGCCCACTCCCCTCTCTAGCCCAAGGTCAAAACCCACAGTGTGGCTTCATGCTTTGGGTGAGGAGATCAAAGCACATCGCCTGGGGTCCCCCACCCCACTGTCTGCAATCCCTAGACTGAGGGGAGCTGTGGGGGGATAGCCCCACACTGCAGTGCCCCCCTCCCATGGGCAGAGGGCATCCCAGGATTAGGAAGGCCGTGGCTGAGGACGGTGCTGCCTGTGACCGAGCAGACCACCCAGCCTGCAGCTCAGACAGGAAGGGGGTGGAAATCCAGAGATCCACCTGACCCCGGTCTCCCTCCTGACCCTCTGGGCTTTGTTAGTGGACTGCCCCTGGCTCCAAGCCCACCACTTGGACATTTATTTGAGGTTACACCCCATTGCCCCCAGAACCCTGTGTATAAAGTTCAGTCAGGCCTCCGTTGGCTAGAACACTGCAGACTATGGCCGTGCCCACGAGCCATAGTTTGGGGTCATGTTGTCTCAGCACAGCCAGGATAGGGTACACAGTTCTTTCAGATTCTCAGCTAGAGTTGGAAGAAACTCTGGGTGGCTTCATTATGCCCAGATACACAAACCCCCATCCCAGCCTCTCCCCGCATTTTCCTGCGCCCTTGCCCACACCAGCTGGTCAGGCCTGTCCCCACACCCTGCCGATTGGAGAAGCCATGTTCAGTCCATTGCAAACACTTGCCCCATTCCCATCCCTCTGATATTCGAGGGGGCCAGGCCAGCATCACCTCTGGAAGTACCCCCATCCATGTGAGACCTGAGATCTGGGGAGCTGAGTGTGAGCCCCACACCTGAGGTGGACAGGCTGCTCTTCTGTCCAATAGAGGACTCATACGTGACTCAAGGAGGTGAGGGCCACGGGCCACAGCAGCCTCCTGGGCAGATCCCCCTGAGGTTGTCTGCCTCAGGCTCCCCCAGCCACCCCAGCTGCCCTACTGTGGAGTGAGAGAGTGGGAGCGGGGACCCTTCCACAGCACTGGGAAAGTTAGGGTATTGTCAAATGAGGTGGCTACCCAGGAGGCAGAATCGTTATCGCTTGTCTGGCACAGGGGCTTCCTATGCCACTGGCCACTTCGTCCTGCAGTTCAAGGGCAGAGCAGTCAGCAGACCCCCAGAGTGGACGCATCATGCTGAGGAGTGAGCGCCAGGTGACTGAGTGGCTCTTTTGAAGGGATGTGAGAGTCAGCGTGGGGATCTGCTGATACTTACGTGAGGTGGGCATGCTCCAGGTTCACAAGCGCCCTGAGGGCTCACTCAAGCATGTGCAGTGGCCTCCCACTAGGAGGAGAGCTCAGCCCTGTTCTGCCTGAGCCCCTGGCACCCAGCCAGTAACCTGGCTGCATCAACCCTCCTCAAGGCGGGCTCCTGAGTGTGAGGGCCTGAGTGCAGGATCTGTTTGTACATAATGGAACGTTGTAGCTTATGGCCCGTTGTCCCAAGTCACACGGTCTCCTCGGCTTCCCCACTGCATCGAGGAGGTGGTCCCGGCTCCGGCCAACACCCTGATGGGTGCCAGTGAGGGTCACAGCTGGCGTCACCCTCAGCTGCTGGGGCCTCCCATCCTGCACTGCCTGCTCAGAACACCCGCTCTGAGGCGAAAGCTTCTCATACCTGCAGCATCTCCTCCGACACCACGGGCTGGGGCTTCAGGAAAGGTGGCCTCCCGGCCTCTTCCCAGGGCCGAGGGACAGAAGCAAACGTGCGGAGAGCGGACAGCTCCCTCCCCATGCCGGCCTGCAGCGCCCTCTCGGAGGAGGAGTCAGGGACAGCCGTACTGTCCGAGCAATGAGTCTGTGAACTTTTTTGGGAACTGGAAGTCTTTAACTTGAACCCAGGAGCGTTTAAAGCTTTATTTATTTATAGCTTCTTATTAAAAAAAAAAAAAAAGTGTTGAGAAGAAACCTTTTGGTGACTCATACAAAAAAATGAGTTGATGGAAACGCAAGTCATAATCATCTAATTGTTTTTGTCTAGGTCAAGATGAATGTTAGCAGATGAAATAAACCCTGAAAAGGAGCACTGGTGTGTGTGGTCTGTGGTCACATAGCCGCCCACGTGGCGTGGTGCCCATCCCAGTTTGATTTTTGAAATGTGTCTGTGAGCCAGGAATCACAGGAGCAAATGGGCTTCCCTCCGGGCCAAAGAGGCCCAGTAAGAGGAGTTAACACACTGTGTGACTACGCCTTGCTTTGTGAACGTTAGAGATGTGACTGTCATCACCGCAAAGAATAACTTCGGGAATTCCCTGGCGGTCCAGTGGTTAGGACTCAACACTCACTGCCAAGGGCTCAGAATTGTTCTGTGGTTGGGGAACTAAGATTCCACAAGCCTCGCAGCATGGCCAAAAGAAGCTCATTAATTATAGGACTTGAAAAGATGCTGCTGTTTCTAAGTCTCTTCACTCGTGTCCAGTTCTGCGACGGCAGCCCACTAGGCTCCTCTGCCCTTGGGATTCTCCAGGCAAGAATACTGGGATGGGTTGCCATTTCCTTCTCCACTGAAAAGATGAGCCCAGCTTAAGGAAGGCCCACACCATCTGTTTATTTTCTCAGTACCTATTTCCCCTCAACTTCTAATTTTAAAAGACTGCAAGTGACAGATTGAAAAAGTAGTTCATGGGCATCATGAAGCCTTGCCCGAGACTCACCTGGGTTAACACTGTGTCGTGTTTTATTATCCTGCACTCCCACTCGCCTTCTGTGGCACATGCATCACACACATGCACAGGGACGTTTCAAAACATTAGAAAATAGTAAATAACATTATAAAATATCCCCAGAATATTTCTGAATTCTTCGGTGTGTACCTCCTAAAAATGACATTCTTTCACACACACACAGACATCGTATTTCTAAAATTTAACATACAATAATAGCTGATATACAGGCCACATCCAGATTTTCTGATTATCCCCACACTGTGTCCAGAATGTTTGTGTGATCCTTATGGCGCTGTCTTGCCTCTCCTGTGTCCTTAAGCTGGGCAGAGTCCCACCTGGCCCTCTTCTGCATCTCTCAGCCTTGACGTTTTAACATAGGCCAGTTGTCTCTTCCAAGATCAGAGCGCATTTTCTCACAATCAGATTCAGTGAAAGGTTTGGGGCATCACTGCTGCACAGAAGTGGTGACTCCCTGGCTGCCAGCACTGGTGAATTTTAGTTCTCAGTCCCACAGGATGGGGAGGAAGGCCCTTGCTTGATCTCTGGCTCCCGATGTGCTCACAGGCCTCCCTGGCTTTTTCTCTGTGGACATGGGTCCGTTGGGCTGGCTGTTGCCGGAGGGTGTAGGGCCAGGGACCAGAGTACCAGCCCCTGCACTTCCCCTCGCAGGCGCAGCCACATGCAGACTCTAGAAGAGCTATGTCCTGACCCCAAGGCCCAAGGGGCCCGCCTCCCTCCCCTTCCCACATTCTGTATCTGGATACTCCTGCCTTATGCGTGCAGGAGAAAGACCGGTGGTCCAGGCTTCCTCCCCACCCCTGCCTTCAGTGAGGAGCACAAGACGGTCACAGCTGAGACCACAGAGGTGCCAGTGGGCACAGGTGGCCACCTCCTGGTCCCCCGAGCTCCCTCTCCTACGTGGGAGAGGCAGAGAGGGGAGCAGACACAGCTGTGCCTTAAGACCCAAATACAGCATGTGCTCTCAGCCACCTGAGCCTGCGAGGGAGTGTCCTCTCAGAGCAAAGCACAGTGTTGGGCAGGGGCAGAGCCTGCCAGCCCCCACTCTCCCCGAGGGAGCCCAGAGTGGACGCCCCATGCAGCCCCCCTTCAGCCCACCCGGACACCTCCCTCAGCAAACCCAAGGGGCTCCTCCTGCTGCAGCAGCTCCATGCAGCCCTGCAGGGCCAGAGTGTGAAAAGACAGAGGCCAGATCAGTCCTAAAGACACCTCCCCACAGAGGTATCTTCACCTGTTTGAAGGTGAAGGTCACATCCAGGTCTTCCTGCCCTGGCTGCAGCCTGCGAGCCCATCCACCTCTCTGGTCCCTCAACCCTCCCCTCTGACCTTGCTCCTTCTCGATCTCACCCCCCGACCCTCTCCCCTTCCTCCACCCCCACAGCCCACTGCCCCCCAGCCCAGCCTCCCACCCCTGTATCCCTTGCTGTTTCCTCTTCACACCAGACACCCCAGCGGTAGATCCTCGGCCCCAACCTCGGGGCGAGCTCACAGACTCTCAGCACTCCAAGCGATGCTCCTGCTGGGGAGGCAGTCCTGATTGACCTGACCAGACCCTTTGCATGGGAATGAGAGGGCCCTCCTCCCAGCCCAGAGCCCAGGGCGTCCTTGGGAGCCATCACCAACCCTGAGAGACCCCTCCCAGAGCATGCACCCAGTCTCAGGGACCTCCAAGACCAGAGGCCTTGGGAAGATCACGGGGAGCCTTGGCCAGCACCCCTGACTGGCCAGGC
This sequence comes from Bos javanicus, assembly GCF_032452875.1. Lineage (NCBI taxonomy): Eukaryota > Metazoa > Chordata > Mammalia > Artiodactyla > Bovidae > Bos > Bos javanicus. The sequence continues at coordinate 4,264,788 of NC_083869.1, forward strand.
CCCCTACACACAAGCTCCTGCCCTAGCAGGTGTGGCTCAGAGGGCCTGCCCTTGGCATGGGGGCTGGGTCTGGCTCCCCTCCGTGCTGCAGCCACAGACATAGCCTCTGGGAGTACAGCCTGTTGTCAGGTCAGGTTTAGATTCAAGTGGCGGCTGTCGGCCACTCTCTATGACAGGGAGGGTTGCTGAAAGGGCTCACCTGCTTCTGGAAGAGAAGACACCAGAGTGGGGCCACACCGAACCACAAGCCAGCCACTGGGGACTCCTGACCCTCCCCAGGACCAACTCAGTCTCACCCACTGCACTGCCCCTGCAAGGAGTGAAGCCTCGTGGCTGAGGGTCCGCTGCAGAAACATCCAAGGACGGTCCTCTTGCTTTCTTCCCCTCAAAGGACCAAGATGAGTTTCCAGTCCCCTGGCCACAGCATCATCCATCCACACCTCGTCAGGTCCACCTGGTCTCCTGGCCCCACCCCCGCTGGGTGCCCAACTTCCTGCACCTCCAGCCCAGCCCACCCAGCCCCTGGGCTTCTCTACTCAGGCTGCAGGTGGGACCCAGGTTCCTGATAGGCCCAGAGGAGGGGTCTGAATACACAGCATTGCCCAACTTGCTCCCAAACAGGCCCTTTTAAAAGAAATTGTTCATATACTCACTTTAAATTTCCATTCCCTTTGAAGTATGATTGAATTTTTAAAATATGTCCATTCAAGTTAACAGACTCTCCCAGTTAGAAACAGTGTGTAGGGATCCTCTCCTGCTTTCCCGCCCCTCTGGGAAGCGTGTAGGCCCAGGGGACTTTCCTATCCCCCAGTGATGGGTGGCAAGGTGCTCACGCATGCTTCCTGCCGTCCCCCCAACACCTTGTCAAGAAGGCCATCAGGCCCGGCCAGGACCGCCAGCTTCTGTCCTCACCAACCACTGTGAGGTGTCCAGAGCAGCCTAAACTCGGGGTGATCCCCTTAGCTTGGACAAGACACAGAGATTTCCCCCAAGTCTGGCCCTCCAGCCCCTCCCCCTGCCATAGGGACAGGGTTCTTAAACTCCCCCAGACAAGTATCCCCAGTCATAGGAGGCCAGCTCACTGCCCTGGCTATCCCACCAGGCCACCTCAGCTGACCCATCCAGCAAACACACAGCTCCAAGGCCCCAGACAGGTCACACAAGGTCCCCTTTTCTTCTACTCCCTCTCAGCCCAGCCACTCTGTCTCCAGTACCTGGCCCTGGCCAAGGCCATGGGCATGGGGCACTGAGACCCATTGGGCCTCCCCTTTATCTCTACCTAAGAGGACCTCCACCCCAGGCCCCCAGCAGCTTCTCCCTTTGAAGAGCCTGTCCTCACCTACCCACCCCCACCCCACCTTCCACCCCACCCCGCTCTTCAACCCGTCACAGGACCCTGAGATTTCTCTGTGAAAAGAAGAGACTGGAAAACACTTCTTTAGCAAACAAAAAGCCAAGCGTTCAAGGCACAGCCTCTCCAAGACTCGAGGGAGCCAGCCTGGAGCCTTCTGGCCGGGGCTCCGCGGGTTGCTTTGTTCTGTGTGACGTGTGCCCTTCCCCGGAAGCCACAGGCCCAGATTCAGGACTCAGAGGCTCCAGACAATATTGTGTGCTGAAGTGTCCAGCTTGGCACTTTCTCGATGCCATCTCCGGGGGGTGCCTCCAGGGGGCTCTGGCAGAGGGCTTCCCATGCAGCAGCAGCTGGCTTGCACAACTCACACATCGCTCTGTAAGAAGGACTTTAAGGCGCGGTGTGCCCTGGTGCTCCCTACACCTGCCACGGCCTGGACTTTGCCCTTTGTCAGCTGGCACTCCACACAGGAAGCGATCTCCACACCAAAAGATTTTCAGACTCGGTCATCAGAGCCTACTGGTTACCCCTTAATATTTGTGCTCCTCCCCTCCTTCCTCCATGGATCAGTGGGAGCACAACCAGCCAGGGTCAAGACTATACCTCCCAGCCCCTTACAACGACACGTGGCCATACCACATCATGCTGACTGACAGTATGCAAGAGGAGACGACCTGTGCAGTTTTAGGAAGTAATACTGGAGGAAGCAGTGGACCCTTGTTCCTTCCTCCTACAGATTGGCTATGATGAAGATGTGGTGGCTGGAGCTCAAGCAGCCATCTTAGCCCGTGAGGTAGAAGCCTGTGCTGAAGATGACAGAGCAACAGGACTGGTCTCTGATGGTTACGAAACTGCCCTACAAGCTCTGAGCTGTCCACTCCATGTAAGAGAGAATGGACCCGTACCCAACATGGGCAACTGCTGCCCACAACTTCCTTCACCCTCAGCTGAACCTAGTCCTATCTACCATGGGCCATATGGCATGACCCCTGAAGGTGATATTCCTGCAAAGGGAACCCAGCTGAAGGCACCAGCCAAGGGGCAACACAGCCCCTTCACTGGCTGCTGAGGGTGTGCTGCCCCAGGGCTGCCCTGGCTCCACCCATGTGGAGGTGGAGCCTTTTTCCCGTATATACTTTGGTACCTTCTGAATTTTGAAACATGTGAATGAATTACCTATTCAAAATATAGATGGCCGAAATATAAACAAAAGTGAAATGAAAGATAAACACAATTCAAAACTGTGATTTTCTCAGAGTTGACAGAGCAGAGAGCAGGTGGGACTCTGGCTGGAGGAATAAGGGAATTTCAAGTTAGTCTATAACATTTCATGTGTTACAGACAGAAAACAAGGCACATCAAAGAATAACTTGTCACTTCTGGATGGTGGGCACAGGACAGGGAGGTTGTCAAGTTATTCTCTGTATTCTCTGTGTGATTTATGTCTCTCAAAATGAAATCATCATCATGAAAAGCCTGCACTCAGGCAGGCACCAAGCTCAGGTAACTCAGGCTTCAGACTCCCAATGCAGGAAGGAGCCAGGGAGACAGGCAAGGCCGAGGACTCCCAGCTGAGATGCGGGGCTGAGGGATGTGGGCTTTGGAAACTTTGCTTCACATCATTTTGCTGGATGATTCACGGAGCCGTCGCGACAGTCCCTGGTGTGGGCCCAGCCTGCCCACACATCCATTTGTCCCTTTCACTGAAGCTCCAAGTGTTCCCACATTGGCCTGTCTTGACACTTGGAGTCAGGGGGCTCCTCGCTACTGACCCTCGTGAGGGGGCTTATCACCAGCCTATGGGGATTAAAAAAAAGTCCTGGCTCCCTGCTTGGCCTTCCTTTTCTCCTGCCTCCTGGCAGGGACCTTGAGTAAACTAGGATCCCCACTTGGCCTTGGCCAGTGGTGGCGGGGGCAGGGCCACAGGTTCTTCCGTGAGGATTGGCTGGAATGGGGTGGTTATCGCCTGAGGGTTTTCCCTTCTGCTAGGCTGCCCCTTTCCTGGCCTTTTGACTATGACAGCAGGTTTCCTTAGGACTTTGCTTCCTATGCCCACTGGTATTTCTGGGTTCCTGGCTGTTTCTGCTCTAACTCTGAGGCAAAAAGGAAATTCAGGAACTTACTACCATGTCACTCCTTGGGTTTCAAAGTCCTTAGCTGTTGTGTCTTCTTTTCTTTGCCATTTAGAGCCTCGATAGATAGATACACATGAGAGATAGATGGGCTTCCCCAGTGGCTCAGTGGTAAAGAGTCTGCCTGCAAAGCAGCAGCCACAGGAGATGCGGGTTCAGTCCCTGGGTTGGGAAGATCCCCTGGAGAAGGACAAGGCAACCAACTCCAGTATTCTTGCCTGGAGAATTCCATGGACAGAGGAGCCTGGCAGGCTACAGTCCATGGGGGTCACAAAAAGCAGCTTAGCATGCATGCATGATAGCTAGATATAATAGAAGGATATATAGATGATATATGTTATGTATAATATATATTATAGATAGATTTTCTATATAGATACATACATATGGTTTAGAATAGGGGAAAGCGTGTCTACTCCATACTCCCAGAGCAGAAGCTTTCTGTCTGGAAGACTGTTATAACCAAGCTGCCTTTGGGAGTGGTTATGGTCATTCTTAACCCTGGAGAAGGCAACAGCACCCTACTTCAGCACTCTTGCCTGGAAAATCCCACGGATGGAAGAGCCTGGTAGGCTGCAGTCCATGGGGTCACAAAGAGTCGGACACGACTGAGTGACTTCACTTTCACTTTTCATTTTCATGCATTGGAGAAGGAAATGGCAACCCACTCCAGTGTTCTTGCCTGGAGAATCCCAGGGATGGGGGAGCCTGGTGGGCTGCCATCTATGGGGTCGCACAGAGTCGGACACGACTGAAGCGACTTAGCAGCAGCAGCAGCAGCATTCTTAACCCAGAACTTCTGGCCAGTGTTCAGAGGGCCTCCACAAGAAGGGCCTCGGGCCCTGAGAAAGTGGGTATGAGGGCAGAGCAGTGACCACCCAGCACCCTTGCTGCCCTCACTTAGGTCGACGCCAGCAGCAACCTTGGCTCAGGCCCTCCTGAGCTGAGTGTTTTCACTTTCCCAAGCACAAGAGAGACCTGACTCCCTCCCAAGTCAGCTCTGCGGAACCCCTCCAGTTACCTCCTTCCCGCTGGTTTGGCTGCCCTTCCTGACTACGGGAGCTGCACACGCTGGGCCTCCCTGCAGAGACTCCAGCTCCCCCTTCAGGGCTGGGCAGGACCAAGGGACAGGAGAGGGCACTAAGCCAGGACATGGGCATGACAGGCTTGCCCCTCAGCTCCAGCTCAACTCACCCGCTCGTAGGTTGGTAAGAAAGGGGCTCCCCTGAGTGTTCCCCATTCTCCCACCCCCGGCCACTCCTTACACACTCCCCTTCCACGCCTACCCTTGCCCATGACTCTGGTTCTGAACCCACCAGCCTAGGAACCAGTGTGGACATTGGACCCCCAGACCCTCTGCCTGCCAGCTTTGGGGCAGAACGCTGCTCTCACTGGACTTCCCAGGTGGCACTAGTGGTAAAGAACCTGCCTGCCAAAGCAGGAGACATAAAGACCCAGGTTCAATACCTGGGTTGGGAAGATCCCCTGGAGCGGGGCATGGCAACCCACTCCAGTATTCTTGCCTGGAGAATACCATGGACATCGGAGCCTGGTGGGCTACAGTCCATAGGGTTGCAAAGAAGCAGACACGACTGAAGCTCTCACTGTGCCTGTCCTTCTGCTCTAAGATGAGGGCTCAGACTGGCGCTGAGACGCAGGTAGGCAGTGGCTGCCTGGAGCTCCCTGTGAGATGCTGTTTGCAGCTGGAGAACCAGTGGCTCTGGGACAGAGAGGATGGGCCCCGAGGTCCCAGCGGGCCCCGTACCCCATTCTCTGTCCAGGCCACATCCTAATCCACATACTGGACCTTCCTGGAAGCACCCCCTGACCATGCTGCTTGCACTGGAATCCTTGCTTTGGGCCTGCCTATTCATGCCCAGAGACCCTGCTTCCAGGGCCATCCCCCAAAGGCCTCTCTCCGCATTGCTTCTTCCTGGGTGGAACCACAAGGGGACTGGGAGGAGGGGGCCAGCCTGAGGGTGCAGTCTGCAAGGCAGCCAGAGGTCTGGCACTTCTGAGGGTGACCACTTCACACAGCTTCAGGGACTAGGACAGACATGCCTCCCATGCCTCCCATGTTACAGATGCCCCCTTCTTTATCCCAGCTTATTCGGGCCAGGGCAAAATAAAGGGTAGAGGGTGAGCAGTGGGGCAAAACAAGCCTAGTTACCTGCAACAGAAAAGTGACTCTGCCTTAGCCCAGACCCCCAGGGGAGGTACCTCGTGGAGGGCAAGCCACACGGGGGGGCTGTGCTAGGTGCCTTGCACGCCATGTGTGTGCACACGCGGTTTCTGCTATAGGCTGAGTGATTCATGCTACTTATGTTACATGCTGTACGCGGCATATGCTATACACACTAGACGCCCTCTGTTACATGTTAGACATGTACGCACGTGTGTTGTTGCGTGCTGTATGTGTTTGTTGTGTGTCATGTTAGGCATGTTATATACCGTGTGTACTGTGCAGCATGCTCTGTAATATGTCTCACATGCTGTATGTGCTATATACTATGCCATGTGTGCTATATATGTTACATGTTATGAAAAGTAAAAGTGTTAGTCGCTCAGCCATGTCTGACTTTTTTTGACCCCATGGACTGCAGCCCCCAGGCTCCTCTGTCCATGGAATTCTCCAGGCAAGAATACCGGATTAGGTTGCCGTCCCCTTCTCCAGAGGATCTTCCCAACCCAGAGACTGAACCCAGGACTCCTGCACTGCAGGCAGATTCTTTACCAGCTGAGCCACCAGGGAGCCCAACACATGACTGCTGTGTGTGTTTCCTGCTGCATGTTGTTCACTGTGTTACATCCTATATGTTACATGTTACACATTATACTCTGCTGCATGTTTTGTGTTGTGTGCTATACATATACACGCACTGAACTGCATACTATGCATGATTACAGTATGTGTTGCGTGTTACGTATATTTTTTAGTTTTTGTTGGAGTATAGCTGATCTATAACGCTCTGTTAGCTTCAGGTGTACAGCGAAGTGAATCAGTTGTACGTATACATATATCCATTCTCTTTCAGGTTCTTTTCCCAAGCAGGTCATTACATGATATTAAGTAGAGGTCCCTGTGCTCTACAGCCATCTGTTTTACATCATCTATTTGTACAGTACAGTAGGGCATGTTATGTGTTATGGTCGTCTATTTTACATACAGTAGGGCATGTTATGTGTTATGGTCGTCTATTTTACATACAGTAGGGCATGTTATGTGTTATGGTCGTCTATTTTCTGTACAGTAGGCATGTTTGTGTTATGGTCGTCTATTTTACATACAGTAGGGCATGTTATGTGTTATGGTCGTCTATTTTACATACAGTAGGGCATGTATGTGTTATGGTCGTCTATTTTCTGTACAGTAGGGCATGTTTGTGTTATGGTCGTCTATTTTCTGTACAGTAGGCATGTTATGTGTTATGGTCGTCTATTTTACATACAGTAGGGCATGTTATGTGTTATGGTCGTCTATTTTACATACAGTAGGGCATGTATGTGTTATGGTCGTCTATTTTACATACAGTAGGGAATGTTTGTGTTATGGTCATCTATTTTACATACAGTAGGGCATGTTATGTGTTATGGTCATCTATTTTCTGTACAGTAGGGCATGTTTGTGTTATGGTCGTCTATTTTCTGTACAGTAGGCATGTTATGTGTTATGGTCGTCTATTTTCTGTACAGTAGGCATGTTATGTGTTATGGTCATCTATTTTACATACAGTAGGGCATGTTATGTGTTATGGTCGTCTATTTTACATACAGTAGGGAATGTTTGTGTTATGGTCGTCTATTTTACATACAGTAGGGCATGTTATGTGTTATGGTCGTCTATTTTCTGTACAGTAGGCATGTTTGTTTTATGGTCATCTATTTTACATACAGTAGGGCGTGTATGTGTTATGGTCGTCTATTTTACATACAGTAGGGAATGTTTGTGTTATGGTTGTCTATTTTACATACAGTAGGGAATGTTATGTGTTATGGTCGTCTATTTTACATACAGTAGGGCATGTTATGTGTTATGGTTGTCTATTTTCTGTACAGTAGGGCATGTTATGTGTTATGGTCGTCTATTTTCTGTACAGTAGGGCATGTTATGTGTTATGGTCGTCTATTTTACATACAGTAGGCATGTTATGTGTTATGGTCATCTATTTTACATACCGTAGGGCATGTTTGTGTTATGGTCGTCTATTTTCTGTACAGTAGGCATGTTATGTGTTATGGTCATCTACTTTCTGTACAGTAGGGCATGTTTGTGTTATGGTCATCTATTTTCTGTACAGTAGGGCATGTTATGTGTTATGGTCGTCTATTTTCTGTACAGTAGGGCATGTTTGTGTTATGGTCGTCTATTTTCTGTACAGTAGGGCATGTTTGTGTTATGGTCGTCTACTTTCTGTACAGTAGGGCATGTTTGTGTTATGGTCGTCTATTTTCTGTACAGTAGGGCATGTTTGTGTTATGGTCGTCTACTTTCTGTACAGTAGGGCATGTTTGTGTTATGGTTGTCTATTTTCTGTACAGTAGGCATGTTATGTGTTATGGTCATCTATTTTCTGTACAGTAGGGCATGTTTGTGTTATGGTCGTCTATTTTCTGTACAGTAGGCATGTTTGTGTTATGGTCGTCTATTTTCTGTACAGTAGGCATGTTATGTGTTATGGTCGTCTATTTTCTGTACAGTAGGGCATGTTTGTGTTATGGTCGTCTGTTTTCTGTACAGTAGGGCATGTTTGTGTTATGGTCGTCTATTTTCTGTACAGTAGGCATGTTTGTGTTATGGTCGTCTGTTTTCTGTACAGTAGGCATGTTATGTGTTATGGTCATCTATTTTCTGTACAGTAGGCATGTTTGTGTTATGGTCGTCTGTTTTCTGTACAGTAGGCATGTTTGTGTTATGGTCGTCTGTTTTCTGTACAGTAGGGCATGTTTGTGTTATGGTCGTCTATTTTCTGTACAGTAGGCATGTTTGTGTTATGGTCGTCTATTTTCTGTACAGTAGGCATGTTATGTGTTATGGTCATCTATTTTCTGTACAGTAGGCATGTTTGTGTTATGGTCGTCTATTTTCTGTACAGTAGGGCATGTTTGTGTTATGGTCGTCTATTTTCTGTACAGTAGGCATGTTTGTGTTATGGTCGTCTATTTTCTGTACAGTAGGCATGTTTGTGTTATGGTCGTCTGTTTTCTGTACAGTAGGCATGTTTGTGTTATGGTCGTCTATTTTCTGTACAGTAGGGCATGTTTGTGTTATGGTCGTCTGTTTTCTGTACAGTAGGGCATGTTTGTGTTATGGTCGTCTATTTTCTGTACAGTAGGCATGTTTGTGTTATGGTCGTCTGTTTTCTGTACAGTAGGCATGTTATGTGTTATGGTCATCTATTTTCTGTACAGTAGGCATGTTTGTGTTATGGTCGTCTATTTTCTGTACAGTAGGGCATGTTTGTGTTATGGTCGTCTATTTTCTGTACAGTAGGCATGTTTGTGTTATGGTCGTCTATTTTCTGTACAGTAGGCATGTTTGTGTTATGGTCATCTGTTTTCTGTACAGTAGGGCATGTTTGTGTTACACATGTGCATGTGCGGCTATGCACGTTTTGCACTGTGTGTTATATGTGACCTGTGCTGTGTGTTATACACATTATACACCATGTGCTAATATGCAACTCCTCACGGACACTGGCAGTGTCCTCCAGTCTGCCTGGAGGAGGGGCCACAGGCTGCTGCCTTCCGTGCCCTCCCTGACGCTGAGATCCCTTTACTCCCTGCTCTGCCGGCCAAGGTGCGGTCACATGACAGCGAATCAGGCCCACAGGGCCGCCTGCTCCCGGCTGGGCCTGGGGAGAAGCCGGCCCACAGCAAGTCCCCGCCGCGCTTTTGTAGATCAGTGACAAACGAAAGTACATCATTTCTTTATCCATTCTCCTGTTTTAGGACACTGAGTTGTTTCTAAGCTTTAATTATTTATAAATGCACTTGCTGTTAAATTACTTACGTGAAAAATGTTTCTATTTCTCTTGGGTAATACCAAAGAGTGGTATTTCTGAGCCATATAAAAGTGCATTTTAACTTTATAACAAACTTCCAGTTTCTTTTTTTTAAAAAAGCTTTCAGTTTTTCAAAATGTTTGAACTAATTTCCCCCACACATTCCACATCCTGCCAACCTTTGTTGATGTCAATCGTTTCCATTTTCATCATTTTAGCAGCTGAATAGTGATATCTCATGTGGCTTTTAATTTTTATTACCCAGATAAGTAATGATGTGGAGTACCTTTTCATATGCTTGTGGGCAATCTTCTTTTGTAAAATGTCTCTTTTGCTCATTTTTAAAATTTGTGTTGTCTTTTTCTTCTTAATCTGTCAGAATTATTTATGTATTCTTCATAGGAATCCTTTGTCAGATGTATGAATTCTGGATATTTTCTCTAAGCCTTTGGCTTGACTGTTTACTCTTTTGCTGACAACAACATCTCAATTTTAATGAAGTCTAAATCATTAAATTTTTGTTGGTTTTGTGGTTAGTGTTTTTTTGGTCTTTTGGCCAAATAAATGTAAGCGTAAGTGTTATATATGACTTCCAGGAAGCCTTCTTTAAAAGGACAAACCCCTTCATCTTTCTTTCCTCTAAAAAGGTTGTATCTAGAACACAAATGTGATGGCTGGAGCCCCAGCTGCCATCTCAGACAATGAAGTGATTTTGAGAATAGGAGCCACAGAGAGATGAAGCCTGAGACATCATGAAAGCACCATACTGGCCCTAAAACTGTTTACTTCCAGACTTCTATATGAGACAGACAGTGAGTGTCCTGACTGTCTGCTATGAGTGCAAGCCTTGCAGCACCATAGATATGATTTTGTTGTTCAGTTGCTCAGTTGTGTACAACTCTTTGCAACCCCAGGTGCTGCAACATGCCAGGCTTCCCTGTCTTTCACCATCTCCTGGAGTTTGCTCAAACTTATGTCCATTGAGTCAATGATATCATCCAACTATCTCATCCTCTGTCACCCCCTTCTTCTCTTGCCCTCAATCTTTCCCAGCATCAGAGTCTTTTCCAAACAGTTGGCTTTTCACATCAGGTGGCCAAAGTACTGGAACTTAAACTTCAGCTTCAGCATCAGTTATTCCAGTGAATATTCAGGGCTGATTTCCTCTAGGATGGACTGGTTTGATCTCCTTGCTACCTGAGAAACTCTCAAGAGTCTTCTCCAGTGCCACAGTTCGAAAGCATCGATTGTTTGTCACTCAACCTTCTTTATGGTCCAACTCTTACAATACATGACTGCTGGAAAAGATAAGATAGGGGAAGATTCTTGAGACTGTTGAGCCCCTGGAGGAGGTCAGGCCAACTAAGCCCCAAGCTTAACAACATTACAAGTTGTACATAACAAAACAAACATCATTAACATGAAACCAGAGCTGCAATTTGTTCACAGATTGATGATGATATCAGTTTGAGTCCTGGTCCTAGGATTATAAGAGGAACCCTGAACCACAATTTTTGAAGTGTCTTCAAAAGAGACATGCTGAGAGCGGACGTGCCACCTAGGACCTTTCTCCAGTTGTACCAGGACACCAGACTTCCCAGCGCTATTGAAGTCTGGATGTTGGTCAAAAATTTGGTGATGTATCCTCTGCTGTTTCTACTTATCTTTTCTTTTAATGTTAGTATATTGGAAGTAAGTATATTAGTATATTGGAATTAAGTATATTAGTATATTGGAAGTAAGCTAAATAATTCTCTAGTAAATATTGGTATTATTTATTTGTACATAACAAGTGGCTTATTTTGTTAACAAATCCTTTGAGCATGAGATGAAAGTGAAAACTTTCTGCAAAATGCTCCTGTCAAATAACACCTCCCTCATGCCCAAATTGTTGTGAGAGCCAAATAAGACCATGGACTTCAAAGGGACTTGTCCATTGCATCCAGCCACGTTCCTGGCATCTCTGTGGCACAGCATGGAGGTTCTGTCCCACCTCAAGGCCACATGCACAGCCTTGTCCCTCGGAGCCTCACCCTTAGCCCAGATCAAGGCCGAGGCCCCCTCACCACCTGGAGCTTGTATGTTGAAACCGTAACGGCCACACTGACTGTATTTGGAAAAGGGTCTTTAAGGAGGTAACTAAGGTGAAATGAGGTCACACGTGGGGGGCCCTAACGCAATAGAACTGGTGTCCTTGTAAGAAAAGCAGACACACCAGGGCTGTGCACCCGCAGAGCAAAGGCCCACGCAGGAAACGTTGAGAAGACAGCCGTCTGCAAGTCACGGACAGAGGCCTCAGGACAAACCAAACCTGCACACACCTTGATTTTGGACTTTTAACCCCTAGAACTGTGAGAAAGAAGTTTCTACTGCTCAAGTCACAGTCTATAGCATTTTGCTACCAGCCCTCGCAGACTGAGGCAGTGCCTGTGCAGCCTGAGCTCTGAACTGTTAGGGTGGCCGGCATGGCAAGTGAGGTGTCCCCAGAGCACAACGTGGATCACACAGCTCAACTCTCACCCCAGTGGGGCTGCCCCTCCTGCTTGAAGGCCTGGCACCATGGGGTCCCTCGGCACAACCAACCCCAAATCAAGCCCCTCCCCCCAACAACATCTGCTCATCTTCCAGGCCCCTGGGTCCAATTTGGGGACCACCATTTCTTCTCTGGTTTTAAAAGGTAGATTTACCTAATAAATTTCACCCCAAAAGAAATTATAATCCCACTGTGGGAATAAACAAAGACCTTCCAATAAAGAACTGGCAAAGGTCATTTATTCAGAGGAATAAATGCTGTAGCAGGTGAATAAACACACCATGAGGTGCATTTTGGTAAAGACGCAAAGGCTGACAGGGTAAGAAAGGTTTATCGTGGAAAAGACAGCATGTTCAGATATACCCTGATTGGAGCATAGGTGTATGGGTGTTCATCTATTAATAACTATTTTTTAAACTTTGATACATGTTAGAAAAATTTTGGGAGAAGAAGTTGGGGAAAAGTGTTGGATCTGCAGTTTTATTTAAACATAACACTGACCAACAATTGCATAACATGAATCACTCCTTGAATCGAAAAACACACAACTTCATTTTTATTATGTGTTTACATATTCCTTTTCACAGAACAGTGCCCAAGGATCAGGAATCAGCCAGTTGTGGCCCATTCAAGCTGAACAGCCCTGCCACTGCACTTCAGCAGGCCAAGACGGTCAGTCCTTGCAGAAGGGGCCACCCTGATTCCTGGCTGTGTATTTCCATACATTCAACTGGCAGCACAGACAGCCTCCTGGGAGAACAGTGCTTGGCACTCAGGCGTCCTGGCCTTGGCACCCACCACTCCCACACACACCTGGTCTCCCTTTTCGGCAGAGCTGGCCTCCACTCATAAGTGAGGCATCCAATGTGACCTCAGCCACAGCTGCCATGTCATGCTCCAGAGCGGCCAACTCCACCTCGGCCCCCCAAGCTTCCTGGCCAGCAGCCCCAAGCTCAGGATGGCCGCACAGGCCAAGCACTAACGAGGCATCTTGGTTTGTCTTTCTTTCTAAGTAAGTGGATTAATTAATCAACAAAGCACATCCTTCCCTCCCCCATTGCCACCAATCTAGTTCCACTGGTCATGGCAAGAGCCACCTCCCTGGGCTTCTGGCTTTTTTCTGAATTCCCCCATGTGTCCTCCATACAGCAGTACACTGAGCCATGCCGAGTTATTTCTCTGCTCAAGATCCTCCAGTAAACTGTATTATTAATGTTTAAATACAATTCAGAACACAGTCACATACATTCATTCATGTGTGTGAATGAATCTATGGCTGATTTCCTGCTGCAAGGGTTCATCTGGGATCACCCTAAATGTTGTCATGAAGTCACTCAATTAGCCCCATGGAGAAGCACACTTGGAAAGACCAAGACCCCCAGCCAACAGCCAGCCCCACACTTCCAGCCATATGAGGGCACCATGTGCAATGGGGATCCTCCAGCCTGGGTAGCCTGCAGATGACTGTGGCCCCAGCTGTCTGCTGACATCAGGTGGAAACTACCCCGTTGAGCCTTCCCCAGATAACTGATGTACAGAGTCTGTGAGCATGAGATACAGTTGTTTTACACCACTTACATCAGGCCTGTTGATAGTCCCATCTGCCATTCTGCCATGATCATATGGTTAGCACACCTTGAATTACATAAAAAGTATGTGTGTGTGTGTGTATAAATATATATGTGTGTGTGTGTGTGTGTTTAAAACACTTTACAGAAATGCATAAGACAGGGTTTCTTTTAATTTAATCATTTTTCTTCTTTGCTTGACTCCACATATGGCCCTCTTGTCCCATCTCATCTCCCACCTGTCCTATATCATAATTTTATTCCATCTATTCTCCATATCCCCCCCTTATTTGTGTGTAATAATAATCAAGATGGTGACTGCAGGCATGAAATTAAAAGACGTTTACTCCTTGGAAGAAAAGTTATGACCAATCTAGATAGCATATTGAAAAGCAGAGACATTACTTTGCCAACAAAGGTTCGTCTAGTCAAGGCTATGGTTTTTCCAGTGGTCATGTATGGATGTGAGAGTTGGACTGTGAAGAAAGCTGAGCGCCGAAGAATTGATGCTTTTGAACTGTGGTGTTGGAGAAGACTCTTGAGAGTCCCTTGGACTGCAGGGAGATCCAACCAGTCCATTCTGAAGGAGATCAGCCCTGGGATTTCTTTGGAAGGAGTGATGCTAAAGCTGAAACTCCAGTACTTTGGCCACCTCATGCGAAGAGTTGACTCATTGGAAAAGAGTCTGATGCTGGGAGGAATTGGGGGCAGGAGGAGAAGGGGACGACAGAGGATGAGATGGCTGGATGGCATCACTGACTCGATGGACGTGAGTCTGAGTGAACTCTGGGAGTTGGTGATGGACAGGGAGGCCTGGTGTGCTGCGATTCATGGGGTCGCAAAGAGTAGGACACGACTGAGTGACTGAACTGAACTGAACTGAACTGAATAATCAAGCATACTTACACATTTTCATACATATAGACATCTGTATATCTGTACAGTTCAGTTAAGTTCAGTCGCTCAGTCGTGTCCTACTCTCTGGAACCCCATGGACTGCAACATGCCAGGCCTCCCTGTCCATCACCAACTCCCAGAGCTTACTCAGACTCACGTCCATCGAGTCGGTGATGCCATCCAACCGTCTCATCCTCTGTCGTCCCTTTCTCCTCCTGCCTTCAACCTTTCCCAGCATCAAGGTCTCTTCCAATGGTAGAGGATTTTGGTACATTTCTTTTACAAAGAGGGATCCGGTTTCACACTTTTCTGCATCTTGATTTTTCTCACTCACTGATATCTTGTAGAAATCTCTGTGAAATCTTCTGTTAGAGCATTCACTGGATCTTTTCCATGGCTGCTTCATATTTCACATGAGGAAAGCATATCTTCTCTGTGCATAGCTCTCACCTGCTGCACACCAACTATTATGATGGCCCAGAGTGGCTGCTGGGCTTGACGTATTTTACATTTTAACAGATCCAGCTCAACTGTTTTTCAGGAGGCCTGATATCCAGTAAGACCTGTGCTTTTTCTTGCTGTGGACACTGGCACCCAGTGTGCAGGGCTGTCACAACTACACAGGACCAGTCTGCTCCAGCTCCCCACATGCTCCACAGGTCTGCACAAAGCCTTCTGCAAAACCACATCCCATTGTTTCTTCAACTTTCTTCATGCATGCATGCTCAATTGCTCATTCATGTCCAACTCTCTATGACCCCATGGGCTGTAGCCCACAAGGCTCCACTGTCCATGGAATTTTCCAGGCAAGAATACTGGAGTGGGTTGCCATTTCCTACTCCAGGGGATCTTCCCCACCCAGGGATTGAATCCAAGTCTTTGGCATCACCTGCACTGGTGGGTAGAGTCTTTACCACTGCATCACCTGGGAAGCCCCTCAACTCTCCTCAGTTCAGTTCAGTTCAGTGCAGTCGCTCAGTCGTGTCCAACTCTGTGACCCCATGAATCGCAGCACGCCAGGCCTCCCTGTCCATCACCAACTCCCGGAGTTCACCCAGACTCACGTCCATCAAGTCAGTGATGCCATCCAGCCATCTCATCCTCTGTCGTCCCCTTCTCCTCCTGCCCCCAATTCCTCCCAGCATCAGACTCTTTTCCAATAAGTCAACTCTTCACATGAGGTGGCCAAAGGACTGGAGTTTCAGCTTTAGTATCATTCCTTCCAAAGAAATCCCGGGGCTGATCTCCTTCAGAATGGACTGGTTGGATCTCCCTGCAGTCCAAGGGACTCTCAAGAGTCTTCTCCAGCACCACAGTTCAAAAGCATCAATTCTTCGGCGCTCAGCTTTCTTCACAGTCCAACTCTCACATCCATACATGACCACTGGAAAAACCATAGCCTTGACTAGATGGACCTTTGTTGGCAAAGTAATGTCTCTGCTTTTGAATATGCTATCTAGGCTGGTCATAACTTTCCTTCCAAGGAGTAAGCATCTTTTAATTTCATGGCTGCAGTCACCATCTGCAGTGATTTTGGAGCCTCAGGCCCAGCTAAACTTCATCAGCAGATCAACACCACTAGGTGCAGATAAAAATCATACCCAAATTCCTCTGTACAGTTTTACTCTCAGAGAAGAAATGCTGCCTATCAATGGTCTAGGGGACAAGGGCAGCTTGGGCCTCTCCCTCTGCCGGCCCCTTTGATGTCTTGCTTGTCCAGAGGGAGCTGCCAAACCACACTTGTGGCCACCCCTTCTGAGGGCCAGTGTCAATTGTCAGAGGCAGAACCATCTAAACCAGACGTCTTTATACTCTCTCAGATCAGAGAGATCTTGGCTCTCAGAAATACCTAAGCAGTCCATTTATCAAGCAGGTCAAAACACTTAGCAAGTATGTATATACTAATAACTTAGCTGTCTGAAAGCTATATACATAAATTCTAAAGGGGACTATTGTTCTTTCATTTTTACATAACTTCCATTAGTTACTAACGGGGTATGTGGACTTGTTGGACGCTTCATAGGCTCTCAGTCCTCGCAGATTGTTCGCCGTCTGCCCCACGATGACTTCCACGTGGCACTGAAACGCATCTTCAGGATCAAAGGGCCGTGGGGTCACCTGCTGTGGCCACGACCTCGAGCCAGCAGAGGGCGCTGCGCGTCCCCAGAACTGAGCATGCGCGGCCCAGCTCCTCCTCCTGGGGGTTTCGGAGTCCACACCACTCATCCCTCCGCTAGTGCCCACAGAAATGAGGTAGGGTCTGGAAGCAGAGGCGGGTCCTGGGCTGGGACGTCGCCTACCCAGGCGGGAGTCTGGTTCAGCAGTCGTCGCCAGCATAGAGTACAGGCGCCGGGGCCTCTGCACCCGGGACCCCATCTGGGCGCGGCTTGTCCCCAGGCGCTTGCGTCCGGCGGGCACCAGCGCTGGGGCGGGAGCGGGACGCGCACTGGGTTCGGAAGGGTCTTGAGTGAGAGGAATACGACTGTCCTCGGCCACCGCCGAGAGCGGGCCGGAGGGACTTTGGGGACCGCGGGCAGCCCTATTCTGGGCCACGTGGCAACAAATCCAAGACCAGAGTCTCTGACAATGAGCCAGGCATGGTCCACCGTGCGGTCCCCACAAACCAGGACCGGCCCGGGTGTGTCCGCGGCCTCCATCCAGGGCTGGAGCCCGGGCCACGAACACAGCTAGGGACACAGAAGACGCTCTAAAGACGTTTAAAAGAACGGACTACACAGAATGCGTGAGGCCTTTGCTGGTGGCTCAGCCGGTAAAGAGTCTGCCTGCAGTGTGGGAGACCCGCGTTCAATCCTTGAACCTGGAAGATCCTTTGGAGAAGCAAATGGCAACCCACTCCTGTGTTCTTGCTTGGAAAATCCCATGGACAGAGGAGCCTGGCAGGCTACACTCTATGGGGCCGCGAAGAGTAAGGCAGGACTGAGCCAGTAACACACAGGATGAAGACAAAAAATATACAAGCAGTATTCACAGTATTTACTTTGGAAGTGAGAATATAAGCTGTTTTTCTGCACGTCTCTAAACTTTATAAATTACATAGGTATCACCAGAATAAACTTTTTAAAGCAATGGTTTTCTCACAAAGCTGGGCATTCCTCTCCATCTAGAAGGACTAAAGTCTGAAAAAGGGGATCCCAAACTCAGATGTTTTCAGGTGCCTGGTGAGCTGGGTAAACGAGAAGGCAGAACTGAGCACGAGGCAATAGGGCGGTGTGAGGACTGCAGAGAAGCAGCTGCTCTGCAGGAAGCGGCTTCTCCAGCTCAAGCTCACCTTTAATCTTCATGAAAACCCTGAGGGCAGGCCCGCTTAGAAGACAGGGAAAAGGGGAAACAGCCCAGCATGACAAAGCAAGAAGCAGAGCGCTCGTTGGAGGGGGTGGGCAGCGTAGAGGCATGGGCACCATCTGCCAGGCTGTGGTTGCACCTTCACACCCCACACCCGTGGCCCAGACTGGCACAGTGACCCTGGCCCATGAAGGAGTGACGGGGGCTGCTCCCTGGCCTCGTTTCACCCACACAACAAAACCAGTTGTCTGACCACTCAGAGGGAGGTTGTAAGAGGAGTGAGGGGGGCCATGGGTGGAAGCACTTGGAGAGTGTGCACATCTCCAAGTAGCAATATGAAAGACATACCAGTGCAACTTAAAAAGGGCATAGAGAGCAGGATCTCTACAGCCTTGGGTCAAATAAAGATTTCTTAAGACAAAAAAAAGAGCATAAACAAAAAGGAAAAGATTGATATTTAAAACTTGTCTACATTAAAATTAATAAATTCTGATCCTTAAAAGACACTGTAAAGAAAATGAAAAGAAAGCAACAAACCAGAAAAAAGAAAGATATTTGTGATACATATACTTGAAAAATGATTCAAACCCAGAATATACGTAATTTTTTTTAGTCTATGACGCAAGAGGAAAAAGACAACAGCTTAAAACCTAAAACTTCCTACTTCCTCAGAAAGGAACCAGGAGGGCCAGAATATATGTGAGAAATGTCCAACCTATGTTCAAGGAAACATAAAAACAATGATATACAAGTCCACATTCTCTAGATTAGCAAAAATTAAAATCTCTGTCAATATAGAGAAGACTTAGGAAAAAAAAGTTCACACAAAGCTAGTGGAACTGTAAAATGCAGCAATCGCTGTGACACGGCATCTAGTAAAGGTGGACATACAGCACTGTGCCTCCGTATGGCCCAGGATTCCACTCCTCACGTTGTTTTTTTGTTCAGTCGCTCAGTCATGTTGGACTCTGCAACCCCATGGACTGCAGCATGCCAGGCTTCCCTGTCCTTCACCAGATCCTGGAGTTTGCTCAGATTCATGTCCATTGAGTCAGTCCATCTCATCCTCTGCCGTCTCCTTCTGCCCCTGCCCTCAATCTTTCCCAGCATCAGAGTCTTTTCCAATGAGTCAGCTCTTCACATCAGGTGGCCAAAGTACTAGAGCTTCAGCTTCAGCATCCTTCCTTCAAATGAATGTTCAGAACTGATTTCCTTTACAATTGACTGGTTTGATCTCCTTGCTGTCCAAGAGACTTTCAAGAGTGTTCTCCAACACCACGGTTCAAAAGCATCAATTCTTCAGCACTCAGCCTTTTTTATTGTCCAGCTCTCACATCCATACGTGATTACTGGAAAAATCATAGCTTTGACTATATGGACCTTTGTTGGCAAAGTGATATTTCTGCTTTTAAATATATTGTCTAGGTTTGTCATTGCTTTTCTTCCAAGGAGCAAGCATCTTTTAATTTCATGGCTGCAATCACTGTCTGCAGTGATTTTGGAGCCCAAGAAATAAAGTCTGTCACTGTTTCCACTGTTTCCCCATCTATTTCCCATGAAGTGATGGGACCAGATGCCATGATCTTCATTTTCTGAATGTTGAGTTTTAAGCCAGCTTTTTCACTGTCCTCTTTCACCTTCATCAAGAGGCTCTTTAGTTCCTCTTCACTTTCTGCCATAAGTGTGGTGTCATCTGCATATCTGAGGTTATTGATACTTCTCCTGGCAATCTTGATTCCAACTTGTGCATCATCCAGCCCAGCGTTTCTCATGATGTACTCTGCATATAAGTTAAATAAACAGGGTGACAATGTACAGCCTTGATGTACTCCTTTTCCTATTTGGAACCAGTCTGTTGTTCCATGTCCAGTTCTAACTGTTGCTTCCTGACCTGCATACAGATTTCTCAAGAGGCAGGTCAGGTGGTCTGGTATTCCCATCTCTTTCAGAATTTTCCACAGTTTCTTGTGATCCACACAGTCAGTGGCTTTGACATAGTCAATAAAGCAGAAATAAAATGTTTCTCTGGAACTCTCTTGCTTTTTCAATGGTCCATCAGATGTTGGCTATTTGATCTCTGGTTCCTCTGCCTTTTCTAAAACCAGCTTGAACATCTGGAAGTTCATGGTTCACATATTGCTGAAGCCTGGCTTGGAGAATTTTGAGCATTACTTTACTAGCGTGTGAGATGAGTGCAATTGTGTGGTAGTTTGAGCATTCGTTGGCATTGCCTTTCTTTGAGATTGGAATGAAAACTGACCTTTTCCAGTCCTGTGGCCACTGCTGAGTTTTCCAAATTTGCTGGCATATTGAGTGCAGCACTTTCAACAGCATCATCTTTCAGGATTTGAAATAGCTCAACTGGAATTCCATCACCTCCACTAGCTTTGTCGTAGTGATGCTTCCTAAGGCCTACTTGACTTCACATTCCAGGATGTCTGGCTCTAGGTGAGTGATCACACTACCATGATTATCTGGGTCATGAAGATCTTTTTTTGTACAGTTCTTCTGTGTATTCTTGCTACCTCTTCTTAATATCTTCTGCTTCTGTTAGGTCCATACCATTTCTGTCCTTTATTGTGCCCATCTTTGCATGAAATGTTCTCTTGGTATCTCTAATTTTCTTGAAGAAATCTCTAGTCTTTCCCATTCTATTGTTTTCCTCTATTTCTTTGCACTGATCACTGAGGAAGGCTTTCTTATTTCTCTTTGCTATTCTTTGGAACTCTGTGTACCTGGACCCATGTAAAAGAATGTTTGTGGTAGCAATGTTAAAAAAAAAAAATAACTGTAACCAACCCAAATGGCCTTACTGAAGAGGAAGTGGATGGCCTATGTTCAATTTCATGTGGTCTGACCTAATATTTTGTTTTAAATTACATATGCAAGAGGGAAAACTGTTAAGAAAAGTAAGGGAATTGGGGGGCCTTCCCAGGTGGCGCTAGTGATAAAGAACCTGCCTGCAGGCAGGGGACTGAAGAGATAGATGTGCGTTCAGTCCCTGGGTCAGGAAGATCCCCTGCACGAGGGCATGGCAACCCACTCATCTTCTTGCCTGGAGAATCCCATAGACAGAGGAGCCTGGTGGACTACAGTCCATAGAGTTGCAAAGAGTTGGACATGACTGAAGCGATTTAGCACACACACACAAGGGAATAATTAATGCAAATTTTAGAAATATGATAATATCTAGTAGGGGGACAATATCAGAGTGAGGCATGTGGGATGGGGAGAGGAGAGGCGTTGCTTCTAAAGTACCTCGAATGGACTTCCCTGGTGGTCCAGTGGTTAAGAATCCTCCTACCAATGCTGAGGACACAGGTTAAATCCCTGGTCCGGGACAATCCCACACGCTGTGGAGCAACAAGGCCCGTGAGCCACAACTACTGAACCCGTGCACATAGAGCCCTTGCTTCAGGACAGGAGAAGCCACTGCAATGAGAAGCCCGTGCACCTCAGCAAAGAGTAGCCCCCGCTCAACACAAATAGAGAAAGCCCGCACAGCAATGCAGACCCACCATGGCCAGTAAATAAATCTTTAAAAAAGAAAAGAAAATACAGGAAGAAAGCTAAGTGACTGTGGTGGTTTTGTTGCTTTTTTCTCTTTTCTTCATTTGCGTTTATTTAAACACAGTTCTCAAAACATTTGAGTGAAATTGGGTCTCCTTTGGTAAGTAAAGGACCTGAAAATAACATTTTTTTTCCTTTTCTTTTCTTTCTTTTTTTTTTACAATTGTATTTATTTTTGGCTGTGTTGGGTCTTCGTGTGTGGGCTTTTCCCTAGTTCGGGTGAGCGTGGGCCATAACTAGTGGTGTGCAGGCTTCTCACTGCAGTGGCTTCTCTTGTTGTGGGGCACAGGCTCACGGGCTTCAGTGGTTGCAGTATGTGAGCTCGGCATTGTGTCTTCCAGGATCTAGAGCACAGGCTCGGCAGTTATGGCACACGGGCTCCACAGCATGTGGGATCTTCCCATAGCAGGGGTTACACCTGCATCTCCAGCACTGGAAGGCGGATTCTTTACCACTTAGCCACCAGGGAAGCCCAAAAATAACATTTTAAAAATCAACAGGCAAAGTCTTCAGATCATCCACAACACAGATGTAGTGTTCCCTTCTTTTTCTCAAACTCTGAAGTGCCCAGTTTTTCCATATAGTCTTAAAAGCTTCCCAGGGAACAGGACTTCCCTGGTGGTCAAGTGGTTAAGATTACACCCTTCCAATGCAGGGGGCCTGAGTTCAATTCCTGGTCAGGGAACTAGATCCTGCATGCCACAACTAAGCCCCAGCACAGCCAGATAAATAATTAAAAAAAAAAAAAAAAGGCTAGAAGAACAAGAGTATATTTGTGATGGAATGTATTGTCACTTGTTGATAATTGAAAGACCATTATCCCCTCGTAACAGCTTTAAGAAATAGCCTTTTTAAGGCATACATTGTGTAACTCTTATTCCCTGCTATATATAGTACACATGACATAAAGGCTGACAAATTCACATTTATATAAGTATTAAGCATTTGCTGTATTGAAAGTTTTTTAGTTCTAATACTAGCAGTATAGAGTTACAGCACATAATTTTTATCATTTAATTGCAGGTACAGGCTTCCTTGGTGGCTCAGCTGGTAAAGAATTGACCTGTAATGCAGGAGACCTGGGTTCAATCCCTGGGTTGGGAAGATCCCCTGGAGAAGGGGACGATTACCCACTCCAGTATTCTGGCCTGGAGAATTCCATGGACTGTATAGTCCATGGGGTCTCAAAGAGTTAGACACAACTGAGCAACTTTCACTTTCACGTATGTTAAGTATGGTATGTTTCATGGACTGCAGGAAAATGGCCATTTTTGTCTTGAATTTACTACTGACGATCTAATCTAAACAGTTCTGCTAAGCGCTGATATGTTAGAAAGAAAAGTGAAAGCCAAACTTTATTGTTGCTTTTTGCCATTTGGTAGCATTTTACATACCATCTTCGATCTTCAGAATATCCTGGATTCAGTAGAAAACCATTTAAATGAAGTTTTATGCAATAAAAACTTCTCAGCAGTCAAAATTCATACTGTAAAAAAATACATGCAAAACATACTTTTCTGAAAACACTTAACTTTGAACAAAGCAGCGAACTACACAAATGCAAAATGAAAACAGCATTTCAACTGCACCAAAAGTAGTCATCAAATTCATGTCGCTGTATGGCAAAAACCTCCACAATATTGTAATTAACCTCCAAGTAAAATAAAGACATTAATTTAAAAGAAAAAAAGTAGTCATCATAAAAGATGTAAAAGTCACCTAACTCCTCTAAGCACTATTCACTTTTTAAATGGAAGATGATAAAAAATATTGTCCACAAACAATATCCCAACTCTAGGGCAAGTTTTAGAAAGTCTTCAACCTCTTGCTTTAATAGTGACTAAGTGAGTAGGGTGGACATCTGGAACGTGGTCTGTGTCCTCCACGACTACAGTAGGGAGGAGGCGACCATCCTCTGCATATCCGATCCCTGTCTTGAGCAGCTCTCCGCCTCCTCCTCCACCTCCTCCTCTGGACGTTCTGCTATAATAGTCCCGATCATCAGAGCCTCCGTCCTACCCTCTGCCACAGTAATACCAACTGCTAGAGCTGCCTACGGGGAGGTCGCCCCATGTAAATTCCTGGTGTTGAGTATGTGGCCTTTTTGTTATAGAGAAATCAACTGTGATCCTGTGTCCACCGAGCTCCATTCCATTTGCATGCTTTGTTGCTTCCTTGGCATCATCTACTTTTTCAAAGTATACACAGGCAAATCCCTATTGAACGTCTAGACTGCTCGTCACATACAACAAACCCGTCAGGAATTAGGCCATGTTTAGAGAACACTTCTTTAGATCTCTTTCTGTAGTGTACAAGCACAATCCAGCACACCAAGACAACAGATGGGATCAGGACTTGCTGGATTCCCAACATGACCCCTGTGAGTAGACTGGGAGGATGACTGTGGCTATGCCGTCTTCCCTAGTCTCTGCCGTAAACCCGCTAGGGGAGTGTCTGTGGGAGCGGGTGTGAGATCGTGGCCTCGTACGACGCCTTTGAGTGTCTGGATCTAGCCCTGCTCGCCACGGTCATTTATGACCTCTACTGCTGTCACCGCTTGGTGTACTTCAGTGGAAGCTGCCAACCTCTCGCAACTTCCTTGCAGAGGCTCCGCCACAGCCTCGAATCACAAACCATGCACAGGTTCCCAAGGTGCTGAGAGCCCAAACGGCCTGCACAGCCTCTGCTTCGGCCACTGTGGTGGTCCACAGGTGTCCACAGATGAAGAGATGCTCACAGTCTCTGATATTCCTTCTTTCTAGATGGGGAACTTAATTCCACCCCAGCCTTCACCACGAATGTGAGAGTTGGACTTTGAATGTGGTTTCAGACTTAATAAATGGCAAATGGAATTCGGCAGAAGTGATGGGACATCACTTCCAAGATCATGCTGTTAAAACACTGCAGCTTCCATCTTGGTCTGGTACTGTCTCTCCCCCGGCCCCCACCCATTCCTCTCTCTCCCTCCCCTCCTCCTTCCAGACTCCCTCCCTCCCTCCCGCCCCCTCTCATTATTCACTCTGGGGGCAGTCAGCTGCCACCTTATGAGGAGAGGGCCATATGCTGAGGAACAGAAAGCCTGTCATCAATCCCTGGAGTGACCTCTGAAGCAGATACTCATTTCATCAGAGCCTTAAGATGACTGCTGCCCAACTATTAATAATGACTGTCAACTGACTGCAGCCTCAGGAGACACTGAGCCAGAACTACACAGTTAAGCTGCTCCCAAATTCCTGACTCATGTAAAATTAATAAATGTTTGTTTTTTTAAGCTACTAAGTTTGGGGATAATTTATCATGCAGCAATAGATAACTAATACAGTGATCTTCAGTTTGGCAAAAATGCCTTAAAAATGACCCAAAGAACATGAACTATAACGGAAAAAAATTCATAAATCAGATTTTCTAAAAAGCAGAAACTTCTGCTCTTTTAAAGATGCTACAACAGGATTCCAAACAAGATGATGCAGACATCATTTTTGCTGTTCCTTACTCTAAGTACAACTAAAACCCTGGACATAATACAATTAACAACCATAAGAGGACAGTCTTAGCTTAGGCTACTACAATAAAATACCACGGATGGGGTGGCTTAAACAACAGACATTTATTTGTCACAGTTCTGGAGGCTGGGAAGTCCAAGATCAAGGTACTGGCAGATTCAGTGTCTGGTGAGAGTTGGTGGGGAGAGAGACTGAGGGTGAGAGTGAGCTCTGGTATCTCCTCCTGATCTACTAAGGGCACTTCCCACCCCACCATCATGAGCTCCTCTAAACCTAATCACTTCCTCAAAGCCCCACCTTCAGATATTATCATGCTGTAGATTAGGATTTCAACATTTGAATTTGGGGATGACACAGACATTTACTCCAAAGCAAGGACTCTGAAAGATGGAAGGCAGACGGGCTACCAGATGGTGGCAGACAGCTCAGAACAGCCCAGAAATGGCACTTTCCTGCCTCACCAACATGTGGTCAATGTAGAATGAATAGAGAGAATTCCCCCCAGTAGCAGCAGGTGGGCCAGACTGAATTGCCTTGTAGCTGTGGCACCAGCAGAGACCAAGTGGCAATTTCTGACTTTAGTCCCCCACCCAATGGTAGCAGAAAGCCTCAGGGCAGTCCAGCAACAACGGAATGCCCGGGCACACTTTCTTCCCCCACTGCAGTCTGGATACCCACCTACACCCGGCAGCAGCTGAGGCCACAGAGCTCTCCTCCCATTTGGTTAGCATCAGTGGAAAATGAGTAGGAAGTTTGGACTTCCGACTCAGCAGTAGCAGGCAGTACCCCTCACCCTCCAAACTAGAGAACTGTGCGAGGAAGTTGGAGAGAAGAGAACCAGAGAAAGGGTTTCTTTAACCTTTATGGGATATTCTGGGCAGACAGTTCGTTTACCAAATGAGACACTGGCCAGAATGAATTCACCAAAAGGTTTGAGAGTGGGGCTTTCACAGCAACCTTTGAATAGCACACAAACAAAGCAAACCAGAATAGCACTGCAAGAACTCAGAAAGAAACTGACATTGAAATCTCAGTCACAAAAATAGGGCAGGACCAGCATGCATCCTAAACAGGAAGACTGCTTGAAAAGACTATTTAAACAGGATCCAGAGTCTTATAACGTAATATCCACAATGTCCAGGACACAGCAAATTAAAAAAGAAAAATCATTTGTCATACCAAGAACCAGGACCAGGGAAACCACAACTGGCCCAACAATGCCAGCACCGATATGGCTCAGATGTTGGAGTTATCCAGCAAGGATCTTGAGGCAGCCATCAAAAAAATGCTGCAGTGAGCAATTATGAATATTCTTGAAGCATATACAAATAGAAAATCTGAGTAAAGAAATAGAAGATACAAAAAGAACCAAATGAGAATTAAAGAATTTAAAAAATAAATAATCAAGATTAAAACTCACTGGATGGGCTCAGTAATAGATCGGAGGAGAGATATGAAAAAACATTGAAGACAGAGCAATAGAACTTACCCAGTCTGACCAACAAAGAGAAAATAGATGGGAAAAAGATACAAACAGACTTCAGAGACTTGTGGAACAGCAACAGATTTGTGTCACTGAAGTTCCCAGAAAGGGAGGAGAAAGTGTGAAACAGAAAAAAAATTTTTTTTGAAGAAATAATGGCTGAATACTTCTAAATTTGGTGAAAAGCATAAACCTATATTTATTCAAGATGTTGAACAAACCCTAAACAGGGTAAACTGAAAGAAATCCACCCCAAGACATAATCAAGTTTCTGAAAGCTGAAGACAAAGGAAAAAGCTCTGAAAGCACCTAGAAAGAAATAATGTGTCACATATAGAAAAACTATTCAAATGACACCAGATTTCTCATGTGACTCCAAGAGACCAAAAGTAAATGGCACAAGATTTTCAAGTGCTGAAAGAACAGAGCTGTCAATGCTAAACTATATCCAGTGGAAAAAAGCCCTTTAGAAATGGGGAGAAATGAAGTCTTTCTTAGGCAAAAAAACACTAAGAGACTTTGTTACCAGCAAGTCTGCTCCAGAAAACTGGCTAAAGACCTTCTCTACACTGAAAGGAGATAATAACAGAAGGAATCTGGAACAAGAGAGAGTGACAGGAAAGTGACATGAGAAGAAAAAAAGGGGGGTTAAGTATAATTTTATCATTCTCCTTATAAGTTTTAAAAGTGGTGTTTGATGGTTCATGTAAAAATTATAACATGATTCGATGTGATGCTCAATATACAGAGAGGGAATACTTTTTGTTTGTTTTGTGTTTTGTTTTTGTTTATTTATTTTAATTGGAGGCTAACTACTTTACAATATTGTAGTGGTTTTTGCCATACGACATGAATCGACCATGGGTGTACATGTGTTCCCCATCCTGAACCCCCCTCCCACCTCCCTCCCCACCCCATCTCTCAGGGTCATCCCAGTGCACCAGCCCTGAGCACCCTGTCTCATGCATCGAACCTGGACTGGTGATCTGTTTCACATATGATAATATGCATGTTTCAATGGTATTCTCTCAAATCATCCCACCCTTGCCTTCACCCACTGAGTCCAAAAGTCTGTTCTTTACATCTATATCTCTTTTGCTGTCTTGCATATAGGGTCATCATTACCATCTTTCTAAATTCCATATATATGTATTAGTATACTCTATTGGTGTTTTTCTTTCCAGCTTACTTCACTCAGTATAATAGGCTCCAGTTTCATCCACCTCATTAGAACTGATTCAAATGCATTCTTTTTAATAGCTGAGTAATATTCCATTGTCTATATATACCACAGCTTTCTTATCCATTCATCTGCTAATGGACATCTAGGTTGCTTCCATGTCCTGGCTATTATAAACTGTGCTGCGATGAACATTGGGGTACACGTGTCTCTTTCAATTCTCGTTTCCTTGGTGTGTATGCCCAGCAGTGGGATTGCTGGGTCATATGGCAGTTCTATTTCCAGTTTTTTAAGGACTCTCCACACTGTTCTCTATAGTGGCTGTACTAGTTTGCATTCCCACCAACAGTGTAAGAGGGTTCCCTTTTCTCTGAACCCTCTCCAGCATTTATTGTTCGTAGACTTTTTGATAGCAGCCATTCTGACTGGTGTGAGATGGTACTTCATTGTGATTTTGATGCATTTCAGAGAGGGAATACTTAAGACAATTATATTTCTAAAATGAAGAAGGTAAAAGAACCTAAGTGGAAGTAAATTTTCTACAGTTTTATTGCAGCAGTAAAAAAAAAATCAGTACCAGTGGCCTCTGGTAAGTTGTGTATACATATTGCTATACCTAAAGTAACCACCAAATAAAGTATACATGGAGACTTAAATCTATGAT
Source organism: Bos javanicus (assembly GCF_032452875.1). Lineage (NCBI taxonomy): Eukaryota > Metazoa > Chordata > Mammalia > Artiodactyla > Bovidae > Bos > Bos javanicus. The sequence goes on from NC_083869.1 coordinate 4,292,974, forward strand.
GAAATTATATTTTAGCTCCCTCTAAATGTTCAAATAACCCAGAGGAATGTATGAAAAAGGGAACAGAGGACCAAGAAACAGAGAAATATTGGAAATATTGAGATCCCTATATATCTTATTTGAATATGTACATAATAATCACCTCCTTCTAGCAAAGTCTCTTGACTATTAAAGTAAGCTATAAAATCATATTTATATAAACAAATCAAGATGAGATTCTAAAAAAATACCCAAGCAGTCCAGGGGAAGCAAGAAAAGAGAAACCCAGAAACAAACGTAAAACAAATAATGACATGGCAAATTAAAGCCCCAACGTTTTGATAATTATTTTAAATATCACTGATTGAAGTAGACCAGTTGAAATAGGTTGACACAGTGGATTATACAAAACACAGTTCATTCGTCTGTTTGACGTGTAGTTTATTTCCATGCGCGAATATTGTAAATCGTGCTGCAATGAACATTCAAAATTGGATCATTTGTAGAGATGTGGATGGACCTAGAGTCTGTCATACAGAGTGAAATAATTCATAAAGAGAAAAACAAATACTGTATATTAGTGTATAAATATGGAATCTAGAAAAACAGTACAAAAAGTATAAAAAATAGTAAAAAAAAAAAAAAAAGATGAATCTATTTCCAAGGTAGGAATAGAAACACAGATGTAGAGAACATACATGTGGATACCAGGGTGAGGAGTGTGGGATGAATTGACATATATATATTCTCACACGCTAGTAAAGTAATGCTTAAAATTCTCCAAGCCAGGCTTCAGCAATATGTGAACCATGAAATTCCAGATGTTCAAGCTGGTTTTAGAAAAGGCAGAGGAACCAGAGATCAAATTGCCAACATCCGCTGGATCATGGGAAAAGCAAGAGAGTTCCAGAAAAACATCTATGTCTGCTTTATTGACTATGCCAAAGCCTTTGACTGTGTGGATCACAAGAAACTGTGGAAAATTCTGAGAGATGGGAATACCAGACCACCTGACCTGCCTCTTGAGAAGCCTGTATGCAGGTCAGGAAGCAACAGTTAGAACTGGATATGGAACAACAGACTGGTTCCAAATAGGAAAAGGAGTATGTCAAGGCTGTATATTGTCACCCTGTTTATTTAACTTATATGCAGAGTACATCATAAGAAATGCTGGGCTGGAGGAAGCACAAGCTGGAATCAAGATTGCTGGGAGAAATATCAATAACCTCAGATATTCAAATGACACCACTCTTACGGCAGAAAGTGAAGAAGAACTAAAGAGCCTCTTGATGAAAGTGAAAGTGGAGAGTGAAAAAGTTGGCTTAAAGCTCAACATTCAGAAAACTAAGATCATGGCATCTGGTCCCAGCACTTCATGGCAAATAGTGGGGAAACAGTGAAAACAGTGTCAGACTTTATCTTTTTTGGATCCAAAATCACTGCAGATGGTGAAAATCACTGCAGCCATGAAATTAAAAGACGCTTACTCCTTGGAAGGAAAGTTATGACCAACCTAGATAGCATATTCAAAAGCAGAGACATTACTTTGCCAACAAAGGTTCGTCTAGTCAAGGCTATGGTTTTTCCAGTGGTCATGTATGGATGTGAGAATTGGACTGTGAAGAAAGCTGAGTGCCAAAGAATTGATGCTTTTGAACTGTGGTGTTGGAGAAGAGTCTTGAGAGTCCCTTGGACGGCAAGGAGATCCAACCAGTCCATTCTGAAGGAGATCAGCCCTGGGATTTCTTTGGAAGGAATGATGCTAAAGCTGAAACTCCAGTACTTTGGCCACCTCATGCAAAGAGTTGACTCATTGGAAAAGACTCTGATGCTGGGAGGGATTGGGGGCAGGGGGAGAAGGGGACGACAGAGGATGAGATGGCTGGATGGCTTCACTGACTCGATGGACATGAGTCTGAGTGAACTCCGTGAGTTTGTGATGGACAGGGAGGCCTGGTGTGCTGTGATTCATGGGGTTGCAAAGAGTCGGACATGACTGAGCGACTGAACTGAACTGATGGCTAAAACAGTGATAACAGGGAAATATATAGTATTAAATGCTTACATTAGGAAAGAGGAAAGGTTTATATCAATAATCTTAGTTCCTACCTAAAGAAACTAGGAAAAGAAGAGAAAAATAAACCCAAAGCAAGAGGAATAAGGAAAGAATAAAAACAGAAATTGATGAAATTGAAAATGGGGAGAAAAAAGAGAAAAATCAATGAAGCAAAAAGCAAGTCTTCAGAACAATAATAAAATGACAAATCTTGAGTTAAATTGATAAAACTAAAAAGATGCAAGTTACCAATATCAGGATTAGGGAGGGGATACTGTTACAGATCCTGTAGCCATTAAAAGGATAAAAAGGAAGTTATCTTATAAAAGGAAGTTTTATTATAAAACTTATATTATAAAAGGAAGTTTTAAAAAGGAAGTTATATAATAAAAGGAAGTTTTATTATAAAAACTCTACACACATAAGTCCAACAACGTAGATGAACTGCACCAATTCCTAGAGTGTCACAAACTACTTAAACATACCCAAAATGAAATGGATAACTTGAATAAATTCTATTACCTATTAAAGACATTGAATCTATAAATTAAAAGCTTCCCCCCCCCCAAAAAAAAGTCTTCATGCTTCTATAGATTCCCTGGAGAAGTTTATCAAAAATTTAAAGAACTAATTCTACACGTTCTCTTCTAGAAAAAAGAAGAAGGAGGAATACTTTCCAACTCATTTTATGAGGCCCTGAAACCAAAAGCAGACAAAAACCATACTAAAAAAAACTATAGACCAATATCACTCACAGATTTAGATCTAAAACTTTTCAACAAAGTATTATCAAAATGAACAATATCAATAGTATGTGAACCAAGAACTTGCAGATGTTCAACCTGGATTTAGAAAAGGCAGAGAAACCAGAGATCAAATTGCCATTTGCTGGATCATTGAAAAAGCAAGAGAGTTCCAGAAAAATATCTACTTCTGCTTTATTGACTACACCAAAGCCTTTGACTGTGTGGATCACAATAAACTGTGGAAAATTCTTAAACAGATGGGAATACCAGACCACCTTACCTGTCTCCTGAGAAACTTGTATGCAGGTCAAGAAGCAACAGTTAGAACTGGACATGGAACAAAAGACTGGTTTAAAATTAGGGAAGGAGTATGTCAAAATTGTATACTGTCATCCTGCTTATTTAACTTATATGCAGAGTACCTAATGCGAAATGCTGGGGTGGATGAAGCACAAGCTGGAATCAAGATTGTCAGGAAAAATATCAATAACCTCAGATCTGCAGATAACATCACCCTTATGGCAGAAAGCAGAGGAACTAAAGAGCCTCTTGATGGAGGTGAAAGAGGACAGTGAAAAAGCTGGCTTAAAACTCAACATTTAAAAAACTAAAATCATGGCATCAGGTCCCATAGCTTCATGGCAAACAGATGGGGAAACAATGGAAATATTGACAGACTTTATTTTCTTGGGCTCCAAAATCACTGCAGATGGTGACTGCAGCCATGAAATTAAAAGAGGCTTGCTCCTTGGAAGAAAAGCTATTACCAACCTAGACAGCATATTAAAAAGCAGAGACATTACTTTGCTGACAAAGGTCCATCTAGTCAAAACTATGGTTTTTCCAGTAGTCATGTATGGATGTGAGAGTTAGACCATGAAGAAGGCTGAGCACCAAAGAATTGATGCTTTTGAACTGTGGTGTTGGAGAAGACTCTTGAGAGTCCCTTGGACAGCAAGGAGATCAAACCAGTCAATCCTAAAGGAAATCAATCCTGAATATTCATTGCAAGGACTGTTGCTGAAGCTGAAGCTCCAATACTTTGGCCAGCTGATGCAAAGAAGTGACTCACGGAAGAACTGACCCTGATGTTGGGAAAGATTGAAGGCAGGAGAAAGAGACGACAGAGAATGAGTTGGTTGGATGGCATCACAGACTCGATGGACATGAGTTTGAGCAAGCTCCAGGAGTTGATGATGGACAGGGAAGCATGGCATGCTGCAGTCCGTGGGGTCAAAAAGAATTGGACAGGACTGAGCAACTGAACTGAACTGAACCAGTAGGATTTACTCCAGGGATGCCAGGTTGGTTTGATGTTTGAAAATCAATAAATATAATTGATCAATAGGCTAAAAAAGAAAGCTTACCTGATCATATTGATTGATGCAGCAAAAAGAATTTTAAATAATTCAACACCACTTCATGACAAGAAAAAACTCTCAGAAAACTAGAAATAAAGGGGAACATCCTCAACCTGATAAAAAGTATCTAGAAAAAAATCTTAAAGCTAACATCAGATTTAACAATAAGACATCTGCCTTCTTAAATCTTATGCAACATAAGTCTGGAAGTTCTAGCCAGAAAAATAAAGCAAGAAAGAAAATAAAAGGCATACATATTGAAAATGAAAAAATAAAAGGGTCCCAATTTGCAGACAACTTGTTTATCTACATATAAATCCTATGAAAAATAAAATTCCTACAGTAAATGAGTTTAGCAAGGTTACAGAATACCAGATAAACATTCATAAATCAATTGTATTTCCATATACTAGCAACAAACAAACAGGTGAAAACCGGAGTTAAAAACAGAAAACCATTTACAATTTCTTCAAAAAATTAAGTAGGTTATAAATGTAACAAAACTCACATAGGACTTATATGCTGAAGAACACAAAACTGATGACAGAAATCAGAGAGGCTTATAGCAAATAGACAGATATTTATGTTCATGAATTAGACGATTCACATGGTAAAGTTGTCAGTTCTCCCTGATATTTCTAACCAAACAGGATTAACCTAAATGCCAGAAAGATTTTATTTTGGTTGCTGTAAAGAAGATCATTTTAAAATTTACATGGAAAGTTAAAAGAACCAGAATAGCTAAAATCATTTGGAAAAAAAAAAACAGAGAGAGGAACCACCTACTTGATGCTGAAACTGCGCAGCTACAGTAATCCAGACTGAGTGGTGTTGGCAGAGGGGCAGACACAGCAATTCTCCCAAATGACTTTTGACAAAACTGCAAAAGCAATTCAACAGAGGAAGGATACATCTTTCAGCAAATGGTGCTGAACAATTGGACATCCATTGGCAAAAACATGAACATCGACCCAAATCTCACATCTTGTTGTTGTTCGGTCACTCAGTCATATCCGACTCTTTGCGACCCCGTGGTTTGCAGCACGCCAGGCCTCCCTGTCCATCACCAACTCCTGGAGATTCCTCAAACTCAAGTGCCTCGAGTCTGTGATGCCATCCATATCTTCGTCCTCTGTCGTCCCCTTCCCCTCCTGTCTTCAATCTTTCCCAACATCAGGGTCTTTTCTAATGGTCAGTCCTTCACATCAGGTGGCCAAAGTATTGGAGCTTCAGCTTCAGCAACAGTCCTTGCAATGAATATTCAGGATTGATTTCCTTTAGGATTGACTGGTTTGATCTCCTTGCTGTCCAAGGGACTCTCAAGAGTCTTCTCCAACACCACAGTTCAAAAGCATCAATTCTTTGGTGCTCAGCCTTCTTTATGGTCTAACTCTCACATCCATACATGACTGCTGGAAAAACCAGCTGGAGAAGGAAATGGCAACCCACTCCAGTTTTCTTGCCTGAGAAATCCCATAGACAGAGGACTCTGGCAGGTTACAGTCCATGCAGTCTCAAAACAGTTGGACATGACTTAGTGATTTAACAACAAAAAACAAAAAGTACACAAAAACTTGCATGGATGTCAAAGGAATTATGCTTACTAGAAAAGAGTCGATGTCAAAAGGTTATGTACATGTGATTCCACTTTCTATAGGACATTGTATAACATTTTGAAAATAAACTATAGAAATGAAGAACAGATTAATGGTTGCTGAAGAATGGGGCAGGATGAAAATGAGAGCCGGAAATAAGAACAAGGCTTAAAGATAAGACAAGGGCATTTTTTCATAATCTTGATTGTGGTTGTGGTTATATAATCCTGTAAATGATCTAGATTAAACTGCAGAGAACTACACACAAACACACACACACACACACACACCCCACATATATAATGCAGGAGGTGGAGGAAGGGTGAATAGGACTCTTGGTTTCTTTTTTGCAACTTCCTGTCAAGTCTACAGTTCTTTTTTAATTATAAGTTTTTAAATATATTTATTTATTTATGTGGCTGCATTAGGTCTTCATTGTGGCATGTGGGATCTAGTTCGCTGAACAGGGATTGAACCTGGGCTCCCTGCATTGGGAGCAAGGAATTTTAGCCACTGGAACATCAGGGAAGTCCCTAAAAGTTTTTTTTTTTTTTTTAAGCTAAAAACAATTACAAAAATAAAAAGTAAGCCACAAATGGGAATAAAATATTTGCAAAACATATTTGACAAAGGATTTGTGTCTGGAATCCATAAATAATTTTTAGAACTTAATACAAACAGCTCAATTAAAAAAAATGGACTAAATATTTGAACAGATACTTCACCAAAGAACATAAACAGATAGCAAGCAAGCACATGAAAAAACATTCAGCATCACTAGTATTAGAGAAATGAAGATTAAAACCTCAGTGAAACCATTACACACCCACCAGAATAGCTAAAATTATAAAAGGCTGACTTCACACCAGGTATTTGCAATGATACAGTGAAACTGGAAGTTTATACCCTGCTGGTGGAAATAAAACATGGAAAATCATTTTGGAACCAGTTTGACAGTATCTTAAAAAGTTAAACGTACACCTTCCACGTGATCCAGTCTTTCTAGTCCTACGTATGTACCCAAGAGGAACGAATGCCTATTTCACACAAAGGCTCATCTGTGAATGTTCAGAGCAGATTTCTTTTCCATAGCTGCTGCCACAATGCCTGGGCCGGGACATTACAGCCAGTGAGGGGCAGGGGGCAAATTTACACACCGGAATTCCTCCATGTTTGGAGCTCAGTTTAAGTCCCCTACTCTCAAGGGTATTTATACTCCCACTAAAGGACTGTGGGCAGGAAGCTGAGGGGGCTGGGGATGGATCTGGGGGAGGGTGCCTCAGGGTACTTAACCTTTCCCACATTCATGCAAGCCTTGGGCCAACAAAGATGTCAGTCCATCCACTAATCCTAGAGAAACTGCCAACTCTGTCCAACTCATAAGCAGCTCTCTCAGCTCCCACTGTAGGCAAGGGAGTGGAAGGTGACCAGCATCCTGCCTTACGTCTCATGCACTTCCCATCATCAGCCCCACCCTCCCAGGGTCACCAGGGCCAGCCCTCTAAAACATTATGTCCTTATTTCCTTTATCAAAGTAGTAAGCAATTTTTTTAAGTGCTGATATCCAGGACTGCTGACGATGCTCAAAAAACCATGCACACAAATACATACATAAATAACACACATACACTCACTCATATATTGCTGGTCTCACAGGCATTTTGCAACATATATTGTTTTTAAACCTTAAAAAATGTTCAAACTTTTTGACCATTTTAGGGATTTATCCTAGAGAAACAAATTTAGCTGTTTAAAAAAAGTTAGCACTCAGTGGAGTATTTATAATATGAAAAAAGTGGAAACAATTTCAACATGTTCAAAAAAATGCAGAAAAATTACTCCTAGCCTCAAATTTCATATTGAGCCAAATATTATCAAGTGTCAGGGCAAAATTAAAACATCTTCAGGCACATAGTCACTCAAAAATACCTCCCATGAAAAAGAATTTTCTTAGGAAGGATGTCTTTTGGCAGAACAGGGGAGGAATCCAAGAGAGAGGGAGCCCTGGTGTCCAGGACACGGGGCTCCAAGAGCAGAGCCAAAGAGGGGTCTCGTGGGACGGACTGGGGCAGCTCTGCTCTGGAGCCGCCTCAACCGGGCTGGAGGCCAGCCTCCAGGAGGCAGGGATGCGGGGCAAAACTCATATGTCCAGACAATGATAGAAAGGCACTCAACAGAGCTCCTGGACCACTTGGGGCAAAATTAATGCATAGAAAACTAAACAAATGAGAGTGAGAAAGTTATTGCTATTTAAAATAGGTTATTGCAACAATGGAAAAAGTTGTAATACATAGCTTGTTTCTGAAGTAAACTCTTGTTTTATCCAAATATCAATCATTAAGCTACGATGTTCATCTGCTAGGGATATAATAATAAAACACCACGAACAGTGCGGCTTAAACAATAGAAATGTATTTTCTCACAGTTCTGAAGGCTGGAAGTGCAAGATCAAAGTGCTGACATGGTCAGGTTCTGGTGAGACCCTCGTCCTGAGACCCAAAGCTGACTTCCTGAAGTGTCCCCACTCTTAGGACACCTGTAACACAGGATTAGAGCCCACTGTCATGACTCATATAACCTGAATTACCTCTTTAAGGCCCTATTTCTAACTACAGTCACATTGGGATTTCGCTGGCTATCCAGTGGTTAAGACTCTGCTCTTCCCATGCAATCCCTGGTTAGGGAACTAAAATCCCACATGCCACGGGGCATGGCCAAAAAAACAGAAAGAACAATAAATAGATAGAATAACATTGGGGATTAGAGTTTCACCATATGAATTGCGTGGGGGTTGGGGGGGACATAATTTGGTCCACTGCAGCTACTATACCCAGTGATGTGAGAGGGGGTGTGAGCAGGCACAGGGTACTTCTAGGGGGGCCAAATACTCAAGCACAACTATCAAGAAATGCAATATAGAAGGGTATTCTTGAGAAGTTTGGAGGGGAATACTGGAAGAAATAGCTTAAAGAATTAAAAAATATCAATATTTGCTTCTCTGGATGGGTCAGAATGAATCAGCAACTTGCTGGTTTTTCCATGTACACTTGTAAGCACTATGTGGTAGGTACTGTACTAGACTTGCCAAAAGCTACTCCCCAACTCATTGAGCCCCCTGAAAAAGCAGTTGAGGGAAGCTGGGAAAGTTGACCAAAGCTCAAGGACTAGGCTTGACTAATACCCAGTGACTGGCTCCAGAACAGGAAAAGCTTCCCCATTCTTCTGGGAAGGTCCTTCTTGACATGAAAGATGGGGTTACCACTGAGCGATGTCAGTTCCTCCGACCATGTGGGCAAAGAAACAGCACCCAGTGCCATCTTAATCCAAAGCTGACGCTGTGGCTGCCAAAGCAGAGAAACAGGAAGAATCTAGGATCTTTGAACACCTGAATCACTCAGCTGGAAGACTATCCTCACTCTTTCAACATGTAAACTAATACATTTTCTATGTACGCCAGCCCAAGGAGGATTTCCTCTTTCATGTTCCCTAAAGTATCCTAACAGATACAACGCCATTCATATATAAAATTGCTGAAAGTAAAACTGTATTTTAAACTGTAGTACATAGAATATGTTCATATTTTCTATGTATGTATATTTGAATATATATGCAAATATGTGAAAATGTTAACAGTAGTAATCTCTGGTAATAGAATTCTCTTCTTTCTGTAGCCATCAGGTTTTATTCAGTAACAAGTATTACTTCTGCAATTGGATAATTTTACATTCTTCCTTTGCTTTGCTGATTGTCAACCTTCCTTTAAGTTTTATTAAAAATGTGTTTCATGACTATTGAATCTATGACTTGCAATCCTAATTAATACATTAAATAACTGTTTCCTTAACCAACAAAAAATGTATTTCATATTATTTGATGAAGACACTGTAAATGTGGCTTTATTTACTCATAATAAATACTGCTGTCATTCAGTATGAAGCCAATATTACCCTTACAGCAAAACCAAGCAAAGACACTGCAAGAGAAAAAACTACAAGTCAATATCTCTTATGAATATAAATGGAAAAATCCCCAACAAAATACCTGCAAACTGAATTCATAAAAAATATAAAAAGATTCATATTCCATGATTATATGGGATTTATCTCAGGAATGCAAATATGGTTTCAAAAATCAATTAATGTAATACATTCATCCCACCATAGAGCCACCAAGCAGATGATCCACAAACTGCAGAACAATTATACCAAATAAATTCTTGCACTGTTAAGAAATTTCTAGGACCCACAACAGATTTCCCAACCTAAGGATCTGGTAAAGGGACTGAGAATCCCCAGGGAGTTTGACTTTGGAGGCCAGTAGGATTTGATTACAGAACTTACACAGGATGGGGAAACAGACTCTTGGAGGGCACAAACAAAACCTTGGTGCTCCAGGACCCAGGAGAAAGGATCAACCCCACAACTGACTGACCCAGACTTGTCTATGAATGTCCAGAAGTCTCCAGCAGAGGTATGGGCCAACAGTGGCCTGCTGCAGGGTCAGGGGCACTGAATAGAGAAGTGCATGCACAAGACCTTTTGAAGGAGGTCACCGTTATCTTCATTACCCCTACCATAGTTTGGTCTCAGGTGGAACAACAGAGAGGGAACACAGCCCTGCCCATCAACAGAAAATTGGATTAAAGATTTACTGAGCATGGCCCTGCCCATCAGAACAAGACCCAGTTTCCCCCTCAGTCAGTCTCTCCCATCATGAAGCTTCCATAAGCCTCTTATCCTTAACCCTTAGAGGGCAGACAGAATGAAAACCACAAACACAGAAAACTGACCAAACTGATCACATGGAACACAGCCTTGTCTGATTCAATGAAAATATTAGCCATGCCCTGTAGGGCCACCCAAGACAGACAGGTCAGGGTGGAGATTTCTGACAAAACGTGGTCCACTGGAGAAGGTAATGGCAAATCACTGCAGTATTCTTGCCTTGAGAACCCCATGAATGGTATGAAAAGCAAAAAGATATGATACTGAAAGATGAACTCTCCAGGTCAGTAGGTACAAAATATGCTACTGGAGAAGAGTGGAGAAATAACTCCAGAAAGAATGAAGAGCTGGAGTCAAAGAAAAAACAACACCTAGTTGTGGATGTGACTGGGGATGGAAGTAAAGTCCGATGCTATAAAGAACAATACTCTATAGGAACCTGTAATGTTAGGCCCATGAATCAAGGTAAATTGGAAGTAGTCAAACAAGAAATTAATTTCAACTTTTTAGGAATCAGTGAACTAAAATGGACTGGAATGGACGAATTTATTTCAGAAGACCATTATATCTACTACTGTGGGCAAGAATCCCTTAGAAGAAATGGAGTAGCCATCACAGTCAACAAAAGAGTCTGAAATGCAGTACTTGGATGCAATCTCAAAAACGACAGAATGATCTCTGTTCGTTTCCAAGGCAAACCATTCAATATCACAGTAATCCAAGTTTATACTCCAACCAGTAATGCTGAAGAAGCTGAAGTTGAACGGTTATATGAAGACCTACAAGACCTTTTAGAACTAACACCCAAAAAAGATGCCCTTTTCATTATAGAGGACTGGAATGCAAAAGTAGGAAGTCAAGAGATACCTGGAATAACAGGCAAATTTGGCCTTGGAGTATAAAATGAAGCAGGGCAAAGGTTAACAGCGTTTTGCCAAGAGAACGCACTGGTTATAGCAAATACCCTCTTGCAACAACACAAGAGAAGACTCTACACATGGACATCACCAGATGGTCAACACTGAAGTCAGATTGATTATATTTTTTGCAGCCAAAGATGGAGAAGCTCTATACAGTCAGCAAAAACAAGACTGGGAACTGACTGTAGCTCAGATTTGAACTCCTTATTGCAAAATTCAAACTTAAATTGAAGAAAACGGGGAAAACCACTAGACCATTCGGGTAGGACCTGAATCAAATCCCTTGCAATTATACACTGGAAGTGACAAATAGATTCAAGGGATTAGATCTGATAGAGTACTTGAAGAACTCTATGGACAGAGGTTCGTGACATTGTACAGGAGACAGGGATCAAGACCATCCCCAAGAAAAAGAAATGCAAAAAGATATAATGGTTGTCTGAGAAGGCCTTACAAATAACTGAGAAAAGAAGAAAAGCTAAAGGCAAAGGAGAAAAGGAAAGATATACCCATCTGAATACAGAGTTCCAAAGAATAGCAAGGAGAGATAAGAAAGGCTTCCTCAGTGATCAATGCAAAGAAATAGAGGAAAACTAAAGAATGAGAAAGACTAGAGATCTCTTCAAGAAAATTAGAGATACCAAGGGAAATTTTCATGCAAAGATGGGCACAATAAAGGACAGAATTGGTATGGACCTAACAGAAGCAGAAGAGATTAAGAAGAGGTGGCAAGAATACACAAAAGAACTACACAAAAAAAGATCTTCATGACCCAGATAACCACAATGGTGTGATCACTGACCTAGAGCCAGACATCCTGGAATGTGAAGTCAAGTGGGCGTTAGAAAGCATCACTATGAACAAAGCTAGTGGAGGTGATGGAATTCCAGTTGAGCTATTTCAAATCCTGAAAGATGATGCTGTGAAAGTGCTGCACTCAATATGCCAGCAAATTTGGAAAACTCAGCAGTGGCCATAGGACTGGAAAAGGTCAGTTTTCATTCCAATCCCAAAGAAAGGCAATAAAGAATGTTCAAACTACTGAACAATTGCACTCATCTCACATGCTAGCAAAGTAATGCTCAAAATTCTCCAAGCCAGGCTTCAACAGTATGTGAGCCATGAACTTCTAGATGTTCAAGCTGGATTTAGAAAAGGAAGAGGAACCAGAGATCAAACAGCCACCATCAGTTGGATCATAGAAAAAGCAAGAGAGTTCCAGAAAAACATCTACTTCTGCTTTATTGACTATGCCAAAGACTTTGACCATGTGGATCACAACAAACTGTGGAAAATCCTTCAAGAGAGCAGAATACCAGACTGTGTTACCTGCCTCCTGAGAAATCTGTATTCAGGTCAAGAATCAACAGTTAGAACTGGACATGGAACAACAGACTGGTTCCAAATAGGAAAAGGAGTATGTCACGGCTGTATATTGTCACCCTGCTTATTTAATTTATATACAGAGTATATCATGCAAAATGTCAAGCTGGATGAAGCACAAGCTGGAATTAAGATTGCTGGGAGAAATGTCAGTAACCTCAGATACGCAGATGACAGCACCTTTATGGCAGAAGGTAAAGAGGAACTGAAGAGCCTCTTGATGAAGGTGAAAGAGGAGAGTGAAAAAGCTGGCTTAAAATGCAACATTCAAAGAATGAAGATCATGACATCCGGTCACATCATTTCATGGCAAATTGATGGGGAAACAATGGAAACAGTGACAGCCTATTTTTTGGGGCTCCAACATCACTGCAGATTGTGACTGCAGCCAGAAATTAAAGACACTTGCTCCTTGGAAGGAAAGCTAGGACAAACCTAGCAGTATATTAAAGAGCAGAGACATTACTTGCCAACAAAGATCCGTCTAGTAAAAGCTATGGTTTTTCCAGTGGTCATGTATGGATGTGAAGAAAGCTGAGCGCCAAAGAATTGATGCTTTTGAACTGTGGTGTTGGAGAAAACTCTTTAGAGTCCCTTGGACTGCGAAGTGATCAAACCAGTCAATCCTAAAGGGAATCAATCCTGAACATTCATTGGAAGACAGGCTGAAGCTGAAACTCCAATACTTTGGCCACCTAATGTGAAGAAGTGACTCCTTGGAAAAGGCCCTGATGCTGGGAAAGATTGAAGGCAGGAGGAAAAAGGGACAATAGAGGATGAGATGGTTGAATGGCATCACCAACTCGATGGACATGAGTTAGAGCAAGCTCTGGGAGTTGGTGATGGACAGGGAAGCCTGGTGTGCTGCAGTCCATGGGGTCAAAGAGAGTCAGACACGACTGACTCTGACTGAACTGAACTGAATGCAATACTTCATATCAATAGAATAAAAAACAAAAATCATGTGATCATCTCAATAAACATAGAAAAAAATCTGACAAAATTCAACAAACTTCATGATAAAAACTTTTAACAATTGGGAAGGGAATTTCCTCAACTTGATAAAGTGTATCTCTGAAAAAACAGTACGTAATATCATAAAGAATGTTTTCCCTACCAACACCAGGAACATGACAAGGATACCAACTGCCACCAGTTCTATTCAGAGTTGTACTGGAAGTTCTGGTCTGTGAAATTAGGCAAGAAAAATGAATAAAGATATCCAAATTGGAAGACATAAAACTATACCTATTCACAGATGACATGCTCTTGTATATAGAAAATCCACTAAAAACAATTAAACTACTAAACAACTTCAGCAAAGTTGCAGGATACAAGCTCAGTATATAAAATCAATTGTATTTCTAGACATTTGTAATGAACAATCCAAAAATGAAAGAAAATCATTTCATTTATAAAAGTATCCAATAGAATAGAATACTCTCAGGAGTAAATTTAACAAAAGAAGTGAAAAATACACTCTTTAAACTATAAAACATAGTCAAAAGTAATTAAAGATCTAAACAAATGGAAAGACACTCATTGTTCATGGATTTGAAAAACTAATATTATTAAGATAGCAATATCCCACAAATGGGTCTAAAGACTCAACACTATCCTTATCAGAATTCCAACTGGGGTTATTTGTAAAAATTAAGAAGCTTATCCTAAAATCTGTATAGAATTTCATAGGACTCAGAATAGTCAAAACAATTTGAAAAAGTAGAACAAAATAGAAAGACTCACATGCTTATTTTCAAAATTCATGAAGCCATAGTAATCAAAATAGTGTGGTACTGCCATAAAGACAGACATGAAGACCAATTGGATGGCGTGGAGAGTCTAGAAATAAACCCTCCTGTGGTGCTGGGACAATTAGAAAGCCACAAGCAAATTAATGATTCCTAGCCCCACACAGTAGACAAAAATTAGCTCAAAATGGATAAAAGACCTAAATATACGAGCTAAAAGCTATAAAACTCCTAGAAGAAAGCATAGAAGCAAATCTTCAGGTTCTTGAATTTGGCAGTGGATTCCTGGATATGACAAGATGTGTAAGCAACAAAAGAAAAAATAGATAAATTCAGTATCATCAAAATTAAAACGTTTTGCTCCAAAAGGCACCATCACACGTGAAAGGACAGCCCACAGAATGGGAGAAAACAGTTACAAATCATGTATCTGATGAGAGCCTTGTGTCTAAAATATATAAATATCTCTTTCAACTCAATATAATTTTTAGAAGTCACAATTTTAAAAGTAGGCAAAGGTATCTTTTCCAAGAAAGATATTCAAATTGCCAATAAGTATATGAAAAGATACTCAACATTATTGTCATTAGGGAAATACAAACCAAAATCACAATGAGATACCACTTCACATCTAATAGGGTGGTTCTTTCTTAAAAGGAGGACAAGTGTTGGCGGAGATGTGCAAAACCTGTACCTTGCTAGTGGGAATGTAAAATGATGCAACTGCTGTGAAAAATAGTGTGGAAGTTTCTTAAAAATTAACTACAGAATGACAGTATAATCCAGCAATTCTGCTTCTAGATATTCAATGAAAAGAACTGAAGGCAGAGACTCAACCAGCTACTTGTACTCCAATGTTCATAGCATTATTCATAACAGCTGAAAGACAGAAAAAATGCAAAAGTCCATTGATGAATGGATAAATAAAAGGTTGTATGTATATATGAAATGAAATATTATCAGCTTTGAAAAGGAATTAAATTCTGATATGTGCTCTGCTGTGGACTAAGTGTGTCCCCACCCCCAAAGGCCTAACCCCTAGCATGATGGTAGTTGGAGATAGGGCTTTTGAGAGATAATTAGGTTTAGATGAGGTCATAAGGGTGAGAACCTCGTGATGAGATTAGGGCCCTTATAAGAAGAGAAAGACACAGGAGCTCTCTCTCTGTCATATGGGGACACAACAAGAAGGCGGCTGTCTGCCCAGCCAGGGAGCGAACCTGACCATTCAAGCACTCTGATTGCAGACTTTCAGCCCCAAGATTTGTGAAAAATAAACTTCTGTTGCTTAAGCCACCAGTCTGTGGTATTTGGTTATAGCACCTTGAGACAACTAAGTCATGCCATAGCATGGAAGAACATTGAGGCCAGTATGTTAAGTGAAATAAGTGGCACAAAAAAGGATGAGGATTGTGTGGTTCTGCTTGTATGAGCTACCTAAAAGAGTGAAGTTCGTGGAGACAGAAAGTAGAACAGAGGCTACCAGGCGCTGGGAGCTGGGGGGCGGGGAGGTTGTTTAACGGCTATAGTTCCGGTATGAGCTGATAAAAGAAGTTCTGGAGATGGATAGTGGTGCTATCTGCACAACACTGTGAATGTATTATCCCTGATTTACAATGTTGTGTACAGCAAAGTGACTGTCAGATGTATACAAAAATCTAATCTTTTTGCAGATTCTTTTCTCATATAGGTTATTACAGAATATTGAGTTCCCTGAGCTATATAGTAGATTGGTTATCTGATTTATATGTATGTATATGTTAATCCAAAATCCTAATTTATCCCTCCCCACCCTCTTTCCCCTTTGGTAACCATAAATTTGTTTCCTATGTCCGTGGATCTAGTTCTGTTTTGTATATAAGTGCACCTGTATCATTTTGTTGGAGAGTTTTTAATTGAGGTTTTGATTTGCATTTTCTCAAGATTTATTAGGATATTAGGCCATTTTCGGACTTCCCTGGTGGCTCAGACGGTAAAGCGCCTGTCTACAATGAGGGAGACCTGGGTTCAATTCCTGGGTCGGGAAGATCCCCTGGAGAAGGAAATGGCAACCCACTCCAGTACTATTGCCTGGAAAATCCCATGGACAGAGGAGCCTGGTAGGCTACAGTCCATGGGGTCACAAAGAGTCAGACACGACTGACCGACTTCACTCTCGGCTATTTTCACATGCTTACTGGTTATTTGTATATCTTCTTTGGAGAAATGTCTATTCAAGTCATTTCTTCACTTTTAATTAAGTGTGGTTTTTGTTTTTGATGTTTTTGTTGTAGGAGTCTATACATTCTGGATATTAATCTCATCAGATATATTATTCTTGTTCTGTGTCTTGTCTTTTTACTCTGTTGATAGTGTCCTTTGATACAGAAACTTTAAAATTTTTTGAAGTCCAACTTACTTTTTCTTTTGCTATTTGTGCTTTTAGTGTGCACAACTAAGCAACCATTGTTTACTTGGTAGGATGCGACCTCCTTATTTTGCATGTGGCTATATAGTTGTCTTGGAGAGGGCAATGGCACCCCACTCCAGCGCTCTTGCCTGGGGAATCCCATGGATGGAGGAGCCTGGTGGGCTGCAGTCCATGGGGTCGCTAGGAGTCAGACACGACTGAGCGACTTCACTTTCATGCATTGGAGAGGAAAATGGCAACCCACTCCAGTGTTCTTGCCTGGAGAGTCCCAGGGGCAGGAGAGCCTGGTGGGCTGCCATCTATGGGGTCGCACAGAGTCAGACACAACTGACGTGACTTAGCAGCATATAGTTGTCTCAGCACCATTTTTTCAAAGCAATGCCTTTACCTCCAACAAATTGTCTTGTGACTCTTATTGAAAACCAATTAACCATATACATGAGGGTTTATTTTTAGTCTATTCTATCAGTCTATATCTCTATCTTTATGCTAGTGCCACATTCTTGATTACTGAATCTCTGAGGTAAAATTTAAAATTGGGAAGAATCTAACTATATTCTTCTACATCAGGATTGCTTAGGGTCTTCAAATTCCTTTGAAATTCTAATTTTATGATGTGTTTTTCTAATTCTGCAGAAATTGCCAGTGGGATTTTGATAAGAATTGTGTTGAATTTATAGATGCATTTAAGAAGTACTATCATTTTAACCATAATAAGTCTTCCAACCCATGAATGCAGTAGGTCTTTCCATTTATTTAGGTATTCTTTAATTTCTTTCAGCAATGTTTTATAATTAATAGTTTTCAGTGTACACTCTTTCTCCTCCTTTGTTTATTCCTAAGAAACTTACTATTCCTGAAGCTGTGTAAATGAAATTGTTTCTTAATTTCCTTTTTGGATTGCTTATTTCTAGTGTTCAGTTCACTTGAGTTCAGTCGCTCAGTCGTGTCCGACTCTTTGTGACCCCATGAATCCCAGCACAGCAGGCCTCCCTGTCCATCACCAACTCCCAGAGTTCACTCAGACTCACGTCCATCGAGTGGGTGATGCCATCCAGCCATCTCATCCTCTGTCGTCCCCTTCTCCTCCTGCCCCCAATCCCTCCCAGCATCAGGGTCTTTTCCAATGAGTCAGCTCTTCGCATGAGGTGGCCAAAGGACTGGAGTTTCAGCCTCAGTATCAGTCCTTCAAATGAACACTCAGGACTGGTCTCCTTTAGGATGGACTGGTTGGATCTCCTTGCAGTCCAAGGGACTCGCAAGAGTCTTCTCCAGCATCACAGTTCAAAAGCATCAATTCTTTGGCGCTCAGCTTTCTTCACAGTCCAACTCTCACATCCATACACGACCACAGGAAAAACCATAGCCTTGACTAGACGGACCTTTGTTGGCAAAGTAATATCTCTGCTTTTTAATATGCTATCTGTGTTGGTCATAACTTTACTTCCAAAGAGTAAGCGTCTTTTAATTTCATGGCTGCAGTCACCATCTGCAGTGATTTGGGAGCCCCCCAAAATAAAGTCTGACACTGTTTCCACTGTTTCCCATCTATTTCCCATGAAGTGATGGGACCAGATGCCATGATCTTAGTTTTCTGGATGTTGAGTTTTAAGTCAATTTTTTCACTCTCCTCTTTCACTTTCATCAAGATGCTTTTTAGTTCCTCTTCACTTTCTGCCATAAGGGTGGTGTCATCTGCATATCGGAGGTTATTGATATTTCTCCCGGCAATCTTGATTCCAGCTTGTGCTTCTTCCAGCCCAGCGTTTCTCATGATGTACTCTGCATATAAGTTAAATAAGCAGGGTGACAATATACAGCCTTGACATACTCCTTTTCTTATTTGGAACCAGTCTGTTATTCCATGTTCAGTTCTAACTGTTGCTTCCTGACTTGCATATAGGTTTCTCAAGAGGCAGGTCAGGTGGTACAATTGAGTTTTTTATGTGTCAATTTTCTATCCTATAACATTGCTAAATTCAACATTTTTGTAGGTTCATTAGGGTTTTCTACATATCATGTCTTCTATGAACAGAGATAACTATCTTCTTTTCCTATTTGGAAAACTGTTATTCTTTTTCTTGGCCTAATTGCTCTGGCTAGAACTGCAGTACCATATTGAACAGAGACAAAAATAGGCAACCTTATCTTGCTCCTGATCTTAGGGAGAATGCTTTCAATTTTCCACTACCAAGCATGATATTAGCTCAATTGGATTTTTCATATATGGCCTTTATCATGTAGAGAACATTCCCTTCTATTTCTATCTTATTGAGTGGTTTTTTTTTTTTTTTCATGAAGTGTGCTAGATTTTATTTAAACATTTTTGCATTGATTGAGATGATCATGTGGTATTTTTCCTTCATTCTATTAATGCAATATATTACAAAGAAAAATTTTCATATATTGACCCAGATTGCTCTGTTGCTAAATTCCACTTGCTTGTGGTGTATACGCCTTTTAAAATACTGGAATTCCATTTGGTAGTATTTTGTTGAGGGTTTTACATCTGCATTCATTAAGGATATTGGCCCCTAGCTTTCTTGTAGTATCTTTGTCTGGCTTTGATGTCAGATAGCTAGCCTATGGAATGTGTCAGGAAGTGTTCCCTCCTCTTCATTTTTTGGAAAAATTTGAAAAGGATTGGTTTTAATTCATCTTCCATGTTTGGTAGAGTTCTCCTGTCAAACCATCTGGTCTTGGACCTTCCTTCTCTGGGAGGTTTTTGATTACTGGTCTAGTCTGATTTTCTATTCCTTCTTGAGTCAGTCAGCTTTGATAATTTGTGTGATTTAGGAATTTTCCCTTTCAGTCTAGGTTATCTAATTTGTTGGCATATGGTTGTTCATAGTATTCTCTTATAATCCACTTTATTTCTGTACAATCAGAAATAATGGCCCTACTTTCATTTCTGATTTTGATTGAGTCTCTCTCCCTTCTACTCCCCCTCATCAACCTAACAGTTTGTCAGTTTTGTTAATATTTTTGTTAAGCTAGTGAATATTTCATGTCAGTTAGTATACTTTTCAACTCCAGATTTTGTTTGGTTCCTTTTTATAAATCGTTTTAAAAATATTTTCATTTTGTTTATATCATTTTCTGATTCCTATTAGTTCTTACCCATGACTTCCTTTAGCTCTCTGAGCATGTTAAATCAGTCCATTCAATGTCTTTGTCTAATAATTATAATGTCTGGGATTTCTCAGGGATATTTCTGTCAAGTTCTCTTTTTCTTGAAACTGGGCCACACTTTCCTGTGTTCTTGTAAGTTTTATAACTTCTTTTTAAGAAATGGACATGTAATACCCAGAAGGTGTCACATTAGCTTTGGAAATCTGATTCTCCCACTGCTCAGGGATGATGTTTGTTTGTTGAGAGTGGCACCATCTTTTTGTGACCTTTCGAAAAGTCTCAGGTACCTGTGCTGGTTCCTCAAGCATCACTAGACCAGCCCAAATGCATAAATCCAAATATTTGAGGACAAAGTCACTACTGCCCACCCTGGCACCAGCCAGTTGCTCCAACTTGCCCACTGCCAAGATGATGCTGAGGAATTCGGAGTGGTAGCTGGCTTGTGCATGCCACCTATTTGCAAAAGATCAGAAGTCTCACCCTTCAGGAAGTGCTCCCCTGGTTGTTATAAGTGTCCAAACATGTTCCAGAATTCCAAAATAGTCCATCCCAATTGCTCTCTCCGGCTTAACTTTTGACTCAACACACTGCCCCGGGTTTCTTAGGCTGTCGCTTTCATGTAGTCACTCCCACTCTGTATTTCTAAGTAATGTCCTTATGTGCATACATATTCAGGATTGGTAATGTCTCCTTAATTAATTAACTTTTTGAAGGGGAGACTGTACCAAGTCTTAGTTGTGGCACATGGGATCTTTTTAGTTGATGCATGAGAAATCTTAGTTGTAGCATGTGGGATCTAGTTCCCTGACCAGGGATCAAACCCGGGCCCCTTGCATTGGGAGCATGGCATCTTAGCCACTGGACTAGCAGGGAAAACTAAAGTGAAAGTTGCTCAGCCCTGTCAAGCTCTTGTGATCCCATGGACTATACAGTCAGTGGAATTCTCTAGGCCAGAATACTGGAGTGGGTAGTCTTTCCCTTCTCCAGGGGGCCTTCCCAACCCAGGGATTGAACCCAGGTATCCCACATTGCAGACGGATTCTTTACCAGCTGAGCCACAAGGGAAGCCCAGCAGGGAAGTCCCAATTAATTGACTTTTGTCATCATAGAATGTCCTTTTTTTTCCCCCTCTGTAATTTCATTGTCTTGAAGTTCATTCTGTCTGAAATGAATATAGCCACACTAGTTTTCTTATCATTAGTGTTTGTGTGAGATAGTTCTTTACCTATTTCTATTTAATGTGCATCTCTATACATTGCTTTTAAAAATAAAATCTCAGCCTTCTATTTAGAGTGTTTAAGACCATTAACTATAAGTACAATATTGATTTTATTCAGCTTTGAGACTACTATTTAGCCATTCATTTACTATTTATCTCCTCTAATTTTTCCTTTTTTCCTCCTTTCCTGCCTCTTTTGGATTGACTGAATTTAACATGTTTGCTTTTTTTAAAGTGAAAATTAAAATTTTCCTTTCTCCTCTTTTTTGTTTGCATGTTTTGATTTTTGGTATAGCTATTTTTTCATATGGTTGCTTTGGGGAAAACAATATGCTTTCTAGGCTTATCAGTTTATCTTGTATTACTACTGATATCATACCAATTCATAATGTTGACTAAAAAAGATGCACAACTTTATCTGGGACAAAATGAAGACTGCAGCCCGGGAGGCAGCACCTCAAATAGTTCTGAGAGACTGCTCCAAAGAGGCAGTCAGGGAAGGTTAATATATAAGATTTTGTTGAAGCAGAAGTTCAGTGCAATCAAGTGCTTGCATTACAAGAGGTTTTCTGCCAGTCACAAGGAGCTGATGTCATCATGAGTGGATTTAGTGCTATTATAGGTATGAGGAGATGCAAGGATTGGGATCATAAAATCTGTTCCTGAAAATATCCAAACTAACTAAAGACCTGTCCCACCAGATTCCCTGGAGCACAGAGAGCCTCACTCCACCCTGAACTCCCTCAGGGGTATTAAAGGTGAACAGCTGAGCAGCACAGAGTCTCCACAGAGGCAGAAGACAAATGCCCTTGTCATTGGCAACCATTGGCAATGCTCTTGGCAAAGGCCAACTTGTAGGTGACAGTAATAATGTAAGAACATTATAACGCCCATTCTTTACACAATTGTCATTTTAGTTGTGTGTGTTATATACCAAAATATAGGTAACATTTTTGCTTTAAGCAGTCAATCGTCTCTTGAAAAAAATAATTTATTTACCCACATATTTACTATTTCCAGTGCTCTTCATTCCTTCCTGTAGAATTTCTATCTGGCATCATTCTCCTTTTAGACTGAACAGTTTTCACCATGTTAGTCCAGGCCTTGCAGTCCAGTTCTACAAAGCAGTGTATTCTCCCAACATTTAGTTATTCTGAAATGATTTTATTTCGTTTTCATTTTTGAAAAATATTCGCCCCATGTAATGTTAAGATAACTTTCCCCTCAATGCTTCAAAAATGCTGACCCAGGACTTACCCGTTAGTAAAGAGGCTTAGACTCCACACTCGCAATATAGGGGGCCCTGGTTCCATCCCTGGTCAGGGAACTAAGATCCCACATGCCACAACTAAGCCTGGATGCAGATAAATAAATAAATGATAGATTTTTTTTAAAATGTCCCACTGTTATGTTCTTTTTTCCTGGTGAAAAGTCAGCTATCATTCTTACTGTTGTTTCTGTGTATGCTATGTCTTGTTTCTTTTCCTGACTACTTTTTTTCTTTCTTTATTTTTTATTGAAGGATAATTGCTTTACAGAATTTTGTTGTTTTCTGTCAAACCTCAACATGAATCAACCATAGGTATACATACATCCCCTCCCTTGTGAACCTTCCTCCCATCTCCCTCCCCATGCCACCCCTTTAGGTTGGCACAGAGCCCCTGTTTGAGTTCCTGAGTCATACAGCACATTCCCGTTGGCTGTCTATTTTCCATATGGTAATGTAAGTTTCCATGTTACCCTTGCCATACATCTCACCCTCTCCTCCCCTCTCCCCATGTCCATAAGTCTATTCTCTATGTCTGTTTCTCCATTGTTGGTTGCCCTATAAATAAATTCTTCGGTACCATTTTTTCTAGATTCTGTATATAAGCGTTAGAATACGATATTTATCTTTCTTTCTGACTTACTTCACTCTGTATAATAGGTTCTAGGTTCATCTACCTCTTTAGAACTCACTCAAATGTGTTCCTTTTTATGGCTGAGTATTGTTCCATTGTGTATATGAACCACAACTTCTTTATCCATTCATCTGTCAGTGGACATCTAGGTTGCTTCCATGTTCTAGCTATTGTAAATAGTCTTTCAGTGAAAAATATTTTTCAGTGAAAAATACATGAGTCTCTTTCAATTTTGGTTTCCTCAGGGTATATGCCTAGAAGTGGCATTGCCAGGTCATATTTCTAGTTTTTTAAGGAATCTCCATACCATCTTCCATAGTGGCTGTATCAATTTATATTCCCACCAAGAATGCAAGACAGTTTCCTTTTCTCCACTCTCTCTCCAGCATTTATTGTTTGTAGACTTTTTGATGATGGCCATTCTGACTGGTATGAGGAGATATCTCATTGTAGTTTTGATTTGCATTTCTCTAATAATGAGCAATGTTGAGCATCTTTTCATGTGTTTGCTAGCCATCTGTATGTCTTCTTTGAAGAAAAGTCTGTTTAGATCTTTTTCCCACTTTTTGACTGGGTTGTTTGTTTTTCTGGTATTGAGTTGTATGAGCCGCTTGTATATTTTGGAAATTAATCCTTTGTCAGTTGTTTCATTTGCTATTATTTTCTCCCATTCTGAGGGTTGTCTTTTCACCTTGCTTATAGTTTCCTTTGCTGTGTAAAAGCTTTTAAGTTTAATCAGGTCCCACTTGTTTACTTTTGTTTTTATTTCCATTACTCTAGAAGGTGGGTCATACAGGATCTTGCTTTGATTTATCCATCGAATGTTCTGCTTATGTTTTCCTCTAAGAGTTTTATAGTTTCTGGCCTTATATTTGGGTCTTTAATCCATTTTGACTTTACCTTTGTGTATGGTGTTAGGAAGTGTTCTAATTTAATTCATTTACATGTACCTGTCCAGTTTTCCCAGCACCACTTATTGAAGAGGCTGTCTTTGCCCCATTATACAGTCTTGCCTCCTTTGTCAAAAATAAGGTACCCATAGGTGCATGGGTTTATGTTTTATCTTGTTCCATTGGTCTATATTTCTGTGTTTGTGCCAGTACCATACTATCTTGATGACTGTAGCTTTATAGTATAATCTGAAGTCAGGAAGGTTGATTCCTCCAGCCCCATTCTTCTTTCTCAAGATTGCTTTGGTTGGTCAGGGTCTTTTCTGTTTCCATATGAATTGTGAAATTTTTTGTTCTAGTTCTGTGAAAAATGCCATTGGTAATTTGATAGGGATCACATTGAATCTGTAGATTGCATTTGGTACTATAGTCATTTTCACAATATTGATTCTTCCTAAGGAACATGGAATATCTGTCCATCTGTTTATGTCATCTTTTGAACTGATTTCTTTCATTCAGTTCAGTTCAGTCGCTCAGTCATGTGTCTGACTCTTTGCAACCTCATGAATCGCAGCATGCCAGGCCTCCCTGTCCATCACCAACTCCCGAAGTTCACTCAGACTCACGTCCATCGAGTCAGTGATGCCATCCAGCCATCTCATCCTCTGTCGGCCCCTTCTCCTCCTGCCCCCAATCCCTCCCAGCATCAGAGTCTTTTCCAATGAGTCATGAGGTGGCCAAAATACTGGAGTTTCAGCTTTAGCATCATTCCTTCCAAAGAACACCCAGGGCTGATCTCCTTCAGAATGGACTGGTTGGATCTCCTTGCAGTCCAAGGGACTCTCAAGAGTCTTCTCCAACACCACAGTTCAAAAGCATCAATTCTTCGGTGCTCAGCCTTCTTCACAGTCCAACTCCCACATTCATACATGACCACAGGAAAAACCATAGCCTTGACTAGACGGACCTTTGTTTCATTAGTGTGTTATAATTTTCTGTGTACAGTTATTTTGTCTCCTTAGATAAGTTTATTCCTATATATTTAATTCTTTTTGTTGCAATGGTGAATGGGATTGATTCCTTTATTTCTCTTTCTGATTTTTCATTGTTAGTATATGGAACTGCAAGTGATTTCTATGTATTGATTTTGTATCCCACAACTTTGCTAAATTCACTGATTAGCTTTGCTGCTGCTGCTGCTGCTAAGTCTCTTCAGTTATGTCCAACTCTGTGCAACCCCAGAGATGGCAGCACACCAGGCTCCCCCATCCCTGGGTTTCTTATACTATCTTTAGGGTTTTCTATGTACAGTATCACATCATCTGCAAACAGTGAGAGCTTTACTTCTTTTCCAGTCTGGATTCCTTTTATTTCTTTTTATTCTCTGATTGCTGTAGCTTAGACTTCCAGAACTATGTTGAATAATAGTGGTGAAAGTGGACACCCTTGTCTTATTCCTGAGCTTAGGGGGAATGCTTTCAATTTTTCACCACTGAGAATAATGTTTGCTGTAGGCTCATCATATATGGCCTTTACTGTGTTGAGGTAGGTTCCTTTTATTCCCATTTTTTGAAGAGTCTTAATCATAAATAGGTACTGAATTTTGACAAGGCTTTTTCTGAATCTACTGAGATTATCATCTGATTTTTACCTTTCAATTTGTTAATATGGTGTATCACATTGATTAATTTGCATATATTGAAGAATCCTTGCATCCATGGAATAAACCCAACTTGATCATGATGTATGAGATTGCCAATGTGTTGCTGAATTGTTTGCTAAAATTTTGTTGAGGATTTTTGCATCTATGTTCATCAGTGATATTGGCCTGCAGTTTTCTTTTTTGTGTGTTGTCTTTGTCTGGTTTTGGTATCACGGTGATGGTGGCTTTGTAGAATGAGCTTGGAAGTGTTCCTTCCTCTGTAATTTTTTGAAAGAGTTTTAGAAGGATAGGCATTAGCTCTTCTCTAAATGTTTAATAGAATTCTCCTGTGAAGCCATCTGGTCCCAGCCTTTTGTTTTTTGGGAGATTTTTGATCACAGCTTCAATTTCAGTATTTGTAATTGGGTTGTTAATTTCTATTTCTTCCTGGTTCAGTCTTGGAAGATTGAACTTTTCTAAGAATCTCTCCATTTCTTCCAGGTTATCTATTTTATTTCCATATAGTTGTTCATAATAGTCTCTTATAATCCTTTGTATTTCTGCATTGTCTGTTGTAACCTCTCCCTTTTCATTTCTAATTTTGTTGATTTGATTCTTCTTTTTTTTCTTGATGAGTCTGGCCAAAGGTTTGTCAATTTTGTTTATCTTCTCAAAGAACCAGCTTTTCCTTTTTTTAATCTTTAGTATTGTTTCTTTCATTTCTTTTTCAGTTATTTCTGCTGGGATCTTTATGATTTCTTCCCTTCTACTAATTTTGGAATTTTTTTGTTCTTGTTTTTACAGTTGTTTTAGGTGTAAAGTTAGGTTGTCTATTCAATGTTTTTCTTGTTTCTTGAGGTAGGATTGTATTGCTATAAACTTCCATCTTAGAGCTGCTTTTGCTGCATCGCATAGGTTTTGAGTTGTTGTGTTTTCATTGCCATTTGTTTCTAGAAATTTTTTTATTTCCATTTTGATTTCTTGAGTAACCTGTTGGTTACTTGGGAATGTGTTGTTTAATCATCATATGTTTGTGTTTCTTATGGTTTTTTTCTTGTAATTGATATCTAGTCTCATAGCACTGTAGTCAGAGAAGACACTTAAATTTACTGAGGTTTGATTTGTGACCCAAGATGTGGTCTATCCTGGAAAATGTTCCATATGTGCTTGAGAAGATGTATTCTTCTGCATTTGTATGGAATGTCCTGAAGATATCAATGAGATCCTTCTCATCTAATGTATTATTTAAGACTTGTAGTTCCTTATTAATTTCTGTTTTGATGATGTATCCATTGGTGTGAGTGGGGTGTTAAAGTCTCCTACTAATTTAATTTCTCCTTTTATGTCTGTTAGTGTTTGTCTTATGTATTGAGGTACTTCTATGTTGGGTGCAGAGATATTTACAATTGTTATGTCTTCCTCTTGGATTGATCCCCTGATCATTATATAGTGTCCTTTATTATCTCTTGTAATATTGTTTATTTTAAGGTCAATTTTGTCTGATATGAGGATTGGTACTCCAGCTTTCTTTTGCTTCCAATTTGCATGGAATATATTTTTCCAGCCTTTCACATTCAGTCTATATGTGTCTTTAGGTCTGAAGTGGGTTTCTTGTAGACAGCATACATGTGGGTCTTCTTTTTGTATCCATTCAGCCAGTCTGCATCTTTTGGTTGGAGCATTTAATCCATTTACATTTAAAGTAATTATTGATATGTATGTTCCTATTGCCATTTTCTTTATTGTTTGGGGTTGATTTTGTATATCTTTTTCTTCTCTTGTGTTTCTCAACTATATAAGTCCTTTAAACATTTGTTGTAAAGATGGTTTGGTGGTTCTGAATTCTCTTAACTTTTGCTTGTCTGAAAAGCTATTTATTTCCCCATCAATTTTGAATGAGATCTTTGCTGGGTACAGTAATCTTGGTTGTAGATTTTTCCCTTTCAGTACTTTAAATATATCCTGCCATTCCCTTCTGGCCTCAGAGTTTCTGCTGAAACATCAGCTGTTAAGCACATGGGATTTCCCTTGTACATTACTTGTTGCTTCTCCCCTGCTCCTTTTAATATTCTTTCTTTGTGTTTAGTCTTTGTTAGTTTGATTAGTATGTGTCTTGGTGTGTTTCTCCTTGGGTTTATCCTGTATAGGACTATTTGTGCCTCTAGGACTTGACTGGCTATTTCCTTTTCCATGTTGGGGAAATTTTCAACTATAATCTCTTTAAAAATTTTCTCATACCCTCTCTTTTTCTCTTCATCTGGGACCCCTATAATTTAAATATTGGTGCATTTGATATTGTCCCAGAGGTCTGAGATTGTCTTCAGTTCTTTTCATTCTTTTTATTTTATTCTGCTCTTCAGAAGTTATTTCCACCATTTTGTCTTCCAGCTCAATGATTTGTTCTTCTGCTTCAGATATTCTGCTATTGATTCCTTCTAGAGTATTTTTAACTTCAGTAATTGTGTTGTTTGTCTCTATATGCTTATTCTTTAATTCTTCTAGGTCTTTGTTAATTGATTCTTGCATTTTCTCCATTTTGTTTTCAAGGTTTTTGATCATCTTTACTATCATTATTCTGCCTATTTCCTCTTCATTTATTTGGACTTCTGTGTTTCTAGTTTGTTCCTTCATTTGTGTAGTATGTCTCTGCCTTTTCATTTTTTTTAACTTACTGTGTTTGAGGTCTCCTTTTCCCAGGCTTCAAGGAAAGTTGGATTCTTTCCTTGAAGAAGGTTGAGTTCTGTCTTCCTTTTGGTTTCTGCCCTCCTAAGGTTGGTCCATTGGTTTGTGTAAGCTTCAGTATAGGGTGAGATTTGTGTTGAGTTTTTGTTTGTTTGTTTTTCCTCTCATGGGCAAGGCTGAGTGAGGTGGTACTCCTGTCTGCTGATGACTGGGTCTGTATTTCTGTTTTGTTTGTTGTTTAGGTGAGACGTCCTGCACAGGGTGCTACTGGTGGTTGGGTGATGCCTGGTCTTATATTCAGGTGGTTTCCTTTGTGTGAGTTCTCACTGTTTGATACCCCCTAGGGTTAATTCTCCCACTCCAGTGCTCTTGCCTGGAGAATCCCAGGGACTGGAGAGCCTGGTGGGCTATGGGGTTGCACAGAGTCGGACATGACTGAAGCGACTTAGCAACAACAAAGGTTTAATTCTATGGTCTTGGAGTCAGTGCTTCCACGCCAAAGGCTCAGGGCTTGATCTCTGGTCAGGAACAATGATTCCACAAGTAATTTGTCATGGCATTAAGTAAGATTAAAACAAATATCCAAAAATGAGAAACCAAAGATGAAATCCAGACAAATAGCAGTTACACAGTCAGGCAAATAATAATTAAAATAATGGAATATACACATATACATATACACCCATGAGCAAAGTCAAAACAGTCCAACAAAAATAAAGTAGATTGACTCAGAGAACAAAGAAAATGAAAAATTATATTTACCAGTTAAGAATAAAACTAACAAGCACAAACTGGAAAACAAAACTAAAGCAAGGTGGCAAGTGGGGAATAAAGTGAAGAAAACAAAACTAGCAAATATGTTGAGAGGAAAGAAAAGAAAGAAAGAATAGATATGCTAAGTTAAAGAGGTAGATGAAGAAGATTTATATACATTAAAGATTAACTGCAAAGGGAAAAGAACAGTAGGAAAGACAAACAAAGGAATACATGTAGAAAAAATACAATAGGTTTTAAAAAATTAAAATTATAAAAAAAAGAAAAGAAAAAAAAAAGGAAAACTCTACAGAACTGCAAAAGCCCAAAATAGAGGCAGAGGTTTATAACAACAATAAAAATGTGACTGAATATACACACATACATACACACCCATAAGCAAAATCAAAACAATCCAACAAAAATAAAGTAAAATAGATTGACCTGGCAAACAAAGGAAACCAAAAATTATATCTCCCAGAACAAAACTAACTAAAGCACAAACTGGAAAACAACACTAAAGCAAGGTGCCA
Source organism: Bos javanicus (assembly GCF_032452875.1). Lineage (NCBI taxonomy): Eukaryota > Metazoa > Chordata > Mammalia > Artiodactyla > Bovidae > Bos > Bos javanicus. The sequence continues at coordinate 4,322,651 of NC_083869.1, forward strand.
ATTGGGGAATAAAGCAAGGAAAATAAAACTAAGAAATACGCTGAGAGGAAAGGAGAGAAAGTAAAGAAAGAATAGATATGCAAACTTAAATAGAGGTAGATGAAAAAGATTTACATATATTAAAGATTAACTGTAAGGGGGAAAGAAGAGTAAGGAAAGCAAACAAAAGAATAAATGTAGAAAAAATTACAATAGGTTTAAAATATTAAAAGTTAAAATTAAAAAAAATTGAAAAGTAAAAAAAAAGGAAAATTCCACAGAACTGCAAAAGCCCAACACAGAGGCAGAGATTTACAACAGCAATAAAAAATATGACTTAGAAAGAAAAAAAATCTTAAAAAGCTTAATTGGATTTCTTAGTGCCAGTAAAATTGACAACTACAACAGAGGGGGAAAAAGGGAGAAAAAAAAATCCAAAAAATCTACAGAACAAGTCAAAACATAAGAATAATAAATGTTTTTCTTGAGTCACTGCTGCCAGAGTCCTTTCCCTCGCTGGGAGTCACAGTCCACCTCACCTCCCTAGGATGCCCTCAACACTGTGCTGATCTCTGGACCTCCTGTGGGGGCAGCTCGGACTCTAATCTGGTCCTACTCCTGTGTGTTCTTGCCTCCAATGTCCATGGCTATCAGAACTAGTGTGTTTTCTTTTGTGAGCACTCTCAATGGCCTTTTATATATTCCATAGACACAGAGTCTGCCTAGTTGAACGTGTGGATTTAATCTGCAGCTTGTACAGCTGGTGGAAAGGTTTTGGTCTTCTTCCTTAGCCACACTGCCCCTGGGTTTCAACTGTGGTTTTATTTCCACCTCTGCATGTGGGTCATCCACTGGGGTTTGCTCCTGAGGCTGCCGTGGAGGACTTGGGTTTGCCCCTGTGAGGGCCAGGTGTGGAAGTGGTGCGGCTGCTTGGGTTGCAGGGGTTCTGGCAGCACCAGGTACTCAGGGGTGGGTGGCTAGGGCAGCAGGAAATATAGTGCTCTAGAAGGGTATGGCAACCAGTATTGGCCAATATGCTCCAGTGTTCTTGCCTGGAAAACCCCCCTCCCTGACAGAGAAGCCTAGCAGGCCACAGTTTACAGGGTCACAGAGTTGGACACAACCAAAGCAACTCTCCGTGCATAAATGCAAGACATTTTTCCCCATGGCAGCTTTGCCCCAGTGAGAGTTGAGTGTGAAGGTGGCTCAGCTACTTGGCTTGCGGGGACCCTGGCGGCATCAAGTGTGCAGGGACACGGACTGCCTCTGCTTCAGGAGTTATGGCCCTATCAGTCTTTTTTGGAGTCTCTTGTAGCTGGTGATCAGAAGGCCTCCTTGGCCAGTGTTTCTCTGTAGCTCCACCCATTCAGGCACTTGGAGGGCTCCCTTGCCTGGGGTCCTACTCTGTAGTTAAGTGCCTCAGGTGTTTGATGGGCCAGCCCCTCTATTGTTCAGCTGCCGATGCTGGCGTAGGGGGAGAGAGGCTCTGGTGATGGCTCCAACCCATATGGCTCCAGCTCAGCAGTATCACGTTGCTTCCATGGCTCTCTGGCTTTCCTCCACAGGCACTTCCCACCACAATCTCCTTCCTCACATCCCCTCAATCCGTCTCACCGCAGTCAACAGCAGCCCTCGCCCTGGGATTGCTCCATAATCCCTAAACACCAGCTCCCAGCCGCTGCACCTTCCAGGGGACCAGCGTTCCTGCCCGGGTTATATATGGCTGGGGCAAGGACTGTCTGATTCTCATTCCACTTAGCCTGCCACAGAGCAGCTGTTTCACTCTCAGCCTTAAATGTTTCTCCTCTGACTCAGACAGTTGCCCCGATGTGGGGATCGGACCCCTGCCTCAGTTCCCCCACCCGCTGAGGGCAGGTCCAGTCCTACCAACACTCCTGTTTCTCCCCTAGTTCCTTCATCCTCCTGAGTTTTGTGTGGTTCTATATATTCTTTTCCACTGGCTGGGTACTCCTGTCTGCTCTCAGCTGGTGTTCTGCATGCACTTCTGTGTCTGAAGGTGTATTCCAGATGTATCCATGGAGAGAGATGTACTCCCCGTGCACCATCTTGTTCTCTTCCTGACTACCTTTTAAAAATTTTCTTTATCTTTGGTGAAGTTCTTGAGGGTATGGACTAGACTGACTGCTCAAGATAAGTGACTGATCTTTAGCCAGGGCTAAAATTGGGTCAGGACAATATTTTTGAGAAACTACATTTCATGAATTACTAACGCTCTTGGATTCATAAGTTGATATTTTTAATCACACTTTGAAAAAATTTAGCCAATATTTCTCCAAATCTTTTTTCTTCTCCTAAACTCCACTTAACATAGTTGTTAAGCTGCTTGATGCTGCCTCACAGTTTATTCATATATTCTTTTGTTCTCAGCCATTTTTCTCTCTTTGATCTTCAAGCTGGACAATTCCTATTAACTTGTCTTCAAGTTCTCTGATCCTTTCTTTCTGCTGTGTTTAATCTTCATTTAAGCCCACTCATGATATTGATTTTTTAAATTTTTTCTCTCTCTTAAAATTCCCCATGTCTTCATCCTTTGTATATACCTATTCCTATTTCTGTAACATAGTTATTGTATCGTTCAGTCACTCAGTCGTGTCCGACTCTTTGCGATCCCACGGACAGCAGCACATCACGCCTCCCTGTCCTTCACCATCTCCCAAGGCTTACTCAAACTCAAGTCCATTGAGTCATTGATGCCATTCAACCACCTCATCCTCTGTCCTCCCCTTCTCCTGCCTTCAGTCTTTTCCAGCATCAGTGTCTTTTCCAATGAGTTGGTTCTTTACATCACGTGGCTAAAGTATTGGAGCTTCAGCTTCAGCATCAGTCCTTCCGATGACTATTCAGGACTGATTTTTTTTAGGATGGACTGGTTGGATCTCCTTGCAGTACAAGGTGTTCTCAAGAGTCTTCTCCAAGACCACGGTTCAAAACCATCAATTCTTCAGCACTCAGCCTTCCTTATGGTCCAACTCTCACATCCATACATGACTAATGGAAAAACCATAGCTTTGACTAGATGGACCTTTGTCAGCAAAGTAATGTCTCTGTTTTTTAATATGCTCTCTAGTTTAGTCATAGCTTTTCTTCCAAGGAGCAAGTGTCTTTTAATTTCATGGCTGCACTCACCACCTTCATTGATTTTGGAGCCCAAGAAAATAAAGTTTGTCACTGTTTCCATTGTTTCCTGATCTATGAAGTGATGGGACTGGATGCCATGATCTTCATTTTTTTAATGTTGTTTTAAACCAGCTTTGTCACTCTCCTCTTTTACCTTCATCAAGAGGCTCTTTAGTTCCTCTTTGCTTTCTGCCATAAGAGGGATGTTATCTGCATATCTGAGATTGCTGATATTTCTCCTGGCAATCTAGATTCCAGCTTGTGTTTCTTCCAGCCTGGCATTTTGCCTGATGTACTCTGCATATAAGTTAAATAAGCAGGGTGACAATATACGGCCTTGACATACTCCTTTCCCATTTTTGAATAGTTATTTTAAATTCTTATTCAATACTTTCAATATCTTGGTTGCCTATTTGTCTCTTGATTTTTTTTTTTTTTGCTTCATTTATATGTCATGCATTTCTATTTCTTATGTCTGATTTATGACATATAAATCAGACATTAGATACATATTGTATACTGGACATTCTGAATGATGTACAGACTCTGGATTCATTAATTTTCACATGAAAACTATTCATTTTGTTTTAGTAGGGAGTTAAGCTACTAGTGGATCATTTTGATTTTAGACTTTATTAGAGTAGGTCTGAGCTTCCCTGGTGGCTCAGTGGTAAGGAATCCACCTGCAATGCAGTACATGCAGGTTTGATCCCTGAGTCAGGAAGATCCCTTGGAGAAGGAAATGGCAACCCACTCCAGTATTCTTGCCTGGGAAATTTCATGGACAGAGGAGCCTGGCAGGCTATAGTCCATGAGATTGCAAAGAGTCAGACACAGCTTAGCAACTAAAACAACAGAGTGAATCTATTTTAGATTAGCCTTTCATCCTAGGGCCAGGACCTGGATTCAGTGGAAAGCCCTGAATATTTACTGACCTCTAACACCGTTGCTATCATCCAGTCATTCAGTTGTGTCTGACTCTTTACAACCCCATCGACTGCAGCACGCCAGGCTTACCTGCCCTTCACTATCTCCCAAAGTTAATTCAAATTCATATCCATTGAGTCGGTGATGCCATCCAACCATCTCATCCCCTGTCGTCCTCTTCTCTTGCCTTCAATCTTCCCCAGCATACAGGTCTTTTCCAGTGAATCGGCTCTTTGCATCAGGTGGCCAAAGTATTGGAGTTTCAGCTCTAGCATTAGTCCTTTCAATGAATATTGAGGACTTATTTCCTTTAGGATTGTCTGGTTTGATCTCCTTGCAGTCCAAGGGACTCTCAAGAGTCTTCTCCCACACCACAGTTCAAAGGCATCAGTTCTTCGGCTCTCAGCCTTTTTTATGTTCCAGGCCTCACATCCTGGCAGGGATTGGGGGCAGGAGGAGAAGAGGACGACAGAGGATGAGATGGCTGGATGGCATCACTGATTCGATGGACGTGAATCTCAGTGAACTCCGGGAGTTGGTGATGGACAGGGAGGCCTGGCGTGCTGCGATTCATGGGGTCGCAAAGAGTCGGACATGACTGAGCGACTGATCTGATCTGATCTGATCTCAAATCCATACATGACTACTGGAAAAACCATAGCTTTGACCATATGGACCTTTGTAGGCAAAGTAATGTCTCTGCTTTTTAATATGCTATCTAGGTTTGTCATAACTTTTCTTCCAAGGAGCAAACGTTTTTTAATTTCATGGCTGCAGTCACAGGCCACAATGATTTTGGAGCCCAAGAAAATAAAGTCTGTCACTGTTTCCATTGTTTCCCTATCTATTTGCCATGAAGTGATGGAACTGGACACCATGACCTTCGTTTTTTGAATGTTAAATTTTAAGCCAGACTTTTCACTCTCCTCTTTCACTTTCATCAAGAGGCTTTTTCTCTTCACTTTCTGCTATTAGGGTGGTGTCATCTGCATATCTGAGGTTATTAATATTTCTCCTGGCAATCTTGATTCCAGCTTCTGCTTCATCCAGCCTGGCATTTCCCATGATGTACTCTGCATAGAAGTTACATAAGCAAGGTGACTCCTTTCTCAATTTGGAACCAGTCCATTGTTCCATGCCTGGTTTTAACTGTTGCTTCTTGACCTGCATACAGGTTTCTCAGGAGGCAGGTAAGGTGGTCTGGTGTTCCCATCTCTTTATTTTCCACAGTTTGTTGTGATCCACACAAAGCTTTAGTGTAGATGTCTTTCTGGAATTCTCTTGCTTTTTCTATGATCCAACAGATGTTCGCAATCTGATCTCTGGTTACTGCCTTTTCTAAATTCAGCTTGTCCATCTGGAAGGTCTCAGTTCACATACTGTTGAAGCCTAGCTTGAAGAATTTTGAGCATTACCTTGCTAGTAATGTGAAATGAGTGCAATTGTGGGGTAGTTTAAACATTCTTTGGCATTGCCCTTCTTTGGAATTGGAATGAAAACTGACCTCTTCCAGTCCTGTGGCCACTGCTGAGTTTTCCAAATTTGCTGGCATATTGAATGCAGGACTTTCACAGCATCATCTTTTAGGATTTGTGATTCCATGGACTGCAGCACGCCAGGCTTCCATGTCCTTTCCTATTTCCCAGAGTTTGCTGAAATTCACGTCCATTGAGTCGGTGATGCCATCCAACCATCACATCCTCTGTCATTGCCTTTTCCTCCTGCCTTCAATCTTTCCCAACGTCAGGCTCTTTCACCTGGTGGGACACAAATGCAAATGTTTTCCCCCCAGTACCAGACACCTGTAAGGCAAATTCAAATCTCTGTGGCTTCCTCCTTTCTGGGATTTTCCCCCTTTGAAAATCTACCAAGGTATATGTTTGTGTACTTGTACCTTCACATGCTATATACATCAGTGGTAATTTTTTTACAAGAAAAATGTGATTTCGTGTCGGCACCCAGATTTCTGATGGCCCCAGACCAACTCAGATCACCTCTCCAGCACCTCTCTCCTGTCCATGACACCAGCCACAGAGGTTCACACGTGACTCCCTAAATGAAATGACACCAGCTCTCACCCGTCCCTGTATCCCCATCTCCCTCATTCTCTGTGGGTAACGCTACTGTTCCTCAAGCTTCAGTTTAAGCGCCATCTCCTTGTATAGGCTTTTCCTGGCCACCGAACCCCTCCTCCACCTCAGGTGCTCTTCGCTGTTCTCAGTCACAAGGGCCCCTCCCCAGCCTCCACTTATGCAACAGCTCTCGTTACACCAGCCTGCAGTGCCCAGTGAGCACCTGAAAAGCGGGAACTGTATCTTCAACCTTAAATCCAGCCCCAGAGTAGTTCGGAGAATTTCCAAAATGAACAAAGGCCCTGACATCCTTCCTGTTATGGTTAGTGCTTCTGGAGTAGCTTGCCTACCAGATCCTGCCTGAAGCAGTTCCCCGAAGTCTGGGACCTAGAAAAGGCCTAAACGTTCTCCTGAGAACCGAAAGAATCGGCTGCACCTGGACCCAGCTCCTCACTAGACAGGATGTTCAGGTAAAGTTCTTCCTCCTGTCCAGGCCTGCTGCGTGTGTCAGATGAAGGCGTGGAACTCTGAGCTCTAACCATCTACTCTTCCTAGACCGAAGAACTGAATGACAGACCAGGGGGCTTTAAAGAAGAGAAGGAAAAGTTTATTGTGTTGACCTTATTTTCATTACAGTACCAGAAATTCATTCTCAGTTCATTTCCGGCGCAGAGGGCTCTGCAGACACTTAGCGCCCCAGTGCTTGCTCCAAAGCGAGGGGCAGCACCCGAACCTATGGTGCATTTCATAGAACATGATTACAGTAAAACAGAAGAGTTGCAAAGGGTTTTTTTAAAGTACATAGTTTCTTTAAAAATTCTAATATTTTACTTTGTTTTTCCATGTTTACCTTATTATTACCAAAAACAAGTGACTGGAAAACATGGTACTTCATATTCTTGTCTCAAATTGTTGACCTTAGGTTACTGTATTTTGCTATTTTCATTTTAAAGAGGAATTATACCCATTTCTCTGAGGAAATCTAAAAGGTGACAAGTAAGGCGATGCATAAATTACAGGTGGGATGAAGGCCCTGGTTCATACCCTAACTCATGTCCTACTTAAATCTGCCACATTTGGCCTCTGTGCTGTGAGGTAACTGGAAAGGGCTCAGGAGATGGCCTCACTTCTGGACTACCTCGGAAGCTGATTTCCTGATTTGTTTTTTAAAAACTGTCAGCACTCATGACACCCTGACAGGGAGAGATCCTCCAGTCAGTGCACGGACTCATCGCCACCCACAAAAGTCATTTCTGCATTAGGTTGAGAGCTCAAAGACCAAACAATAAAAGAGGAACTGGTATCCTCCAGATACTCTGAAATGACAATGACAACCTGAGTTAATGATGTCTACATTTGGTGAACTCTGTCAGGTTAAAGATCTTTCCTCACTATGTCAAGACTGAGAAAACAGAAATTTAAATTAAAAAGTTTATCCCACCAGACTAGACACTTAACAGCAATATTCAAGTTGATTAACCCACAAAAATGTCCCCATAAAATAAAATATTTAAAAAACTATTAAAATTACACAATGGAATATAAATTTAAATAACTTTGCACACAATGCACCCTCCATTTGTTGTTACCAAGAGAAATCTTCCATTACATAGCTTTACAAAAACTTTAATAGTTCCATGAAATTTGATACTACAGTACTAACATCATTTTATTCAGAAAAACACACTAGATGTTCCCTTGGAACTCTTGCGTTGAATCATTTCTTTTAACCATTCATGACAATTGTAGGGGGGAAAAAACTGCTTTCAAGTACCTAAATTTACTCATGAAGCAGGTGTGGGGGAAGGGGAATCGTACTTGTTTTGAGGGTGGTATCTGGCCAGCTCCAGGTCACAGTGGCAGTATGGTGTAACTCCCAGCCAAAGGGAATGGGTTTTCCTTCCTCCCAGTCTCTTCTGGAAGCTGCACTGCTGTCCCTGGCCATCAGGGACTCTGCAACCAGATAATCATTGTTTACTCCATCAGAATCTTAAGAAGGTTCGTAATAGGAAGTCGTGAGGACAGCAGAGGAAATTAAGCTCCATTCTTGGAACTGCTTCTTAATGTTTATAAAACCTTTGCTCTCTCCAGAGAGCTGAGTTCACAAAATACATGGGCTTACCAGATGCGTGTGCAATCTGAAATGCATTGTGAGAGATTCAACACTTTATCAATTGTATGGAAAACTAACACACCATCATCCTCAATGTGCTACGTACAGAGGACAATTTTAAAACAAAACACAGGCATGTCCCCACAGCCCCAACAGCAGATTGTGTTACATGCATTTTGACCTCAATCAAATATCACTGTTCACAGAACACAAAAAGTCACACTGTTGCATTTCATTCTGACATGTCACGTTATTTCATATCACTCTGGCACTGATTAAGACAAGTTTTCTATTATGGCATGATGAAAGAAAAAGATTCATTACATATACATGATGGTTAAAAACAACACACTGTGAACAGTTTCCAGAAGCTTCAACTTTTCAATGAAATCAATTCATGTTTCTTAGAAAAAAAATCTACCAATCTTTTCAGTCACAATTTGCTTTCACACAGTAGAAACAGCAGACAAAGCTGACCAAGACCAAATTTTTGTGGCAGCATCATTTCCTAGGGTGCTAGAGATTCGTTTTGGAAGATCTTATGCCACATGAACCAAGAATTCCTGGCATGAGGAGGAGGGTCTGAGGCCATCTCAGAAGCAGGCTGGGTCTTGCATATTTAGAGACTTAAATCCAGGGTGGTAAGGGGCAATGAGAATACACACTGAACAGAGAATAGATTTCACACTGCACCTTCCTCATACAGAATACGCATGAGAGACCAGGCATAAAGAGGTGGAAAGGTGCCCTATTCCATGACCCAGGGGAACCAGCATTTAGAAAGCATATCCCAGTGACTTTATAGTTATTTCCTGCTCAATATCCCAGAAAATAAACTGGAAAAAAGCACCACTGTGCCCATGGTTTATAGACACAAGTGGTGGCGACAGCAGCTTCTCGGAAGACTTAATTAAACCTCAGATGAAGCTGAGCAAATGTCTTTCATCCTCATTGATTCTATCCCTTTAGCTGCTCTGACCAGTAGAGGAGCAGTGTTGGGGGGTGGGGGTGGGGGGACAGATCACACTACCGCCTTTGTCAATAGCAATAACTCTAAGGGACCTTTTTAGTCTTGGATCAATTTATCTACAAGTCCCTCCTCCCCAGTTTTTACAAAAGCAAACTCAAAAGCTCCTTCAGACTTACAGACTCCTGAACTAATGCTTGCATATGAATATGGAAAAAAATTAATTATTTGATATTTGTCCTAAGACCCTGGAAGGAGTCTATGGAGTGCTCTGCAGCTGTAGCTTGCAGCCTGGGCAGACGGGGAGCAGGACCTGCAGTTTCACACAACCGGAAGACTCCTCTGGGTGCCTCCCAGCACTGCCCACCCAGCAGGAAAGGCTGCTGCGCAAGGGCTGTTCCGGGTTGCTAATGACACAAAAAGCCATGACTCATGAGTCCTTCTTACTTCAAGAAGCAACTCTGTAGAGTCAGAACGAGGGGAAGGCTGGCAACGTCTGCTGGCTTAAACTGAAAGAACTACAGAACGGTGTATTTATAAAAACATGAGTTACACAATCAAAATCTCTCCTGGTCTCAGATCTGGGAGTCATTTGTAGAGAAAAGACAAAGCCAACTTCCCCTGGGTCTGAGAGACAAAACTTCTGCAGAGAAGCAGCGGGTAAATGATGTGGTGACCTTCCTGAGGGAGTTCTGACCCCCTCAAGGTGGATCACTAGAGAGGCTTACTATGGCTGTATCCAATAAGGAAATAACAGACTTCCTGTAAGAAAGTGGGAAGAGAAAGCAAAGACTTTTGCAAATACAAAAATTGCTTACAAAACAATTACTTAAAAAGTTCACTGGGGCTGGGTGCAGAATAAGAATAATGTCTTCATTTCATATTAGTCACAATGGTTCTGACGGTTTATAAAAGAGAAAGGCCAATTTCTGGTTTTCCTCATGACCCCTCCCCCAACATTCCAGAGCCCTCCTACTGCTGCTATTTTCCCTACCCTCACCCCAACCCACCCCCTCCTCCCCTCGTCCTCTCCCCAAATTAATTTGCCCCGAGCTTAGCCTGAAGACACATGATTGTTCATTGGGTTTCAATTTAACAATGAACCTGATGCTGGGGAAGGGCACAGGGGCCCACTGGCGCAAACCCGGAGAGGCTCGCATGGGCGCCGCCCCACCCACTACCCGCCCGGAAGGGTGGCCCCCGCTGCAAGGAGCTCCGCCGCCCCTCCCCGTGGACTGAGGTACGGAGGACCCGGCGGCTCCGGCTAGTGGCCTCTTAAGACACTGCAGCACATGTGCGCTTGTTTCTCTTCCAGTTGCTTTTGCCATCTTCTCTTCTGGTGAGAGGCCTGCTCTTCATAGAGTCCCCCAAAGATCAGTTTCTTGTCTTCCTTTGAGGTTCGAATCTAGTAGAAAGCCTTAACTCCAGAGATCCAGAGCTGCCAGCGTGCGGGAGTCAGGATGAACAGGGCGGCACGCCCAGTCGGTTCATCAGCAGTTGTATAGACAAATTGGAAAAAACTAGCATTTAATATAAAAAGTGTTTTTCAAATGGTATAATTTCCTATCCTCCGTGGAGATCATAATTCCTCATGTGTCTGAGGTCCTATGGAAAAGGAGAGCAAGTGGAGAAAAAACGGATCACTATCAAGTTATAAAGTACAGACTGGGCATATTCTGCTACTGAAACCTATTATTTGTGCCCCACCTCCACTGTATCTCTCTTTTTAAATTTTTAGGAGCTTTGGTTTAATGTGTTTGTGTCATATTTTGAAAGCAAAAACAAATAATACATTTTCATTTTCAAGAACACTGAAACTAACTGTATACCCCTACTCCCTCTAAATTGTTTTCACAAGTACAATATTTACTTCTAGTAAAAATGCACATATATTTAGTCAGGATTCTTCTTTTTTCACTTAATAACGTATACATTTTCCTCTATAGCAGTGTAATTTACCATTTTCTAGTCTTGGGTGTTTAAACTGTTTTCCAATGCCTTTAAAAAAATAAATGATATTAAATAAATTTCTCCATGTATATATCTTCTTTATTGTATTGAAGTATTTCTTCCAAGGTAAATTCTCAAGAGAGGAATTATTGAGGATATAAAATTTAAATGAATCCTGATGATTGATTTACTGCCTTTTAACAAGGATTTTTCTAATGCACACAGCTTCAACAAGATTCACCCAGTAGAGTTTCACCACCATCTTCCCCAACAAATGGAATAATCACCAAAAGTTAAAGTGTTAGTTGATCCATCATGTCCAACTCTTTATGACCCTACGGTCTGCAGCCTGCCCTGGTCCCTGGCATTCTCCAGGCAAGAACGGTGGAGTGGGCAGCCATTCCCTTCTCCAAGTTATCTTCCTGACCTAGGGATCAAACCTGGGTCTCCTACATTGCAGGTAGATTTTTTACCATCTGAGCCACCAGAGAAACCTGGCATTACCAGCATGTACACTCTTTTAGTAATGCTGCTGCTACGTCACTTCAGTCGTGACCGACTCTGTGCGACCCCATAGACAGCAGCCCACCAGGCTCCCCCGTCCCTGGGATTCTCCAGGCAAGAACACTGGAGTGGGTTGCCATTTCCTTCTCTAATTCATGGAAGTGAAAAGTGAAAGTGAAGTCGCTCAGTTGTGTCCGACTCCTAGGGACTCCATGAACTGCAGCCCACCAGGCTCCTCCGTCCATGGGATTCTCCAGGCAAGAATACTGGAGTGGGGTGCCATTGCCTTCTCTGAATAGTAATGCTAGAGTCCTTTAATTTGATTACTGTTTCTTCAAATTCATTTATTATTTGTGTTTTTTATCTTATTTAAACAGCATGTCTACATTCTTTACACATTTATTTATGAAAATCTTTATGTTTTACTGATGAATTTAATTATTTTTATGGTGAATGTCCAACATTTCAGCTGTGATTTTAATATCATGGCATAGTCTTCAGGATATTTAGGTGAAACACTCAAGATCCATTTCTATAATTGCTTTTTTAGAATGAGTTTTGAGCTGAATAAATTAAAATCCAGAGTAAATCTTATTAAAGGTTTATATAAAGTCACTTTTTGTATTCTAACAATTTTTTAGACTGGCTACCACTCAAAATGTACACAAAGTAGAGAAACCAGTGTATGTCATGTATCACAAAACTCATAAACCTAAACAATAATAATCACAAAGCACTCTTTCTTCAAAAAAAGAAAGAAAACAAAAGAAGGAAGGATGGAAGGGAGGGAGGAAGAGAGGAAGAAGGATGGGAGAAAGAAAAAGAAAAAAAGGAAGAAAGAAAGGCAGCAATTACATTAATAAATACTGTCTAGAAGTCCAACTGAATAAGCAAAGTGAAAAATATAGACTATCAGATGTCACGATGGAAGACTGAATAACTGATTCTTCCTGTTCTTACAAGATTCTGTTTCTGCAACAGAAATCAGACAGGCCAAGAAGCACCTACCTAAAGCCAAAGATCTGTACATACCTTCTCGGCTTGCCTCCTTTGCTGTCTTGTCTCTATACAGTGCTCCCATTTCCTTCTCCTCCTGAAAGCGGTGCTGTAGCTGTTTGATCTCCTGATCATAGTCCTGCCACTCTGGGACAATTCGAACAGCGGCCTCCAGCTTGGGCTCTTTGGTCATTGGATTATTACACTGTGAAAATCAAAATAACGTACTTCAACTGAGTTAAAGGAAGGGTATACTATATAGCATTCAGAGGTGTTTCTATTCTTGGGTTGTCGGTCCTAACTGGACAAAAAGAACAATGATATGAGAAGCAATGTGGTAGGGGCCATACAAAGCTTCTGCAAAGAAGTCGTGGAGCAGTACTGGAAGGCAGAAAGAGAAAGTCCGTTTGGAAAAACAAGGCAGAGTGATCTGGAAGACAAATGGTACCTTCATGGATTCTAAATAGTGAACACAGCCCCATTAGACAATAGAGGAGTTGCCTTCCTGCTGAGGTTACTGTAAGAAGTCCTCCAACCCCTGAACTACACAATTACAGAGAAAGACCAAATTATCTAGCTATACATCAGACTGGACTGAATGCAGAAAAGAGCCACAGACAACTTACCAAATCAATTGTTTTTGCCCTTTTCTTAGAGGCATCATCACACCACGTTTCACACCAAAGCCATTCTTGAGGGAGTGATTTAATTGGCACCTGATGGATCATGTTATTGGGCAAATCCTATTCAGTAGAGAAGACAGAACACAACAATCTGAAGTTCTAGGAGAATAAACAACAAGGTCCTACTATAGAGCACAGGGAAGCATATTCAATATCTTATTATAAAACATAATGGAAAAACATGAATAAGAACATATATTATATCTGAATCACTTTGCTGTATAGCAGAAATTAACACAACATTGTAAATCAACTATGCTTCAATAAAATACAAAACAGAATATTTAGAAATAAAGTGCTAGGGGAAATTTAAATGAACAGCAAATTAGCTGCTCATTACATATCACATGCCAATCACAAAATTTTAAAACAGAGAGAGTCCTTAGCAAAAACTGTAAAGTACCTACAGTATTTATTGATGGTGTTTTTAAAAACCAAAGTTTAGATGATCCATAAAACACCTACCCATAAGAAGCACCTGAAAAACTTTAGGCTAATACTCACAAATAGTCTGCTTTCTCCTTGGAAGGAAAGCTATGAAAAACCTAGACAGCAAATTAAAAAGCAGAGACACAGCTTTGCTGACAAAGAACCATATACATAGTTAAAGCTATGGTTTTTCCAGTAGTCATGTATGGATGTGAGAGTTGGACCATAAGGCTGAGCGTTGAAGAACTGATCCTTTCAAATTGTGGTACTGTAAAAGACTCCTGAGAATCCCCTGGACTGCAAGGAGATCAAACCAGTCAATCCTAAAGTTAAGTCAACCCGGATTATTCATTAGAAAGACTAATGCTGAAGCTGAAGCTCCAATACTTTGGCCACCTGATTCAAAGAGCCAACTCATTAGAAAAGACCCTGATTCTGGGAAAGATTTAAAGGCAAAAGGAGAAGTGGCTGGTGGCAGATGAGATGATTAGATAACACCAACGGACATGAATTAGAGCAAACTCCAGGAGATAGTGAAGGACGGGGGAACCTGGCCTGCTGCAATTGACAGGGTCAGGAGAGTTGGACATGACCTAGCAACTGAACAGCAACAACAGACTTCCCTTCCTGAGGGCATTTCTAAGAAAAACAGCACTGCCTTCTAAAAGCCAATTAAGCACTGAATGTGGCTCTTGTATGTCAAAGTTTTGCTTAAAGGAAGCTCTACATTCACCTTGTCAACTGAGGCTTGATCCCAGGGAGATGAAGCCCACAGGTTTTCTGTAGCCAACTGTACGCTATGCTTTGAAGCTTTTTTCTTAGGAAAACTTTTGAGTTTGACACATTAATAATAAAATGTTCTATTGTCCAAAGACACAAACAACCAATATGATCCAATAATTTCACTTATGGGTATACACACATAAGAACTGAAAGCAGGGACTCAAAGAGATACTTGCACACCAATGTTCATAGAGGCATTATTTACAACAGTCAAAAGATGGAAATAAGCCAAATGTCCACCAGCAGGTGAACAGCCAAACAAAATGTAGTATACACATACAATGAAATATTACTTGATCTGAACAATGGATAAACGGAGTTAATGAGGTCTAAGACAGTGCTACTCAAAATGTAGTATGTGGACTTGGAGCACAGAGTTTGCTCAGAATGTAGATTCTTAGGTCCAACCCAATACCTACTAAATCAGCCTGTGGAGGATTGAGGCCCAAAGATTAGTGCTTTAGTAAGTTCTTCAGGTGATTTTTTTTTTTATTATGCTAAAATTTGAGAAGAACTGTTCTAATGTCTTTGCACTGTCCAGTAGCTGGGTAAAACACTATTTAATATTAGCCTTTGCAAAGTCAGAAATGCATGCTGTTACCTCTAGGCTAATCATTAAAAAATTATTTAAAACTGTATAGAGGGAAACAGAATTATTAAAAACTCTCAATCATTTGGAAAGAAACTAAGGAAAAAAAAGAAACACAGGACATATGGCATAAGCAAGGGGACTGTGGAAAAGCCAAACCTGTTGGTGATTACATTTACTATCAGCGGATTAATGTTCAAATTAAATGATGGTCACACCAAATGAAAAAACAAACCAATATAAGCTCTTTATAGGAAACAGAACTAAAACATAGGATTAAGAACTATTGAAAACAGAAGGATAAAAAAATACACCATGAAACACTAACTAAAAGGAAAACCAGTGTAGCTATACTAATATTAGATGAAGCACGCTTCAAGCCCCTGCCCAAAAAGCGTCAACAGAAATAATACAAAGTTAATTTGTCAGAAATATATAAGACTTCTAAGTTTTTAGGCAATGAACGATATAGTCTCTAAGTACATCAAGCAAAATTTGACAAAACTAAAGACAAGATTTCACATTATGGAAAGAGATTTTAACATAATTGCCTCTAACAGAAAAACAGACAAAACACACAGAATGTAACAGGAAAGAACAAAAGCTGACTCTGTTGGATCTGTTTCTCTACCTTATGCTTTCTGTTGCTTTTGTCATCACTAGAGGATGCTTTCTAAATCACTAAAAGGATGCTTTCTATAGTAACAAGCATACATAATGGCCTGCCTTGGGGAACCCTGTCCCTCGGCCTGAAAGGTAAACTCAAGGGGTTTTGTTCAGCTTAGAGAAACATGTTGATCTTGTCCACCTGTGAATGGCTGCAGGAAAGAAGAAATCAACACATCTCCTCCCAGAGGCTGGCCAAACCAGGAGATATTTTGCAAGACTTCCAGCCTCTTCACTTTACTTCCTTACCTCCAGCCTCTCTCTGTTTTATAAAAGAAACTAGCATCCAGACCCCAATAAGATAGTACTCTAGGACTCCTGTCCACCATCTTCTTGGACACCCAGGTCTCCAAATAAAGTTGCTATTCCTTGATTCAACACTTCATCTCTCAATTTATTGCCTTGTCATGCAGCAAGCAGACTGCGCTTGGACTCAGTAACAACATTATCACTAAACCTCACCTAATGGACATACAAAGAAAAGCATCACATCTAACATCTGCAGGGTATAAAACCAGATGAAATGTCTACCAAAACTGACCATATCTGGATCAAAAAGCAAAGCTCAACAAATTTTAAATGCCTAAAATCATACAGAATACTTTCTCAGACTAGAGCAACAGGGCTAGAACAAACAAACAAAAACCCAGAAAATCTCCACGTATACAGTGAAAGAAACAAGAGGGGAATTCAAACATCTATGAACGAAGGCAGTAATGTAGGAACTGAGAAACACAAAAGATACATAGAAAACAAGAAACTGGCAGATGTAAATCCCACCTCACTAATAATTACATTAAATATAAACAGATGAAACTCTCCAGTTGAAAGCCACATGGGATGCTAGCTCACATCTTATCAATTCGATTAACAATAAGTATTACTCAAAACACAGAGCATCAGGAATCCTTGCACTGCTGATGGGAGTATAAATCAGAACTACTTTGGAAACTGTTTGGAATTATCTAATAAAGATAAAGATCCACCCATCTGATGGTTCAGCAATTCAACTTGTAGTTGCATACACAACTGCAATATGTGTACATGTATTTGCATGTACATCAAATGTCTTGCATCAACCAAGACATGTATAACTGATCACAGCAGCATTATCCATGGAAGACAACAATGGAAAACAATCCAAATTTATAATAAACAAAACAGTACCATTTCATACAGCAACATGGATGAATTTCATTAACATAATGTTAAGCAAAAGAAGTTAGACTCAAAAGAGTACACCTTGTATAATCCCACTGAGACAGGCAGGGGAAAAAACAGGCAAAACTATAGTGTTTAAGGACACATGTGTAAGTAGTTACTCATCACAGAAAAGCCATGGAATGATTACCACAAAAGCTAGGATGCTGTTGCAGAAGAGGGTGGCTTTTGAGTTGGAAGAATGTTGAATTTCCTAAACTGGATGGCAGTACATGGGTGTGTGCTGTGTGGTACTTCATTGATGCATATGAATATGTATTTATATATTTTGTTTTGTACACTCTTATTTATAGGTGCTAAATATCATAATAAAGGTTGAAAAATGTTTAAAGCAGACTTAAGCAAAACAAAGTATGTGAAACTATGTACCAAAAGCACAAACTACAATCTCACCTCTAAAAAATGTTTAGCATTAATAAATAGTGATTCAGCTAAACTTCTTAAAAAAACACCATGGTTTTTGATATAGAAAAAAGAGAAATAATAATACTATATCCTGTGCTGTGATAGTTGGTTCCTAAAGACGAGAAACAAACTGACCCTAGCAGGCAGAGAAACAAATTTATCAGCTTAGCTGGGCACAAAATGAGAAGATATGGCAGTGCCCTCCTTCCATCTCCCTCCCCAAACCGACATCAGGCCTATCATATTTTTTACCACTATGTCCTCTCTTAAGGGCAAATAAAAATCACACACACCCCCAATAAACACAAATTCCTTTCCACAAAAAAACAAAACACTATCTCAACAGAGAGAAATGAGAAGCAAATACTATTTCATTTTCTGACACAACATTGTACACCCATCACCAAAACTGTTAACCAAAAAAAGTGGCCACTTACTTGATCAAGATTTGAAAGGCTGTTAGGATCCTGACTCAGACCTTGGTACTGGCCCCTGAGTCTGTCACCAGCTGCTATTTTCCTAAACTTCTTCAGATCCACAACATACAGTGCACTGGATAGAGAAAATCCACTTGTTATAACCATGGATTATGGCAGAAAGTAACCCCACTGATGAATGGAACAGATCACTAGGCTAACATTCTGGTTTCTCGTGGAAAAGGTAAGCTGAGGCTCTTCAGTAGAGCTCACAGTCAGTATGTACCACTTCAAAGATGCTCAGGAAGTGATTACAAAACCCATATTCTGGTACCACAAGCTCATTCTGTCACTGTTCCAAAGGAAATAATCTCTGACAAAAGAAGGTTTCTAGCAAATGTCAGCAGGTTTGATAATAAAAACTATAGTAATTGATAATCATTAGTCAAAGATATCCTGATGATATCTTAAATGTTACACAGGAAAAAACCAAGTGTTATAGTTCCTTCGGATCAAGGGCATATAGTACAATACTTAATCACCAACATCCCAATATTTCTCTCTATATATGTTGCTTCCCACAGGTTTCCCTACTGTCCAAATCACACTTTTCTCAGAGAAGATAATATACAGAAAATAGTTCCTTCGGATCAAGGGCATATAGTACAATACTTAATCACCAACATCCCAATATTTCTCTCTATATATGTTGCTTCCCACAGGTTTCCCTACTGTCCAAATCACACTTTTCTCAGAGAAGATAATATACAGAAACAATAGATGTACAACAAATACACACACTGTTTCACCTAGGAGTTTTAGGAATCTATTCTATAGGTATATTTGAAATACACGAAATGGTGTGTTTAACCGGTGGCTCAGTGGTAAAGAACCCACCTGCCAACGCAGGAGATGAGTGTTCGATCCCTGGAATGGGAAGATCTGCCAGAGAAGGAAATGGCAACCCACCCCAGTATTCTGGCCTGGGAAATCCCATGGATAGAGGAGCAGGCTACAGTCCATGGGGTCTTAAGAGTCAGACACAACTTAGTGACTAAACAACAACAAATAACGTTGTATGTCATAGCAAGACCACAGTGATACATGTACTGGAATAATATGTTGATACAAAAAGGAAAAAGGTCTCTCTCTACATGTTGATGTAAGGTCTACTAGAAACATCAAGTTAAAAAAGCAAAGCACAAACTGTAAATAAGGTAGGATGTATTTTGTGTAAAAAAAGAAGTCATAGTTTTTTACCTAAAAATTAAAAAACTCTAGGAGACACAGTAAGTAGACAGAACAGGGCAGCTTTTCACTATTTATTTTTTATAGTTCTTATTTTTGAACCACATTAACATGTTACCTACTCACAATTTTAAATACACAAAATTAATTTTAAGGAAGTGAAAATCAAACCATAACATTCTCATTACCTGATATGGTACTTTCGCCCAGCTAAGTGACTGGCCCAGTACCCTGACTTCCAGAACCTGTAGCCATCCATCTCTCTGCGGCTGTCACAGAAAGGAGTGTAACCATAAGGAGCACCATCCAAATTGAAATCTCTTAGCTCTTTCAAATCTGTTCGTACAATCTGAAGAAGAAAGGATCACAGTCACTTGTTTAACACCCATGCAGAGAGCAGTTTCCTAAAAATACTGAGGGCAGCTCAGGGACTGGTCAGTGGCACAGGCAGCAATCCCAGTTCAAGCCTGGCTGCTTCTTGATTAGGCTGACTGTCCTCTCTGGCACGTAAGATGATTAGCCTAGCGCTTGGGACACAGTACTCTAAGTGTTCAAAAAAAGGCAGGAGTAAAACAGATTCACATCGTGTTGCCTCTCTGTGACTCAGTTTCTGGGTCTAAACTGGACATCTCACAGGCTTGGTGGGAGGGTCACGTGAACTCGTGTATGACAGATGGGGAACGATGCCTGGCACACAGTAAGTACTCAGCAAGGATGAAATGTGATCGCAGAACTAGGAAAGCAGGCTTCATGTTGAGCCACCTGTGATATAAATGAGCCAGGTGGGGCAGAATTCCCAAGAAGTGGATGATTTTTGTCCAAATGACTTCTGCACACATTACATCACTTCCACTCAGATGAGGAACTCGGGTTTTAGATAGTTCAGGATAAAGGCAAAGGCTGTAGGGCAGAAGTATATTTACACTTTTTGAGTGTGTATGCTCTAAAATTTGTATGTTCCTTTTAATTAAGTCAGCTGTCTTCCTGATAGCAGGAAGACCATCTGAAGAGTTCCATATGGTCAAGGCCAGGCACCAACCCCCTCTCTTACCCACGTCAATAACTCCTAGCTTTGGGGCAAATGACTGGAGATGACAGCAACCAGTGTTTTGTTAAACCGGCAAATTTTTCAATTTTAGTTTGTATATTAAATGAGTTAAATTTAAGATACAAAACTACATAAATGATGTGATCACAACTACGTAAAAGAGGCACAGGAGGAAAGATGAAAGGAGATACACTGAACGCAAACTTTAAAAGTGACCACATCTGGTGATACCTTTCCATATATTCTTTTTTTTTTCTTTTTAATTGAAGGATAATTGCTTCACAATACTGCATTGGTTTCTACCAAACATCGACATAAATCAGCCATAGGTTTACCCATGTCTCCTCCTACCTGAACATCCCTCCCACCTCCCTCCCCATCCCAACCCTCTAGGTTATTATCAGCCCCAGTATGAGTTCCCTGAGTCAGACAGCAAATTCCCACGGGCTGTCTGTTTTGCATATGGTAATGTATGTTTCCCTTTTAATCTCTCCAATACCCCCCACCCTCTCCTCCCCGCTGCCCAGCCATGTCCATTAAGTCTGTTCTCAGTGTCTGTGTCACCACTGCTATTCTGCAAATAGACTCACATATTCTAAATAATGTAAAATAAGTGTGTATTTTTCCGCAATTGGAAAGATAAAATCATTTAAAAAGGAAAAGGAACTTTAATGCCCTTAATTTGCACTGCTGAAACCCAGCCTTTGAGAGCTCACCTGATCCGCATCCACAAACAGGAACTTGTCCACAACCAGTGGGAAGAGCACATCCAGGAAGAGGATCTTGTAACCCCAGATGATGCGCTGCTTCTCAGTCTGCTGGTGAAGCCACCGGGGCCACTTGTACTGGACAAGCTCATACTGAAAATTGTATTTGTCCGCCATATAAGGTATAAACTCCTATTTGCAGACACAGAGAACAACAAGCATTTACTTTGATTAAGAAAAACAAGTCAGGCAACAAACCACAATTATGGCACAAGTAAAACACATTTACTGTATCAGCAGTCTAATGAAGGAATGTGACCCTGACTAACTTGTGACTACATAAAGAATACATATAAACTTTCTGTCATATCTCCATTTTTTATGATTTCTAATCACACATGAGATGACCAGAAATCTTTAAGTGAAGGCTTTTATATAACTAATTTATGTGTGTGTGTGTTTAAGGGAAATGGACTTTGTCTAAACTTGATTTCAGTAAAACATTTTTTTGAGCTTGATTTTAAGCCTTTCTCACCACTAGGTCTAATCCAGGGAATGACATGGCAAACTCAAATACTCTGAACAAGTTTGCTGCCATCAAGTCTTTCAGATTCTAAATACAAGTACCCTAGGGGACCAGATGTGAATTATTTATCTAGGAGAGATATTACTGAATATATTAAAAGTTGCTTAATAAATTCTACAGAACAACAAAGAAAAAGATGCAAATAAATCAATTTGGATGACAAATACTGGTAAAAACAAAGCAGAAAACTTTCTAAACTTTCCATGTGTGTTTTTGCTTTGCACAGATGATATATTACTTCCACAGATCACTGGGTACAGTTGTTCAAAACAGAACAAACCATCCTTCTCACTGGAACCAGTACTGTGCTTTCTCATTAAATGAGGACATTCATGCTTGAGAAATGTTACTTCATCAAAACATAAGAAACAGACTCTCCTCTTATGTTATCTAAGCTTCAACCAAGTTGTAATTCTGTGCTCAGTTTTTATAACAGCTATTCCCCCCGAACAGAAAGGGGAAAGAATAATCAACATATAATTATGCAGGTGAATTACAGTAACCTAATAAAAGGAAAAAATTTTTAAATACACAGATAAAGTAGAAGTAGTAAACAGTATATTGCACTGTATATATCTCCTTAATAAGAATGTTTTCCTTTTCAAAGCCTAAGGAACAAACCTTAAACGTGGGGGACAAATAATTCTTCAAGAACCAGAATTTCACTGGAGTCTTGGTATTCTTCAGTACTGATAGCATCATTATGCTGTCAAACAAAAGCAAACAATAATAACAATCATTCAAATCTTTTTAATCTCAACAAAATCAATCACTAGACTCAATGTTCTTTATGGCAGAGCTAACTAATGGCTCAGTTAGGCAAAGAGAGACCCTGAATAGTGGAAATTGGAAACTTGCACTTACTCATTTTATAGAGTCATCACTGGATGAGAAAGAAGTACTTATCACCTATAAAAATACACCAGACTAATAAAGGCATGTGTTCTAATTACGTTACACCTTAAAATAAACTCCTTTATGAACTGACACATTAATTATGGTACAAATGAATCACGGAGGTTGTGTTTAATGACTACATCACTCTAAAAAGAAAGTCGGTGAAGCCTTAGCAGCTGTGTAATAGCACTGCCTCTCCCAGCCTACATCGGGGAGCCCAGCCAGGGAGGACAGTAGGCAGAAGGAAGGGGATGGCAAATGATCATAGCTTCAGGATTCCCTACTTGGAAAACAGAAACAAATTTTGAGTCAAGGAATTTAATTAAATTCAGTGGTTGTTAACATCTGACATTACAATTCTAGGTCAGATATATTTCTTGGGAATATGACAGCTAAACATGAGTAAAATGACATCTTGATTATCTGCTATATTAGATTTGTAGTGGAAAATTACAAGTAAAAAAGAGCCTTGGCATTAGGAGAGTCACTGCCAGGCAAAGGTGCATATTCATAGCCAAGCCCCCCTGACCACTGACCACAAGGCGCCCCTGAGGGCTTTCCCCCTGGTGGTGGCTGCATTCACCAGCCAAGCCTGTGCCTCCCCTCCACTCTGGCTATGTGACCTCAGTCGAGTCCCGCTACCCTCCAAGTCTCAGCCTGTCTATAAAACACAACTAAAATCCCTCCTGGCTCTAAATTCCTACAAGTCATCAGAAGGCAGGTCCATGGCCCTGTTCCACCTCTATTCTCTATCCTTGGCAATGTTTGGTGGACAATGAAAAGCCACTCTTTATCATGTGCATACAGTAGTTTTAAAGGTTTATAACCTTATAATAGCTATACAGATTCATTTACTATATATTATATAGTCCATCTCATGAGGTTGGCCAAATCGAAACAATATATAATCATCTATACACAATCCTCAGAGTGCCTCAAATCCAAAGAAGTATAATGGGCAGAATCCCATAAAACGTGTATTCCCTAATGAACAATATGACAAATTCATGCATATACACTGAAATAACCAAACATGACTAACCGAAGAAATCTTTCATAGAGATGACCAGATGCAACGGAGAAAATATTAATTATGTCATCTTTGTCTTGTTTCACTTCCTCGGTCTTCTGTCCTCCTGTAAAGCCCCTACAATAAAGAAGGTAAAAACAAGAATACTTGAAATGCTGGTACAGACATGTTGCCCTTTAAGGGGAGGGGAAGGAGATGGTGCTTCCCACCAGGACAAAGAGAGGGAGGCTGCCCAGAGGGCCTTGTGGAGCTTCAGGAGAAGACTGGACTAGTCCACTAGAATGCAAAACAAACAATGGAAATTTAACTGAGCAGTTACCACTCAACTCTCCAAAGAGCAGGAAAAGTCCAACAGGAGTTAGGAAGTCAGGCACAGAAGGAACTCCACTATGGGGGACACTAACCTCTTTCAGTACTCAGTAGGGAACACTCATCTACTCTACACACAAGCGGATGCAAAGAGCAGAATCTGAAAAGCCCAGACAGGATTACTATATTCAAAAGAAGGGAGGGATGGCATTTACATCTCAGTTTTTCCTTAAAAACATCACTTCTTTCTGATGCCAATTTACCATTTGAAGGAGTCCCAAAATCCAGATTCATTCTCATTAGTCCCATCGCTCAGCAAGTCCTCATTCACCATGTCTGCCTTCTTCTGAACCTGCAATCAGTCACATGTGATGAATCTCACTCTCCCTACTGGGTTGAGGAGGCACTGAACTGATCTTCACGGGATGCTCACTGAATACTGACCACACTAGAGAGTGAATTCTCCTGCGAGCAGATATAACATACTCTGAGTCCAGACACATTCAACAGAACATGAATGCTGAATTCTGTTGAATGAGTCCAGACACATTCAACAGAACTATGCTCATCATACCACATTAAAATCTTGATGAGGGGATAGCAACCTCTTGTAACTAGATAATAACTGTCTCTAGTTTGAAAAACGGGCAAAGAACCTTACAGTTTAAGTAAAAACAGAAATGCATTCACCAAGCTAACTCTAGTTCTAGGCAAAGAGTACAGTGTGCACATGCTCCAGCTGCCAGGAAGGAGTCATCTCACGTGACAGCCTTGTTTTAGGACTGACTAGTGCAAAGAGGGGTTAAAACTTCTCGAGAGCATAGGGATCATTTTTCTGCTCAACCATGTGTGGCCTGCTTTAGATTTTAGAGTATAATGACTGTCTCATAATATCTTTTATTTGAATATAATGCACTAGGAATTTCAAAGTTCTAAGAACAGAAAGCAAAAGTGAGAAGAAATTAAATAAGGCTACCACCATTTATTATTGTTGCTGAAATTCTCATTGGCATTCTTCCCAGTTTTCAAAAAATAATGTGAACTGTGATTGTACAAACAAAGCAGTATCTATGAAAACATTTCATGTAAAATGAGACCTGCACTGCTCAATGAGATAACCCAAAAGGCGCAACCTCTCAGCTGAAGAAAGCCACAAACTTGTATTTACAAAATATGCTTTGCATTTCAAGCCGCATTGCTATAAGGCTACAGTAAAATCCCAAAGGTGAATTAGTCTTAGGTGGGTTTCTTTCCTTTCTCCTCAGCTTTACTGAGATATAACTGACAAGTAACACTGAGTAAATTCAAAGTGCAGGACATGATGGCCTGGTACAGTTCTATACTGTGAAATGATCGGGCTTCCCTAGTGGCTCAGTTGGTAAAAAATCTGCCTGCAATGCTGGATACTTAGGTTCGATCCCTGGGTCGGGAAGATCCCTTGGAGGAAATGGCAACCCACTACAGTACTCTTGCCTGGAGAATTCCATGGACAGAGGAGTGGGACAGGCTGTAGTCCATGGAATCACAAAGAGTAGGACACAGCTGTGCAACTTTTTCACCATAATAACAGCAATTTTTCTGAAGTTAACACATCCCATCACCTCACATAGTTTGGAGCTGGTTTAAAGATACATATTTTTATATAACAGCTACTAAAGACCAAGTTACTGCTGCTTTTATCAACTAAAATAGAGTGGCTGCCTTAATATACCAAACTTACCTTCACTTTAATAATTTTGCTCTTGAAGTTGTTGAGAACAACAACAACTTCATCAGCATCGGGTGGAGAATCTGTACCGTCGTGACTTAGAAAAGAAGAAAGGAAGGCAGGTATCACAAATCATACTTCTCAAGTTGCAGTAAATGGACTTACATCAACCTGATATATTTTTCCACCATCTTTCATCATAAAGGAGTTTTTTCTGAACAAATTATTTTCTCACAACCTGCAGAAAACCCCTTCAAGCAACACAGAGGCACTTGTCAAAATCTCTACCCTTACATGTTGAACATGTGAACTGGTCACAGCCCAAATTTCCTTCTGGAGCCCCTCACTGAATGACCTTCCATACACTGAGAGGCTCCCAGTGCTGGCAAGAGTATGATGGCAACCCACTCCAATATTCTTGCCTAGGAACTCCATGGACACAGGGGCCTGGCAGGCTACAGTCCACTGGGTCGCAAAGAGTCGGACATGACTGAGTGCGCATGCACGCATTACTTTACGCATAGCAAGACACAGCTCTACTTCAGAGTTTGGTAAAGGCTTCAACTCTGTCCTTCCTGGAGGCACACAGCCAAGTCCAGGCCATGTACTCAATCTAGCGTTCATACTCTGCAGGAAGAACTAAAACAAGCTCTGTTTGCAAGCAGACAGAGCAGAGGAGAAAATTTAAAGAGAGTATTTCCTCCCTAATCAACGATAATGTCTAAAATTTCCAGTCACCAATTTTTAAGATGCTAATTATATAAAGCCATGATAAAATATGAATTCACTGAATTCACTTCCATCCAACAGAGAGCAGAGTTCATGGGCAAAGGTGAGATTCTGATAGGGAGCATGGAACATTCCAGAGCCCAGGAAGCACAGAAGGAAGAGAGCCCTCAACTGCTAGGTGGAAAGAGGCCCACACACCCTAGAGGGAAGAGTGGCTAAGAAAAGGGCATACAGATGGCACGGGGTTTAGAAAGACAACAGATAAGCTCTTAATGACAGTACTAAAATTCTTTAAAACCATATTTAGGGAAAACATTTATTGGAGAAAACCCTACCATGTACAATGAAGATATAATTATAATACAAAAATCTTCTATTTTCTTGGTAAGAAATATACAGAAATTCACATTGCTTTCATGTGTGTCAGATCAGATACTATGAAGCTAAGACAAGGACAAAACATGATGTTGTTTTCAAATAACTAATGGAAATCATTCCCAAAATGAACTGGCATGACGTCTTCTCACATAGCTTAAGACTAATTTAAATTGTGTTAAACAGAATTTAGACCACACCTCTTTAGAAGGCAGTATAATTTTTTTAAACTAACAGTCACTTGTAGCAAACCTTAAAGCAAAACAGCAGGCTACTGTCAGACATGCTGGGAGTACTTCCATACTTTCTCAGACCTAAAAAGACAAGTGCTCCCACCAAGGTTCTAAGACCAAAGCCTACCTATGTCTGGTCAATCTGCAACCCACTCAGGGTACACAAATATACTACCCTGGGTTGAAAAGTCTGAACTGTTCTTCATTTCTTTTCTCCTTCCTAAAAATGACTCACTTTCTCATCTGCCTATGGTTTTCATCACAGCTGACAGAATGATTTGGTGCTGGGACAGTTAGCACAAAAGAGGGACTGAAGCCAGACTTGATTACATATATTGCTAATATTTATACTGCTTACTGTTCAATTATACCCCAACAACTCTTCCACATTTCATTTTCTGGAAAAGCACATACAATTACAAAGTAAATTCTAATTGCCTAACTGCCAGTGTACTATTCAATTCAAGCTGATTCATACTGCAGAATATTCTGAAAAAATGCACCTGTATCATTTAATCCTACCTGTAGATTCTGTAAATATCTTCAGAACGTCCCTTTCTTAGTCTGAGAATCCAAGCTCCTGGGTTGGCTTTTAACTGAAAATAGCCCTAGGACCAGAAGACAAGATAAATTTTAGTTCTCTTGGAAACATCAAAATGCTGTTTCTGAGGGACAGCTATTTCTTTTTTGAAATGTCAGTCAACTTTATTTTAAATAAGATACTTAAACCAATGCAATTCTTAAAACCCACATATTAGAAACACTAGCGAAATACAGGCCTATCAAGCCAAGAAGCCTGTCCTTTAGCTGTACTTCAGTGAAGAAGCAGTATGTAATATGTGAATATACTTCAAATTTCCAATAAAATTAAAAAAAGAAAAAGGCTATTGGCTCATAAGCAACACATTTTCAGGAGCCAGTCTGGTTAGAGCAAAATATTCTAGCATGCTTTCTTTTAAGATGCCATGTGATTCCAATCTACAAGTTTAACTAAACTGATGATTTTTAAATTGACCAAATTCAGTCCATCATGAACTTTAATCTCACTCATGTTCAGAATGCTAATCGCTCCGTCATAAAGTGTAGGGCCCAAATTAACGTGACGCAGTATCGCCACCTGATGTACTGTTATTTACCAGGTTAGCCATAACAATGGTATCCACAATGACTGGCTTGGTTGAAGTTCCTAATGTAAACTGCAGTCCCCGGGGGGGCTGGCCGGTGGTGATGTCATAGCAGTGACCTTCTAGTAACAGGTACTCCAGCTCATACTCAGCAGCCACGACGCTATCCACCTGCAATATCAAAATTAAATCACAACCTGGAGACTACTCAGCAATAAAAAGAAACGGTCTAGTGATACATGCAACAACACAGATGAATCTCAAATGCACTATGCAAAGTGAACGAAATCAGACATAAAGCTATATGTCATATAATCATGTTCATAAAAAATTCAAGAAAAGGTAAAACTATAGTGACGAAAAGATCAGCTGCTGCCTGTGGCCTGGGGGGGAAGGAGGGGATTACCCGCAAAGGGGCATGAGAAAACTTTTTGGAGAGATGGAAATGCTCTGGTATCTTGATCGTGCTGGTAGTTAACAAGCATACACAATTTTAGAAACTCAGGTGGGTTGGAAGGAGAGGCAGGAAAAAGGACACAGAAAAACAGTAAGGAGGTTATTCCAAAAGTACAGAGGAGAGGATAAGATGTTAATCTAGGAAGGTAGTATTGGGAAAAAAATCACAAAAAATAAAATTTCAGAAAAACATCCGACAAAAATGAAAATTCATCTTGGCCTTTAGAAGACAGCTGAAAATACTGCTGTTCTAAATGCAAATATCGCAGATATATTTAATGGTTCCATAGTGGCATAAAACTAACTGCCTAAATTATTGCTAATTCCTTGCAGAAAATATGGTATAATTACAAAATCTTAGGGAAGCTTGGCTTTAGCCATTAGGTTGGCACAAAAGTAATTGTAATTTTGCACTGTTGAAATCTGTTGCTTGATATTAGAATATATTCTAAATAAATGTAGTTATATTATACATTGTTTTAATGCATATTTCTCACCTTATTTTTTTGGTAATGACTTATTACTTCCTGTTTATTTTATATTTATTTTAGATCAGGGAAATGATGTTAGACAAAAAGCAAATTCAAGCGATTTTCTTACTTGAGTTCAAACTGGGTTGTAAAGCAGTGGAGACAACTCACAACATCAACAACGCATTTGGCCCAGAACTGCTAAAGAATGTACAGTTCAGTGGTGGTTCAAGAAGTTTTACAAAGGAGACAAGAGACTTGAAGATGAGAGGCCTAGTGGCCAGCTGCTGGAAGTTGACAACGACCAACTGAGAGCCACCATAGAAGCTGATCCTCTTACAAACAATGAGAAGTTGTCAAAGAATTCAGTGTCAACTCTTCTACAGTCATTCAGCGTTTGAAGAAAATTGGAAAGGTGAAAAAGCTTAGTAAGTGGGTACCTCATGACTGCAAATCAAAAAACATCGTTTTGAAGTGTCCTCTTCTCTCACTCTACATAACAACAACAAACCATTTATCAATCGGATTGTGGCATGCAACAAAAAGTGGGCTGTATATGACAACTGGCAATGACTAGCTCAGTGACTGGACCAAGAAGAAGCTCCAAAGTACTTCCCAAAGCCAAACTTGCACCAGAAAAGGTCATGATTACTGTTTGGTGGTCTGCTACTGGGCTGATCCACTACAGCTTCCTGAATCATGGCAAAAACAATATATCTGAGAAGTATGCACAGCAAATCAATGAGATAGACTGAAAACTGGTGTGGATGTGACTGCTGATAGAAGTAAGGTCTGATGCTGTAAAGAGCAATACTGCATAGGAACCTGGAATGTTAGGTCTATGAATCAAGGCAAATTGGAAGCAGTCAAACAGGAGATGACAAGAGTGAACGTTGACATTCTAGGAATCAGCGAACTAAGATGGACTGGAATGGGTGAATTTAACTCACATGACCATTATATCTACTACTGTGGGCAGGAATCCCTCATAAGAAATGGAGTAGCCATCATGGTCAACAAAAGAGTCCGAAATGGATGGAATCTCAAAAACGACAGAATGATCTCTGTTCATTTCCAAGGCAAATCATTCCATATCACGGTAATCCAAGTCTATGCCCTGACCAGTAACACTGAAGAGGCTGAACGGTTCTATGAAGACCTACAACACCTTTTACAACTAACGCCCAAAAAAGATGTCCTTTTCATTATAGGGGACTGGAATGCAAAAGTAGGAAGTCAAGAAACACCTGGAGTAATAGGCAAATCTGGCCTTGGAGTAAAGAATGAAGCAGGAAAAAGGCTAATAGAGTTTTGTCAAGAGAACGCACTGGTCATAGCAAATACCCTCTTTCAACAACACAAGAGAAGACTCTACACATGGACATCACCAGATGGTCTACACCGAAATCAGATTGATCATATTCTTTGCAGCCAAAGATGGAGAAGCTCTATACAGTCAGCAAAAACAAGACTAGGAGCTGACTGTGGCTCAAATCATGAACTCCTATTGCCAAATTCAGACTTAAATTGAATAAAGTGGGGAAAACCACTAGACCATTCAGGTATGACCTAAATCAAATTCCGTTATACAGTGGAAGTGAGAAATAGATTTAAGGGACTAGATTTGAGAGAGTGCCTGATGAACTATGGACAGAGGTTCATGACGTTGTACAGGAGACAGGGATCAAGACCATCCTCAAGAAAAAGAAATGCAGAAAAGCAAAGTGGCTGTCTGAGGAGGACTTACAAATAGCTGAGAAAAGAAGAGAAGCAAAAAGCAAAGGAGAAAAGTAAAGATATACCCAATTGAATGCAGAGTTCCAAAGAATAGCAAGTAGAGATCTTGCTATAATAGCCTTCCTCAGTGATCAATGCAAAGAAATAGAGGAAAACAACAGAATGGGAAAGACTAGAGATCTCTTCAAGAAAATCAGAGATACCAAAGGAACACTTCATGCAAAGATGGGCACAATAAAGGATAGAAATGGTATGGACCTAACAGAAGCAGAAGAGATTAAGAAGAGGTGGCAAGAATACACAGAAGAACTGTACAAAAAAGATCTTCATGACCCAGATAATCATGATGGTGTGATCACTGACCTAGAGCCAGACATCCTGGAGTGTGAAGTCAAGTGGGCCTTAGGAAGCATCACTACAAACAAAGCTAGTGGAGGTGATGGAATTCCAGTTGAGCTATTTCAAATCCTGAAAGATGATGCTGTGAAAGTGCTACACTAAATATGTCAGCAAATTTGGGAAACTCATCAGTGGCCACAGGACTGGAAAAGGTCAGTTTTCATTCCAATCTCAAAGAAAGGCAATGCCAAAGCATGCTCAAACTACTGCACAATTGCACTCATCCCACACGCTAGTAAAAGTAATGCTCAAAATTCTCCAAGCCAGGCTTCAGCAGTATGTGAACCGTGAACTTCCAGATGTTCAAGCTGGTTTTAGGAAAGGCAGAGGAACCAGAGATCAAATTGCCAACATCCGCTGGATCATTGAAAAGCAAGAGAATTCCAGAAAAAACATCTATTTCTGCTTTATTGACTATGCCAAAGCCTTTGACTCTGTGGATCACAATAAACCATGGAAAATTCTGAAAGAGATGGGAATACCAGACCACCTGACCTGCCTCTTGAAAAACCTGTATGCAGGTCAGGAAGCAACAGTTAGAACTGGACATGCAGCAACAGACTGGTTCCAAATAGGAAAAGGAGTACATCAAGGTTGTATATTGTCACCCTGCTTATTTAACTTCTATGCAGAGTACATCATGAGAAACGCTGGGCTGGATGAAGCTCAGGCTGGAATCAAGACTGCCGGGAGAAATATCAATAACCTCAGACATGCAGATGACACCACCCTTATCGCAGAAAGTGAAGAAAAACTAAAGAGTCTCTTGATGAAAGTGAAAGAGGAGAGTTGAAAGAGAAAGAGAGAAAAAGTTGGCTTAAAGCTCAACATTCAGAAAACGAAGATCATGGCATCCAGTCCCATCACTTCATGGTAAACAGATGGGGAAACAGTGGAAACAGTGTCAGACTTTATTTTTTGGGGCTCCAAAATCACTGCAGATGGTGACTACAGCCATGAAATTAAAAGATGCTTACTCCTTGGAAGGAAACTTATGACCAACCTAGACAGCATATTAAAACGCAGAGACATTACTTTGTCAACAAAGGTTCATCTAGTCAAAGCTATGGTTTCTCCAATAGTCATGTATGGATGTGAGAGTTGGACTGTGAAGAAGGCTGAATGCCAAAGAATTGATGCTTTTGAACTGTGGTGTTGGAGAAGACTCTTGAGAGTCCCTTGGACTGCAAGGAGATCCAACCATTCTATCCGAAAGGAGATCAGTCCTGGGTGTTCATTGGAAGGACTGATGTTGAAGCTGAAACTCCAATACTTTGTCCACCTGATGCAAAGAGCTGCCTCATTTGAAAAGACCCTGCCTGATGCTGGGAAAGATTGAGGGCGGGAGGAGAAGGACGACAGAGGATGATATCGTT
Source organism: Bos javanicus (assembly GCF_032452875.1). Classification (NCBI taxonomy): domain Eukaryota; kingdom Metazoa; phylum Chordata; class Mammalia; order Artiodactyla; family Bovidae; genus Bos; species Bos javanicus. The sequence continues at coordinate 4,354,921 of NC_083869.1, forward strand.
GGATGGCATCACAGACTCGATGGACATGAGTTTGGGTATACTCCGGCAGTTGGTGATGGACAGGGAGGCATGCTGCAGTTCATGGGGTCGCAAAGAGTTGGACACAACTGAGCGACTGAACTGAACTGAACACTGAAAACTACAATGTCTGCAGCCAGCACCGGTCAACAGAAAGGGCCTAATTCTTCTTTACAACAACACCCAACAATGTTTCAAGAGTTGAACAAATTGGGTTATAAGGTTTTGCCTCATCTATCAAATTCACTAGATCTCTTGCCAACCAACTACCACTTCTGCAAACATACTGACAACTTCATGCCTGGAAAAAGCTTCCACACCAGCAGGAGGCAGAAAACGCTTTTCACGAGTTCATCAAATCTCAAATCATGAATTTGTATGCTACAAGATTAAACAAACTTATTTCTCATTGGCAAAAGCATGTTAATTGTAATGGTTCTTACTCTGATTAATAAAGATGTGTTTGAGCCTCATTATAATGATTTAAAATTCATGGCCCCAAATCATAATTACGCTTGCACCAAACTAACAATTAAAAAGTTTCTATCCCAGGCTAGTTCAGGCTTGGTTTTATAGCCTTATCTAATGCTGATAATGGAACTATTTGGAGCTTAACATGTTACTGCAATACTAAATTCCAAAAGTATAATATTAAGAGCTAAGAGGGAAACCCCCACATGCTCACAAGTCTCAGGCTCTATATTTTCAGTGGAATGTAGAGAAACTGGAGGAAGCCTAAAAAAGAGCAGCAAAAACCCTGGGAAATATGGAAGAAACTTGCTTTGCATTTGATTCTATACTTCTGTGCAATGTTCCTTAGTGCTTTTTTGTGGCCATTCTATAATTTCTTCAACAAAAGTTAGTTCCTCAAGAGCAAGAACTGTATTCTTTATTTTTTAAAAATATGGTGGATAGGATTGGGAAAGGGCAAGTGTGTACCTATGTGTACACACACACACACACACACACACACACACATTCTCTTTCTGCTTCAATCAGCCTAGCACCTAAAGGATTCTTCTTCCAGTTTTAGTGTATGTGCCGCTGAAGTGAGCACAGGGATTCCTCTTTAAGAAACTAGTTATTCAGCCTCACAAAAAGAAGTCTGCAAAGTCCTTTGGTAACTATGCTCAAGTTTCCAGTCTCCCAATTCCCAAGAAGACAGAACCAGAAAATAGGGTTCAACCGTGATAGGAGATATTCAGGGCAGACACAATGACAAATGTTTTAAAAAGGAAGGAGACTCTGAGGCACTGTAAGTTCCCTGGAGGTAAAGACCATGTCTTTCAGTTCCTTTGCTAATACACTCTAAGCTAGGTATAGAGTGAGGGCTGGTAAGAGACATAAGTGAAATGAAATTGAACTATCTTTGAAAATGGGTTAGGGGAAAAGGACCAATTACCTTAGGGACTCCCTACACAGTTATACGGAAAGAAAAGAAAAAAAAAGGCAATGAAACCAAAGGCTTGTTTTTCGCAAATATCAACAAATGTCAAACTTTTAGCTAGACTGACCAAGAGAAAAAGAGAAGAGCCAACTTACTGAAATAAGCAAGGATAAAGGAAACACAGCTGTTAAATTTAAATTTTAGAAAATCCTATGAAAAACTGTATGCCAACAAATTAGATAACCTAGATAGAATGGATACACTCCTAAGATACACAAACTTTGAAAACTGACTCAAGACAAAACAGAAAATCTAAACAGACCTACAGCAAGAGACTGAATCAGTAATTTAAAATTTTTCCAATACATTAAGAAAATTATATAAAAGGCATCACATTGGAAAGAAAGAATTAAAACTCTATTGGCAGATGGCATGGTCTTGTATAGGCTTGTATACTAAGAACTACAAAACACTGTTGAAAGAAATTAAAGACCTATATAATTGGAAAGATATCCCATATTCATGGTTCAGAACACTTAATACTGTTAAGAAGGCAATACTCTCTAAACTGATTTAGTGATTTAATGAAATTCTTATTAAAATCACAGCAGCTTTTTCTAAAGATATTAATAAGCTGATTTCAAAATGCAAAGAACCCAGAATAGCTATAATTACCTTGGGAAAAAAAAACACACAACTGGAAAATTCACACTTCCTAATTTGAAAACCTACTACAAAGCTTCAGTAAAAAAGACAATGTGGTACTAGCCTAAGGACAGACACGCAGATCAATGGACTAGAACTGACAGCCCAAAATTAAGCCTTCACATTAGGGTTTAACTGATTCCTGACAAAGGCACAAAGATCATCTAATGAGGAAAGAATAGGTTTTTAAAACAAATGGTGCTTGGACAACTGTATAGCCACATATGAAGACTAAAGCTGGAACTCTACCTGGCACCATATACAAAGAATTAACTCCAAATGTATCAAGGAAGTAAGAGTTTTCAAAAATGTAAGAGTTTTAAATTGTGAAAGTTCTAAAATCAAACACTGGCGTAAACCCTTGTGATCTGGGACTAAACAATGGTTTATTAGATATAACTCCAGAAGCATAAGTGACAAATGAAAAAATAGGAAAATTAGACTTTATGAAGATTAGAAACTTATATGCTTCAAAGGACACCATCAAAAAAGTGAAAAGACAACATATAAAATGGGAGAAAATGTATGTGAGGCATATATGTGATAAGGGACTTGTATCCAGAATATAAAAAGAACTCCTACAATTCAACAATTATAAGATGAGTCAATTTTTAAAGGATTTGAATAAAGCAAAGGATTTGAATAAACATTTCTCCAAAGGAGATACACAAATGGCCAATAAACACATGAAAAAATGCTCAATGTCATTTGTTATTAGGGCAAATCACTCTGGAAAGCAGTTTGGCAATCCCATAAAAAGTTAAACATAAAATTACCATCTGATCCAGCAATCCCACTCCTATGTATATACCCAAGAGAAGGAAAAGCATATCTACAAAAACTTATGTACAAATGCTCCTAGCAGCATTATTCATAATGGTCTAAAAGCAGAAACAACCCAAATGTCTGTAAGTGATACAGCCACACGGTGGATATAATAAATAATAAATAAAACGTAGTATATCTATACAATGGAATACTATCTGGCAATAAAAATGAATAAAGTACTAATAAATGCCAAAATATGAATGAACCTTGAAAATAATTTAAGTGAAGGAAGCCAGTCACAAAAAAGTGACAGAAAATGGGTTAGTGGTTGTCAGAGGGCAAGGGGAATTGGGGGTGATTACTCATGGGTATGGAGTTAGTCCAGTCAAGGCTATGGTTTTTCCAGTAGTCATGGATGGATGTGAGAGATGGACTATAAAGAAAGCTGAGCACCGAAGAATTGATGCTTTTGAACCGTGGTGCTGGAGAAGAGTCTTGAGAGTTCCCTGGACTGCAAGGAGATCCAACCAGTCCATTCTGAAGGAAATCAGTCCTGAATATTCAATGGAAGGACTGATGCTGAAGCTGAAGCTCCAATACTTCGGCTACCTGATGCAAAGAACTGACTCACTGGAAAAGACCCTGATGCTGGGAAAGATTGAAAGCAAGAGGAGAAGCGGGCAACAGAGGATGAGATGGTTGGATGGCATCATCGACTCGATGGACATGAGTTTGAGTAAAATCCGGGAGTTGGTGATGGACAGGGAGGCCTGGTGTGCTGTGGTTCATGGGGTCGCCGAGTTGGACGCAACTGAGTGACTGAACTGAACTGAACTGAATGGAGTTAGTTTTAGGGGTGTTGAAAATTTTCTGAAGTTAGATAGTGGTGATGGCTGCACAACTCTGTGAACATACTCAAATTACTGAGCTGTATACTTTAAAAGGGTGAATTTTATGGTGTGTGATATAGATCTCAATGAGGCTGTTACTTGAACACTACTGTTTCAGAAGCACTCCTAGACTGTAGGGAGATTATCAGAGACTACCATAACAACATCTTCAACAGAGTTATGTGGGATTAGATACTGGGAAGCAATGATACTCTTACCTCTTCTAAATAAATATTATCAAGGTCATATGGTGTTCTGACAGACTCTACCATCCAACTCTCAGGTGTGTTCAAGTTCAGAGTGAACAGAGGAGACTGTGGCATATCCAAAAATTTTGCTATTGGCCCCTTAGTAAAACTATTGTCTGAAGTAAAAGAAATCTCTGGTTCCAAGACATAACGGTAAAAGCTGAAATGGAAAAGGAAAGATGTTAAACTTCTTTTTTAATGCAACCACAACCTTTGAGCTTATACATATCTACACAGATAAACAACTGACTTAAGACAAACTAGATTTGGAAGACCTTCCTTCCACAGTAAGAAAGTGTTTCCAAAACCATCTTTTGCCCTAACTGTATGCCCTGTGGTTGTTGAAGATGCAAGGAGAGCAGGGGAGGTGGGGTTGGGGGGGACGTCATTCCTTCCTGCATTTTGTGGGGAGGGGAAATGCTTGTGTCCCCAGCTCCCACACTCATACTAAGTTCTTCAAACTCTTGATTAGTTCTTAGAAACTTAGCAAAACTTCAGTAAGTGATTTTTTTTCTAAACATGATGTCCATATATAAATCCCTTTGATCTTTTACATTCACTTTTTAGCTTTCAGACTGAGTGCAATTTTTTCCAAGGGTTGATTTCTTAGCCAGTTGGTTTTACCTTTTTAACGGCATGTCGGAAAGTTTAGATTGGCAGTTCATGAATACTCTTAGATTCATGTTGATCAGCTGAGTTAAAACCTAAAAGAGGAAATCAGATGACAAAACAAAAATTTTTCCTACAAAGTGACTGATACTCGAGACAAAATATTTATATTTTCTCTTCAGAAATGTGTATCTCAAGAAAAAAAACAAAGATAATAAATCCTATAAATTCTGCACTGGGTAAATCCCTAGAAATCACAGCTCTAGTGCACAATCAAAATCACACTTACCTATCATGGGGACAAAACATGGGCATTGCCTCTGCAGTTTTACCTACCAAAAGCAATGGGGCAAGTCTCTGTGCTTCTCTGGTGACAGGGTCAATGACAGCCACGACATCAAAGTATGTCTCCCCTTCCTTGGGTTTCAGTTTAATTGCACTACAGAGATCAAAAAGATAAAACATTACTCTGGGGGAAAATAGGAAACAGTTGATTTCTTGGCGGGGTAGGGGCAGGAAGACAACACATCCAATACAGCTAATCAACTCTCTTAGCATTTTCCAAAAAACAGTAAGTTACATGGTGGTCAACTACATGATTATGTCCACCTCAAAGTTTGCAAAACCCTCTCAAAGTTTCTAATGCTTGTTTTTAACAGTTAAAGAACATTATGCCAATTTTTATTTCTTGGCAAGAAGGTTGTAAGGAGAGAAGAAATTGATGTTTTCAAATAGTAAAAGAAATATAAGAATATTACAAGAAATTTGCAAAAGAGAGAAATAGGAAATAATCATAAAATCTCACCATCCCAACTCAACCACTATATGACATTTCTATACAGTCCTCCTTATATGCCTATATAAAGATCAGATACACCTATAAGATACCAGCAACCTTATAATGACTTCATTCCTTCCCCCAGAAATTGTAAATATTATAAAGATTTTTCCACGTTGTTATACATTAATATCCTGAAAAAGAAATAATCTTCAATTTGCCAAGTGAACATGCTGTAGTTTACTTAAGCTATTCCTTATTGCTAGACTTTTAGATGGCTTTCAAGCTGTAAAGAACTTCTCACAACCACTTTGTATCACTGTTGGAAATTTCTTGAGAATTAACGCACTCCTAGACATGAGAGTCATAATTAAACAAATATTTTTATGGCAAATTGTCTGTTCAAATTTTATCCCCACCAGGACTGACTGTGAGAAAGCACAGATCAATTAAACCAAAGTCCAATCTACTCTAAACTAATTAAATCAAAATCATAGAAGAGTAGCATGCAGGCTTCTACATCTAAAGTCTCTGTGGTGATTCTGAGGTGCAAAAAGATATACACTTGACTGGTAAAGTAAGGGCTACATACATCAACTATAGGAGCTCTTCCTAAAGACAAGTTAATCTTAAATCGAATCATGAGAAAACAACCCAGACTGTGGGACATTCCACAAGACAACTGGCCTGGACTCCTAAGAGTCAATGTTATAAAAGACTGAAAAAACAAACAAAAAAACCCTCAAACTGTTCTACCTCAGAAGAGACTAGAGACACAATAACTAACTTCAATGTGTGAGCTAGACCAAAACGACAAACAGTTGTAAAAGGTCATTACTGGGCTTCGAAGAAATCGGAAAATGGACTGATATTACATAATATTGCTTTATCAAGGTTAAATTGCTGAGGTATGCCAGCGATTTAAATTGCTGGAGATACTGTCAGTACTCAGGAGACAGATGCCAAAGAATATATCCATGATATATAACAATGTCTACAAGCACAAGCTGGAATCAAGATTGCTGGGAGAAATATCAATAACCTCAGATATTCAGATGACACCACCCTTATGGCAGAAAGTGAAGAAAAACTAAAGAGCCTCTTGATGAAAGTGAAAGAGGAGAGTGAAAAAGTTGGCTTAAAGCTCAACATTCAGAAAACTAAAATCATGGTATCCGGTCCCATCACTTTACAGCAAATAGATGGGGAAACAGTGGCAACAGTGGCAGACTTTATTTTGGGGGGCTCCAAAATCACTGCAGATGGTGACTGCAGCCATGAAATTAAAAGACGCTTACTCTTTGGAAGAAAAGTTATGACCAACCTAGACAGCCTATTAAAAAGCAGAGACATTACTTTGCCAGCAAAGGTCCTTCTGGTCAAAGCTATGGTTTTTCCAGTAGTCATGTATGTGAGACTCTCATGGATGTGAGAGTTGGACTATAAAGAAAGCTGAGTGCCGAAGAACTAATGCTTTTGAACTGTGGTGTTGGAGAAGACTCTTGAGAGCCCCTTGGACTGCAAGGAGATCCAACCAGTCTATCCTAAAGGAGATCAGTCCTGAGTATTCATTGGAAGGACTGATGTTGAAGCTGAAACTCCAACACTTTGGCCACCTGATGCGAAGAGCTGACTCATTTGAAAAGACCTTGATGCTGGGGAAGATTGAAGGCGGGAGGAAAAGGGTTCGACAGAGGATGATATCGTTGGATGGCATCACTGACTTAATGGACATAAGTTTGGGTAAACTCTGGGAGTTGATGATGGACAGAGAGGCCTGGCGTGCTGCTGTCCATGGGGTCACAAGAGTTGGGACATGACTGAGTGACTGAACTGAACAACATACTTTCAAATGGTTGCCAAAAATGTGAATGCACGTTACATTTGTATGCAATACAAATTTTGTATGTATACTATATGTATGTATCTGTATTGTATGTATACTATACATACACACACATATGGATAAATGTGGCACAGTGTCAACAGTTGGTGAATCTAGGTTAAAGATATTTGGGTGTTCACTGTAATAGTCTTTCAACTATTCTCCAAGTTTGAAACTTTTCAAAATAAAAAACTGGAAAACAAGAGACAAAAAGACAAAAGACAAAAGAGTTCCTTATAATGCTACACTTATTTTTATTTTATTGAAAACAAGACAGGTTTCAAAAAAAGATGAAGAGACGAGTGGTTTAACAACTGTTTATTCTTTAATATCATAAAATTAAGCTGATCTGCTTTATTAAAAGCTCTGTTTTCTTAAAGGGTGTACTCAGAACTACTTTAAATTGATTTAGAAATAAATGTCAACTTTTATGCAACTGAGCTCTGTTATGAGTTCTACATATGAATATAAACATATATAAAAACCACATCACACTTACAAATACACTTTAAATGGAAGAATAAAGGAGCTGAGGAAAACAAAAATATGCATAAATTCAACACTGATTCTATACCTGTGTCTGTCTTCGAAAAACTGGTATTCGATTCTTGCATCTCCCTTTGGTTGAGCTGACAGGAGAGCATCCACCTTCATTACCAAGTCACTGGCCCTGAAAGATGTGGTTGGTGAAAATTTAGCAATCAACCTAAGTACTGAATGCCAACGACATGGTTTGAAGAAATAAACTTTGTACCAACAGGCATGAGAAAAAAAACAACAATCTGTGTCACTGATTAGTTTTATAGCCCTGCAGTTAGTGTTGATTTTTCCATATGTGAAATGGAGGTAGCAACTACTTGGAGCAGCTCTTATAAAACCAGCACTGGCCTAACATACAAAATAAAGCACCTAGCTCAGAGCCTGGCCCAGAGCAGGCAGCCAGTGTCATTTATGTCTCCCTCACCCTCTTCTAAATAACTTTATTATTTTTTATGATCATTAGAGTAACAATTTACAAAAAAAAAACATTCAGGAAAAAAATACATAAGGAGAAAATGGAGATACACACAATAATAGCATATTTAAGAAATAAGTGTTGAAAACACTTCAGTTCATAATTCTTCTATATTGTAAAATATATATGTATCTATACACACAAAAGTGGTACTACATTATTTGGTAACCTGATTTTTCATTTAATAATATATTACAAACATTATTTTGTTGGGGTACATCAATATTTTCAATAACTGCATAGTATTATATTTATGGATATATCATTATCTATTACACTATTACAATCAACATTACAGTAAACAACTTTGAAAAGCACTTCCACATTCCCCACCCCTCCTAACTTGATTTCTAACCAAGAAAGATTTTACACTAAATCATGAGACTCAAAAAAAATGCTCTAGTCTGCTGAACCAAGGATTGAATTCTAAGAATTCTAAAATATATTTGAGTATATTTGTGAATATATTTGAACTAGAATCAAGCCCATCCATTCTCTCACTGAACCAAACAACTATATTAAATTATATCCCCTGGTACTTCTCAATATAACTCTGAAAACAAAATAAAATAGGTCATCTGTTTCCTGTGATGTGTCAACATTGTCACAAAATATGTCAAGGGACACTAACGGGGCCTGGGATGAGCACCTCGATTAAAGAGGTCACAACTGGGGTTTAGGGAGCTGAGGACGGCCTCTTAGCTGCAGGTCTGGGTCAGGCATGAAAGCTGTGGCTGTCATAAGGGGCCACTCCAAGGTGGAGCAGTCCTGTCACTAAGGAAAACCCTAGGCAAGCAAGGGCACTCTGAGAACCCTAAAAGTTTTAGCATCAATCTTTTGGTAGCCCCATAACTACCTTGAAAGTGAAAAAGAAAGAGAAAGTTGCTCAGTTGTGTCCAACTATTTGCCAACCCATGGACTTATATAGTCCATGGAATTCTCTAGACAAGAATATTGGAGTGGGTACCCTTTCCCTTCTCCAGGTGATCTTCCCAACCCAGGGATCAAACCCAGGTCTCCCACATCGCAGGTGGATTCTTTACCAGCTGAGCCACAAGGCAAGTCCAAGAATATTGGAACAGGTAGCCTATCCCTTCTCCAGTGGATCTTCCGACCCAGGAATCAAATTAGGGTCTCCTGCATCGCAGGTGGATTCTTTACCAACTGAGCTACCAAGGAAGCCCAAAGCTACCTTATATGTCTACATCCACCCAGGACCCACCTAATACATCTCTAGTTGGTTAAAGACAAGTCTTTTGTGCATAGTCTGGCAATTATACAGTCCACAAGGACTCCAAGGGACCCCTCCACAGGCTCCAGAGACAGAGAGGGAGTGGTCCAAGGAACACAGCAAGCCTATGCCTGTGACACATGGCTTCAAGTCATAGGTCAGCTCCTGGCCTGTATCCAGGAGGTGTTTCATAGGCTAAAACAAGGAGCACTAAATGAGGTAGAACAAAACCTCTTTATCTGTGACCCCAGTTTGGCTGAGATAAAAGAAGATTCCTTCTCATATCACATAAAACTTGGCAAAGAGGCTACTCTGGTAGCTATCAAAGCCAACACTAAGACATGCATCTCGAACTCTGCAACATCATGCTATGATGAAACAGATGAAGAAAAGAAGAAAACAGAAAAACCTTAAAATTCTATATCCTCAAACTATGCATCAAAGAACACTATCAAGAGTGTGAAAAGTCAATCCATGGAATGGGGAAAAAACATCCGCATATCACACAGCTATACGGGATTGATATCCAGAATATAAACGAATTCCTACAACTCAACAACAAAATAAATAATTAAAAATGAGCAAAGGACTTGGACAGATGTTTTCCCAGATAGACAAATGGTCTATTAAGCACATGAAAAGATGTTCAAGATCACTAATTATTAGGGGAGTATGACAAACCACAAGGAGATACCAACCCATTTAGAATGGGTATTATAAAAAAAATAAAAAATAACAAACGTTGATGAGGACGTGGAGAAATCAGAACCCTTATGCATTACTGATGGTAAAGTAAAATGCTATAACCTCTGTGGAAAAAGGTATCATGGTTCATCAACATTAAACATAAACATACATCCTCCAATTATACATGCATTTGATATTTAATGTCAAAAACCATGTGAATATGAATATGAGCCTCAGTTACACTGCAGGTACATAGACCAATCAAATAATTACTTTTTTTCCTTTGAGAAATAACTTATTAAAATACATAAGCTAGTAATAACACTGAAAAGGATTAAAATAACAGTAAAGAACCAATAATAATCAACTCGTCATCATTACCTTTGGACTACATAACAAAAAACTCATTATTCAATAATTAGTAAATAAAGAAAAAGAAACACTTAATTTGTCTTTTTTTCCTGAAAATAAAACTGAAGGGTAATTAAAGAGATAATTAGGAAAAGTATGTCTTTCCATAAGTATTCCAAAGAAATAAAATCACCCCTCTACTTTTGCATATGTTTGAAATTTTTACAATCAAAAACTTTTAAAAAATCAAAATGGAGAAAATTCAGTTCTTTAAACAGCTTGCTGCAAAATTAACTCATTTTAGTGGAAGCAAAAATAAGTAAACCTGAAATGAAGACAATTATTATATTTTAAAGCTAGAGATAAAACATCTTGGAATAGATGTTTAACATTTTTTTTTTAAAGAATGCTGCTGCTACTGCTGCTAAGTCACTTCAGTCGTGTCCAACTCTGTGTGATCTCGTAGACGGCAGCCCACCAGGCTCCGCCATCCCTGGGATTCTCCAGGCAAGAACATTGGAGTGGGTTGCCATTTCCTTCTCCAACGCATGAAAGTGAAGTCACTCAGCCGTGTCCGACTCTTAGTGACCCCAAGGACTGCAGCCTACCAGGCTCCTCCATCCATGGGATTTTCCAGGCAAGAGTACTGGAGTGGGGTGCCATTTAAAGAATGAGGAAGGTCCAATTAAGATAGCCCCTATGACTTGAACTGATTAACTTCTTCTATGGCAAAACTTACACGTCTTCTTCTACCCGAAGCTGCTGAATATGAGATTTGATTTTCTGTCCTGAAGTTTTTAAGATGATATTTTCCAGGAGGTGGAAATCGTCTTGATTAAAGAATTCACTGTCCTCAAGTGGCCCAATGATCTGTGAAAGAGAGCAGGGCAGTCAGTGCTGGAATCAGCAGGCTGCAAAGAAGCCCTGGGTTGTCCTCAGGCCACCTTACAAACCAAATCACTTTACAGACCCAAAACATGTTTATATCTAAGTTAAATCAATGAAAAAAGTGAAAATAAAAGCCAAATCAACTCATATGGCTATCCACTTATCAATTCCTCCACACTCAACAGAGTGTAGACTCAAATATTTTACACTATTTTTACAGTAAGCAAACTCTAATATAAAACAGCAATATCATTTTCATTCTCACTGAATATAATAAAAAAGCCAAAATAGAAATGCAGTGGTAGATACCAGAGATTTCACCCTAAGTGCTAAGAGTTTGAAGTTTAGTATGTCTGCCTAGTCTCATTTTCAGGTGTGCAGATATTTATGAAGTATTCTAAGCATAAACCAATTAATTTCATATAAACTGCACAAACCATAAACTTAATCCCCACATGATACAAATACTTTATGTATCAAAGGTCTTAGGAATTTATGTTCTGAGAGCAACCACACTCTCACCATCTTACACAATCACAGGGCAAAACTAAACAGGAGGAAGGTTTCATGTAAGGACATTTGTGTCCAAATGAGCAAACTTCCTTTGAAACAAGGGGGCAGTAATGATCATCAGCACTGCATAAGCCCTAATCACCTTCGGAAAAAGTGGCTCTGTTGAAGAGTTTACTAGCTTCAGAGAAGAATGCTGCCAAGACTGTTCACTCATCTAATTTGAAGGCAACCTTGTCTCAGGACAAAATCCTTACCCTTCCATTGCTGATCACTGCCCTCTGTCCTTTCTTCAGCTTTAGAACATCCCTGCAGTACATGGCATGAGACAAAATGAAATCCATTTTGGAAGACTCAAAGACCTCTTTAAAAAGACTGAAATCCATGCCCTAGGAAAGTAATTGTTATTAAGGAAAAGTAATTGTTATTATGAAAACCACAAAAATTAATAATCACATGAATAAATCATAAAATGCTCTACAGGAAAGTTATGACTAATTTTAATAATTAACATTATGATGTCTCCATTTTCCACATTTCCTCCCGTTTTTTCCCAACCTCTCACTTAACAAGTAATTGCTTATTTCCTTTTCCTGGTCCTTTATGTGATAGTTTAATTGGCAAACTATAATTCATGGTATCTTTATTATGCATTTTTAAATCTTGTTAATTTCAAGAGAGAACCTTTTTTCTAACTGAAACATCAAATACACTCATCATTTTATAAAAAGTTTTAAAATTACACAACAATCAAAAGTACGTAGTATATAAATTAACTTGGACTTTTTAAATTAACTCTGCCTTTTAAAAACTTACAAAACCAATGGCTTTGTGCTTAAAAGCATACATAAACTCATGTATACACATGAAACCTAGTCAGTTTCAAGTGAAGTAAAGGGAAAATCACAGAATTGTTATTTATTGGAAAGGCTCTTCCAACTTAAAAAATATTCTCTGAGCTCAGAACTACAATCACAAATCCTGACATCAACAGGAACAGGACAAATCAGCCCACAGGAATGAACTTCTAAATAACAGAACAAGGCAGCTTCGTGCAATACACAGACTTACCCCAACAGAGAACTCCCTGATGTCAGTTCCTGCGGCCAGGGCCTCTGCAGTCTCCTCCTTGGCCATTTTTGTGATGAAGTTCTTAGCAGAGTTGGAGGTCTGGGTTTGGAGAGCAGCCCAGATTGCTCTGGAGATCTGAGTTTTCTCATAACTTATATCTTCACTAGGATTATTGATCATGCTTACTCTAACATTGTTACTGGATTTCTATTTACAAAATGGGAAATTAAGAGTTATATGGTAGATGTCTTGAACTTAAAAAGCAGCATTAACATCAGTCATATTCCATAAGTAGCAAATAACACTTAAGTCTTCAGTCGTTCTCCTCTGCATACCAAATAAAATTAAAATGCTGTAACTAGGCATTCAAACCCTTATATGAATTGGCCCCCAACCTACCTTTCCAATTCATTTCTTGCCATCTCTGTAAATATGGAATACATTACAGATTGTCAGAGTCCTGTATTTTCCCAACACACTTTGCATTCTTCTTATGCATGTTATGCCTCACTTGGGCATGTGAATCCCAACTACACCCATCTTTACTACCACAAGTCACAACCCTCTTGAAGGGCTCTGCGCAAACCCTTTACAGATTTACAGATTTCTAGCAAAAATTAATCTCTCCTTGGGTAAAAAGTCAAGAATTCATGTGGAAGAAGATATCTAGGACCAAAAAAAACAAAAAAGGGCCACAGCAACAGAAATTCATACTTATGTGTATCATTCATACTGATGTGTATCTAAAAACATGTACCTGAGTATTCACTGCAGCATTCTTCTAGCCCCAAACTAGAAACAAACCAACTGTCCATCAAACAGACTAAACAAACAAAACTCTATGGTACAGCGACTGCACAATGAAAAAGAACTAATTACCACTACTTGTAAAGCCATGGATAAATTTCAAAAATGTTGAGCAAAGAAATCAAGTGCAAACAAACACATGTTAATATTGTAAGAGTCTATTTAAACAAAGTAAGTAACAGGCAAGCCTAGGCTGTGAGGAGAGGGACCGGAGAGGGATAGTGATGAGGCCGCAGGCAGGGCCATACTTTGAGGTGACTACTTCTGTACCTGGGGGGTGGTCACACAGTGACAATGTACATCCTGTTAATGTGTGCTTGTCTTCTGAACCTATGTGTCACCTCAGTTACTCCCTCCCCGTTCTCCCACTTTACCACCACACAAGCTTTATCAATTTAAGAACGCATTATACATATATCATCCTTCCAGGACTGCTCACAAATACAGCTCTGAACTGACCACACCATCTAGTCTGTTCCTTTGGACAATAAAGACACTCAGTACATCAGTATTTCAGTGAGCCTCCTTAGGACACAGGGTGGTAAAGGGACACAGGTCGGAGGGGTGTGAAACCTGGATGAAGATCCAATCTGAAACTACTCAGGAAATGTAACAACTCTCTCTCTGACAATGAGGATCTCTAGAAGAGGTGATATTTTTTCAACTGTTCACCACTGCTATTCAGTCCACTTCTACAGGTGATACCCTGCCTAGCTTTCAGGCCACCTGTATGTGCATCCCTCTGCGTGCCTACACCAACTTCTATTACATAGGCGCTGATGTGCCTGGTTAATATTTTTCCCATATCTGGACCTCTGTCAAGGTAAGGATTCTGTCTCTTCCACACAATATACAAAATGAACTTTGCAGCATCTCTTCAGCAAGGGCATGAACAGTAGTACAATTAAAAACTTGTCTATGATGAAGATCTCGTTATTTTTCCCTCTAAAAGAATCTATTCCCAGACTTCCCTGATGGTCCAGTGGTTAAGATTCTGCCTGCCAGTGCAGCGGACGTGGGTTCGATTCCTGCTCCAGGAAGATCCCACATTGCTGTGGAGCAACTAAGCCAGTTTGCCAAAACTACTGAGCTGCAGCCTAGAGCCCATGATCTGCAACAAGAGAAGCCACTGCAATGAGAAGCCTGTGCACTGCAAGGAAGAGGAGGCCCGAAAGACCCAACAGAGCCATAAATAAACAAATAAATTTTTTAAAGAAAAAAAAGAATGTTGCAGTCTTCTCGGCTTTCTCAATAGTTGCCAGACCTCTGAGAAAACAATGCTTCTTCTCCCCAAGCACTAAAAATGCAGGATTCAGCCTCCCCACCAGAAGATTATCAGCACACAGATGCTCATGAAGATACTGCAGCCTCAAACAAAGACACAGACTGAAGTAGGAGATACTTGCCTGATGTTTAATAGCATCATATAACAACTGCCTTCCAGAAGGGCTATCAAAATCCCCAACAATCCAAAAAGTTACTGGTCTAATAAAAGAATCATCTGTAGAAAAACAAACACAACATACTGAGTGGGAGGAGGGGAGAAAACACATCCTATGTTTCAGTATTGCTATTAAGTCAAGTAATTTCTGCAAACCATGCAAAAAATAAAGATACAAAGCAAAAGCAGCGAAACTTTGATACTAGAATGAAAGCATGATAACCTTCCATGTGGCTTAATTAGAAATTAGAAACATGCATTTATTAATTCTGTTTTGGTTTGGGCATCTGTTAGCATGTAAAATGAAAAAGTCTTTGAGAGTGTGGGTAACATATGATAGTCTCTAATCATATTCATTTGTAACTTTCTAAAATATAACTCTTTACAAACACACAGAACTTATCTGCATTGATAATTTATCTGTTACCCACAGGTTCCAGAAACATTCCAATAAAGTAGCGATAAATTCTGAATTATAACAGTGCCTGAACCACATAAGATAATTAATAAAAAATAAATAAAAGGAATAGAACACTCTGAAGTTTAAAGTTACCATAGATTTCCTTGGAGGACATTCCTGGACAAAAGTAAAGGAAAAAGAGTAGAAAAAAAGAAAATGTCATTTCTCTAATTAATGTCAACTTAAGAGACAAATTTTAAATAATGTCCAACATCCTCTATGCTTTTTTTCTGGTTCTTAGCCCCATTTGTGTTACAGAACTATAGAAGGACTCCTCGGAATCAATTTCTTAGAGGAACCAAATGGAGCAATGGACTGTATTTAAATATACATTTGAAAAGCCAGAACTTCTCTCTTGGAGAAAACTACAATGGTAATAAAAATAGCTACCTTAAATGACAGTTGGTGCTTTAAAAGGGTAATAAATGTAACCAGAGAGGGAAAACATCTGTCTTTCATTAAAAGGGTATCATTTTACATAATTTTGATCTGCATAAAGAACTCTGTATCAAAATCAGCTTAAAAACGGTCACAAGGATTTCTTGAACCAAGTTTCCCTTGCGGCTCAGCTAGTAAAGAATCCACCTGCAATGTGGGAGACAATCCCTGGTTGGGAAGATCCCCTGGAAAAGGGAAAGACCTCCCACTCCAGTATTCTGGCCTAGAGAATTCCATGGACTGTATAGTCCATGGGGTCACAAAGAGTCGGACACAACTGAGTGACTTTGACTTCACTTATCTATAAATCCCAAAAATTTAATCCAATGTTGTCATTGAAGAGGTGAGTCAAACCAATCTGCAATGCATTAAACCATTTTTACATAATTCTTTTTCCATTCTGAACCATGAAAAAATTTTTCTTTTTGCCTTTTATGTCTATTATGGTAGCTCAACCGGTAAAGAATCTTCCTGCAATGCAGGAGACCCTGGTTCAATTCCTAGGTCAGGAAGATCCCCTGGAGAAGGGTTAGGCTACCCACTCCAGTATTCTTGGGCTTCCCTGGTAGCTCAGACAGTAATGAATCCACCTGCAATGCAAGAGACCTGGGTTGGGAAGATCCTCTGGAGGAGGGCATGGCAACCCACTGCAGTATTCTTGCCTGGAGAATCCCATGAACAGAGGAGCCTGATGGGCTACAGTCCATGTGGTCACAAAGAGTTGGACATGACTGAGCGACTAAGCACAGCACACACAGCACATAAAATTTATAGACAACATCTGAATTTTCAAATATATATAAAAATTAAATTTAAATAGGTAATTTCTAGACTCAAATAATTATACAAAAAAATAAAAGAAATTATGGTATCTCTTTCTCAACAGACACTAAATTTTTGTAGATACTAAGAAAAAAAAAAGTTGAATCCAAGGTAAGCGTAAAATGAATTACCTTTCTTAGTCAGATAATTCATACTGTTGGCTATAGCAGCAGTCTTGCCTTGGGAATCCAAGACGGTAAATCTAGCATAATCATCCACAAAAAAGTTATCTGAAAAAAAAAATTAGATTTATAATTAATATGCCTAAATTCAAGCTAATGTTAACATTCAACTGATAATCTGATTTGACCATAACATATGTTTTAACAAAATGCATGAGCAAAATATATTGTTCCAAGTTCATTGAACAAGTTAACAACATGACCCCTACCTCATTAATCATATTTTAAGACACAAAGGGAAAATGTACCCATCTGACATATAACTCTCATATATGTGTTAGTTTGATTATTTAAATTAATTTTATTCCTATTTTTTCACTTTATACCTAGAGGATGATCTTTTAAAGAGACTTTAACTTCATCTCTCCTTTCCATAGTCCATCCCTACAGTAAACACTTCCCTATTCTATTTGGGGATAAGAGGAGATAAATGGGAGAGAAAATATAAGAAAACGCATATTTTAGTTATTTCATCTCTATCATAATAACATTTTTAACCTTAAAAGAAATAAGAGGTCATTTTTAGATATATATTTTTCCTATTAGTACCTATGTGCAATTGCTCTTATTAATCATTTCCCCTCAGATTACTCTTACCAAAATTCCAGCTTCATTAAGTCACTCTCTTGCTCTAAATACTTCATAATTTCTTCCTACCTACAAAGTGGTCTCCAGCCTGGTATCATAAACCCTCTATCTCTAGCAATCATCCCAGGTCTTTGCATTACTCACATCCCAATACAAACGCCCTGCTTTCTGCCCTACCCTCCAAGCACAGCTTGCTTGCCCACCCTCACCCATCTATCTTTTACTTAAAGAAAGCACACCGAAGGCCTACAATCTGCTCAATCAATGTTCTAGTAATGGTAAGCGATTTATGATAGACATAATCCATTCATACTGTTGGCTATATGCAGGGGAGGGGAGGAAGTACCATGGCCTTAAAACTTGGTTGCAGGACAGCAAAGGCCAAGAGCAGTGTAGATGATGGAGCTATAACCACTGGGTTAGGAGGATGCCAGTTACTCCTTCACCAACAGCTTCACAACGCTCACCAAGCGACTACGTCCTTGCCACTGGGGACTGGCATCATGTCACAGGTGAGGGTGTTAACACTCAGTGGAGAAAGATATCCCAAAACACAGAGCTGTTTTTACGTTCCTTATTCATCAGTACTCCAAAGATAACTCTTTACAGCTTAATTTAAAATGATGGAAACAACAAACAGGATGAAGATTCATAACACTGCCTGCCTTGCACTACTAATTCTTCTGGTAAAAAAGCATTTTCTTAACTACCTTTTTTTTCAAATATAAGCATACATATGAATTTTTCCTCTGCCTATATTTAACCATTTTATTCTGCCTGAAAGAAAAGGAATTTAGTTTCAAGTAGAACAGAGATAGCCGCAATCAAGTACCAATCACAAATAGATTTATATATTTATCGTACTCAACTACCACAACGAATACACTTGGTTCTGACTTCACCGTTAACATATCCTTTCTTCCCCGTGAGATTTCCTGAGCAAATAATGATAGCTCCATGTCATTTCCTGCAGTTCGTCACAGTGGCCTCCACAGTCTCCAGCAAAGGCAAAGAACAAGCTGCAGCTGGGGTTAACTTCTAAACAAGGCATTGTTTCAGTTTGTTCATTTTCCAAACTTACTTATTTTTAACTGAAGGAAAACTGCTTCACAATACTGAGCTGGCCTCTGCCATACATCAACACGAGTCAGCCATGGGTGTGCACGTGTCCCCTCCGTCTCTAACCACCCCCCTCTTCCCGCCGTTCCAGGTTGTTCCAGAGCCCCAGTCTGAGCCCCTGAGTCACAGGGCAAATCCCACTGGTTGTCGATTTCACACGTGGTAGCGTGTGTGCGCCCCCATGCCTCTCTCCATGCATCTCACCCTCTCCTTCCCCCATCCATGTCCCCACGTCTGCTCTCTGCATCTGTGCCCTCAGACACTGGTGCCCTCAGACAGGTTCATCAGCACCATTTTTCTAGATTCCAGATATATGCATTAATATGTAATATTTGTGTTTCTCTTTCTGACTTACTTCACTCTGTATAATAGGCTCTAGGTTCACCCACTTCATTAGAACTGACTCAAACGTGACCCTTTATATGGCTGAGTAACATTCCATTTTATATATATATATATATGTACTACAGTTTCTTTATCCATTCATCTGTCGATGGACATCTAGGTTGCTTCCATGCTGTAGCTATTGTAAGCAGTGCTGCAGTGAACATTGGGGTACATGTGCCTTTTTCAATTTTGGTTTCCTCAGGGTATATACCAAGTAGTGAAATGGTGGGGTCATATGGTAGTTCTACTCCCGGTTTTCTGAGGAATCTCCATACGGTCTTCCACAGTGGCTGTATCAATTTACAGTCCCATCAACAGTGCAAAAGGGATGCCTTTTCTCCACACCCTTTCCAGCATTTATTGTTTGTGGATCTTTGATGATGACCATTCTGACTTGTACGAGGTAATATCTCATTGTAGTTTTGATTTGCATTTCTCTAATAATGAGTGATGTTAAGCATCTTTTCATGTGTTTATTAGCCATCTGTATGTCTTCTTTGAAGAAATATCTGTTTATGTATTTTGCCCGCTTTTTGACTAGGTTGTTTGTTTTTCCGGTATTCAGTTTCATGAGCTACAAAAAGGTATTCTTGTGGAAACAACCTAAACATTAATCAACTGAGGAACAGGTAAGCAAAGTATGGCCTGTCTATACAATGGAAAAGGAATCAGTCATAAAAAGGAAGTTCTGAGACAGGCTACAACGTGGATGAACCTTAAAAACCTTTATGCTTAGTGAAAGAAGCCAGTCACAAAAAACTTCCAATTATATAAAATATCCAGAACAGAAAAATCCATAGAAAGAGAAACTAAATTAGGTAGTTGCTGAAGGACAGGAGAAGTGGGAAATGGACTACTACTAGAAGAGGGACTACTAACGGGGTACATCATTTCCTTTGGAGGAGTCTAAAATTAGACAGTGTGATGATCACACAACTTTGAGAATATACTAAAAACAGTACACATTATAACTGTACAATTTGAAAGGTTGACTTTTATGGCAAGTACGGTATTTCTCAATGAAGCTTTATTTGTTAAAAAGGCATTCTTAAGTCCACACAGTAAAGCTCTCTGAGATATTTGTCAACATTATTGCTGAAACTGACACCAGAACTAGGAAGAAAACAGCTGCTTAAGAGCTTTAGGACTGTAAGAAAGCCAATAATCCAGGACCATTCCTACCATCTACTGCCTATGTTTAGCTGGCATTTAAAAGACATTGAATAACTTTCAGAGTTTACAAAGATTTATCCAGGAAGAATTTCTCTCCTCTGGAGGAAACTCTTGTAAATTTAGAGGCTCATATAATGAAATCAAGGTACAAAGAGTTTAAACAAAATCGTGTCACAATCTTGGATTATCTTCTGAACATTACAATCCAATAAATACAGGATTTTGAAAGACAAATCAAAAAAGCCTAAAGTGTTCCTGAAATGTTACTTACTGGTTGCTGTTAGGTCCAGGTATTCTCGCTCAGCTGTCAAAATCCTAGAGTTGATTCGTGGAACAACATTTGGCTGATTCATGATATACTCTACCACATCTTGATCATGGGACAGTTCACCCTACAGGAAAAAAAGAGACAGGATGCAGGCAAGAAGCACATTAAACAAATCTGAGTAGTGCTCAGCCACTCGGTCATGTCAGACTCTTTGTGGTCCCATGGACTACAGCCCACCAGGCTCCTCTGTCCAAGGAATTTTCCAGGCAAGAATACTGGAGTGGGTTGCCATTTCCTTCTCCAGAGGATCTTCCCCACCTAGTGATCAAACCTGTGTCTCCTGCATCTCCTGCATTGCAGGTGGATTCTTTACCCACTGAGCCACTGATCAATAGATTTATTAGGAGCTAAAAAATCATTTTTATATTATCTTCTGACAAACTAGTAACAGCTAAAAATAGAAGTTATCCCAAGTTATAGGGATATATATATATATATATATAACCAAGTTATAGGTTCTTGTCGTTGCCAAGCAGGCTCTTTATGTACGGTATTTCTAATCTGTTCGACAATGTGAGCAAGATGTGGTACAGTAAGGTTAAATAACTTACTCAAAGCCACAAAGCTAATGAGAAGTGCATATGAAATGCAAACCCATGTTTATTCGATCTTGCCACAGAAACAAGCAAGCTTGAGAAACTGGAGTTAACACAAGCAAAAACCCACCTTGAGATCTACTCACAGTAAGCTTCTCTCTAAAGAACAAAGCCAAATGACTTCACTAAAGCAGTTAATATTCTCTGAAAAAAAAAAATTACCCCAAGCCTTTTTCAATCTCAGGCATCCAAATAATCCTGTATTTCTAGGGTCACAATTACATTGGGGAAAAAGAAATCATTTATCATTAACTCTTCCCTTTCATGCTTCTCATCTTATAGAAATACTTGTACTTCATGAAGGTGATCTAGTATATGTGGCTGTGTAAACTTATAAACTTTCACACTGAAAATATTTCACACAAAACCATACTTCAACATGATTTTCAGGGGAAACAGATGTGAATGAAATATACACAGTCAAGTCTTTAAAAAATCCATTCAGGCATCTTCTGTGGCTACTTATCTCAAGAGCAATAACTCACATACAAAATCTCAAACTATAAGCCAATAATGAGCATACAAACCAACTACCAGAGAAGGCAATGGCACCCCACTCCAGTGCTCTTGCCTGGAAAATCCCACGGATGGAGGAGCCTGGTGGGCTGCAGTCCATGGGGTCGCTGGGGGTCGGACACGACTGAGCGACTTCACTTTCCCTTTTCACTTCCATGCATTGGAAAAGGAAATGGCAACCCACTCCAGCGTTCTTGCCTGGAGAATCCCAGGGATAGGGGAGCCTGGTTGGCTTCCATCTATAGGGTCACACAGAGTTGGACACGACTGAAGTGGCTTAGCAGCAGCAGCAGCAAACCAACTACACAATTCAAAAGACTTACAAAGGTACTCAATGACTCAGTATAGATGCAAGCCCATGTATATAACTTTGGTCTCTATGATAAAAGCCTAACTGAAGGAAGGAAATTTGGCAACATCTATGAAAATTATACATACCTTTAAATGGAGTTCACCTACAAACACACACACACAGGGATTGTTTGCAGAAAGAAAAATGAACAGTGAGGAACAGGAATGTTTAAGTGACAATTTTGCTTCATTTATATCTCTATACACACTTTGAATCTCACACATCTGCACATCCCAGAATGCAAAGATTCTTCAATATATGCAAATCAAGCAATGTGATACATCATATTAACAGAGTAAAAATCATATGATCATCTCAAAGGTGTAGAAAAAGCTTTTGACAAAGTTCAACACCCATTTATTAAAAAAAAAAAAAAAACTCTCCAGAAAATGAGCATAGAGACAGCCTACCTCAATACCTCAATATAATGAAGACCAGATATGACAAACCCACAGCAAACACCATTCTCAATGGTGAAAAGCTGAAAGCATTTCCCCTAAGATCAGGAACAAGACAACAATGGCCACTCTCACCACTCTTACTCAACATAGTTTTGGAAGTCCTTGTCATGGCAACCAAAGAAGAAAAATAAAAGGATGACAAATTGGAAAAGAAGTAAAACTGTCACTGTTTGCAGTACTATACACAGAAAATCCTTTAAGATTCCACCAGAAAACCACTGGAACTAATCGGTGAATATGGTGAGGCTGCTGTTGTTGTTCAGTCACTGAGTGATATCCGACTCTGGACTGCAGCTCCATGGACTGCAGCACACCAGGCTTCCCTGTCCTTCACTATCTCCCAGAGTTTGCTCAAACTCATGTCCATTGAGTCAATGATGCTATCCAACCATCTCATCCTCTGTCGCCCCTTTCTCCTTTTGCCCTCAATCTTTCCCACCATGAGGGTATTTTCCAATGAGACAGCTCTTCGCATCAAGAGGCCAAAGTACTGGAGCTTTAGCTTTAGCATCAGTCCTTCCAACAAATATTCAGGACTGGTTTTCTTGAGGATTGACTGGTTTGATCTCCTTGTATCCAAGGGATTCTCAGGAAGTCATCCCCAGCACCACAGTTCAAAAGCATCAATTCTTCAGCACTCAGCATTCTTTATGGTCCAATTCTCACACCCATACATGCTACTACAAAAACCATAGCTTTGACTAGATGGATCTTGTGTCAGCAAAGTGATGCCTCTGCTTTCTAATATGCTGTCTAGGTTTGTCATAGTTTTTCTTCGTATAAGCAGGTATCTTTTAATTTCATGGCTTCAGTCACCATCTGCAGTGATTTTGCAGCTCAAGAAAATAAAGTCTGTCACTATTTCCATTGTTTCCCTATTTCCCATGAAGCGATGGGACTGAATGCCATGATCTTCATTTTTAGAATGCTGAGTTTTAAGCCAGCTTTTTCACTCTCCTCTTTCACTCTCATCAAGAGGCTCTCAAGTTCCTCTTCACTTTCTGTCATTAGTGTGGCATATCTAAGGTTGTTGATATTTCGCCTGGCAATCTTGATTCCAGCTTGTGATTCATCCAGCCCAGTATTTCACATGATGTATTCTGTATATAAGTTAAATAAGCAGAGTGACAATATACAGCCTTGATGTACTCCTCTTCCAATCTGGAATCAGTCTGTTCCATATCCAGTTCCAACTGTTGCTTCTTGACCTGCATATGGGTTTCTTAGGAGGCAGGTAAGGTGGTCTGGCATTCCCATCTCTTTAAGAATTTTCCAGTTTGTTGTGATCCACACAGTCAAAGGCTTTAGCATAGTCAATGAAACAGAAGTAAAGTTGCAAGGTACAAAATTAGTGCACAGAAATTACATGCATAGAAAATGCAATGCACAGAAATTAGATTCCGAACAACAAAAGAATAGAGATTAAGGAAACAATCCCATTTACCATCGCAATAAAAAGAATAAAATACTAAGAAATAAATCTACCTAAAGAAGCAGAAGACCTGAACTCAGAGAACTATAAAACACTGATGAAATAAATCAAAAAAGGACACAAACAGAAGGAAAAATATATGATGTTCTTGGATTGGAAGACTCAATGTAGTGCAAATGAATATACTGCCCAAAGCAATCTACAGATTCAATGCAATTCCTATCAAATTACCAATGGTATTCATCACAGAGTTACAACAAAGAACTCTACAAATTGTGTGGAAACACAAAAGATTCTGGACAGCCAAAGTAATCTTGAGAAAGAAAAATGGAGGAGGAAGAATCAGATTCCTTGACTTCAAATGATACTACAAAGTTACAGTAATCAAAACAATATGGTACTGGCACAAAAACAGAACCATAGACCAATGGTACAGAATAGAAAGTGCAAAGATAAACCCACAAGCCTATGTTACCTAGTCTGTGACAAAAGAGGCAGCAACAGTGCAGAAAAGACAGCCTCTTCGATCAGTGGTGCTGGGAAATCTGGACAGCAATATGTAAAAGAATGAAATTAGAATGCTACCTAACACCATACACAAAAATAAACTCAAAATGGATTAAAGACCTAAATGTATAGACCAGACACTATAGGAAAACACATGAAAAAGACTCTTTGACATAAATGACAGCAAGATCTTTTTTGACCCTAAAATAATGAAAATAAAAACAAAAAACAACTGGGGACCTAATTAAACCTAAAAGCTTTCGATCAGCAGCTACTTAAGGAAGCCCCAGTAAAAAATCTGGACGCCAAAACTTAACTGAACTTCCCTGGATGGCAATACCCCACATGTTCAGTCATTCAGTTGCTCAGTCGTGTCCTACTCTTTGCAACCGTTTGGACTGTAACGCCAGGCTTACTTGTCCATCACGAACTCCCAGAGTTTACCCAAACTCATGTTCATTGAGTCGGTGATGCCATCCAATCACCTCATCCTGTCATCCCCTTACCTTCCTGCCTTCAGTCTTTCCCAGTATCAGGGTCTTTTCCAAGGAGTCAGTTCTTCGTATCAGGTAGTCAAAGTATTGGAGCTTCAGCTTCAGTATCAGTCCTTCTGATTTCCTTTAGGGTTGACTGGTTGGATCTCCTTGCAGTCCAAGGGACTCTCAAGAGTCTTCTCCAACACCACAGTTCAAAAGCATCAATTCTTCAGCACTCAGCTTTCTTTATAGTCCAAATCTCACATCCATACATGACTACTGGAAAAACCATAACTTTGACTAGATGAACCTTTGTCGGCAAAGTAATCTCTCTGCTTTTCAATACGCTGTCTAGGTTGGTCATAACTTTTCTTCCAAAGAGCAAGCATCTTTTAATTTTATGGCAGCAGTCACCATCTGCAATGATTTTGGAGCCCAAAAAAATAGTCTGCCACTGTTTCCTTGTTTCCCCATCTACTTGTGATGAAGTGATGGGACTGGAAGCCATGACCTTCATTTTTTGAATTTTCAGTTTTAAGCCAGCTTTTTAACACTCCTCTTTCACTTTCATCAAGAGGCACTTTAGTTCTTCTTCACTTTCTGCCATAAGGGTGGTGTCATCTGTGTTTCTGAGATTATTGATATTTCTCCCAGCAATCTTGATTCCAGCTTGTGCTTCTTCCAGCCCAGCATTTCACATGATGTATTCTGCATATAAGTTAAATAAGCAGGGTGACAATATACAGTCTTGATGTACTCCTTTCCCATTCTGGAACCAGTCTGTTTTTCCATGTCCGGTTCTAACTATTGCTTCTTGACCTGCATACAGACTTCTCAGGAGGCAGGTCAGGTGGTCTAGTATTCCCATCTCTTTAAGAATTTTCCATAGTTTGTTGTGATCTACACAATCAAAGGCTTTGGCATAGTCAATAAAGCAGAAATAGATGTTTTTCTGGAATTCTCTTGCTTCTTTGATGATCCAATGGATGTTGGCAATTTGATCTCTGGTTCCTCTGCCTTTTCTAAATCCCAGCTTGAACATCTGAAAGTTCATGTACTGTTGAAGCCTGGCTTGGAGAATTTTGAGCATTACTTTGCTAGCATGTGAAATGAGTGCAATTGTGCAGTAGTTTGAGCATTCTTTGGCATTGCCTTTCTTTGGGATTGGAATGAAAAACTGACCTTTTCCAGTCCTGTGGCCACTGCTGAGTTTTCCAAATTTGCTGACATATTTAGTGTAGCACTTTCACAGCATCATCTTTTAGGATATGAAAGAGTTCAACTGGAATTCCATCACCTCCACTAGCTTTGTTCGTAGTGATGCTTCCTAAGGCCCACTTGACTTCACATTCCAGGATGTCTGACTCTAGGTGAGTGATCACACCATCGTGATTATCTGGGTTACGAAGATCATTTTTATACAGTTCTTCTGTGTATTCTTGCCACCTCTTCTTAATCTCTTCTGCTTCTGTTAGGTCCATACCATTTCTGTCCTTTATTGTGCCCATCTTTGCACGAAAAGTTCCCTTGATATCTCTAATTTTCTTGAAGAGATCTCTAGTCTTTCCCTTTCTATTGTTTTCCTCTATTTCTTTGCATTAATTACTAAGGAAGACTTTCTTATCTCTCCTTGCTATTCTTTGGAGCTCTGTATTCAAATGGGTGTATCTTTCCTTTTCTCCTTTGCCTTGAGCTTCTCTTCTTTTCTCAGCTATTTGTAAGGCCTCCTCAGATAACTATTTTGCCTTTTGCCTTTTGCATTTTTTTTTTTTTTTTTTTTTTACAGCTCACTGCTAAACCACCACTGACAGGAGAAATGTTGGATCCCAGCAAAAACAGATAGCCCGTGTCCAGGGGCAAATGAGAAGCCCCAGCAAGGCAGCAGGACAGGTGAAATCACGTTTAGAATCAAACCCCATACCCACCAGAGATGCTTGGAGGGCTCAAACAAAACCTTGTGCATACCAGGACCCAGAGACCCCACAGAGACTGAGCCAGACCTGTGTTTGAGAGTCTCCTGTGAAGGTGCAGGTCAGCAGAGGCCTGTCGCAGAGGCAGGGGCTCTGCGTGTGGCAGATCTGAGTCACACAGCCTGTGGCATAAGCCCTCTTGGAGGAGGTCCCCAGTAACCCCACCGTAGAGCCACCAAGCAGACGACCCACACACTGCAGAACAATCGTATCCCACATCAAAGAGCTGGAAGGATAATATAACCTGGCGTCACAGGGAAAAGACATAGAAGGTTTACATTTGGAACCTTCCGAAGCTTTGCTGTGTGCTCCTCAGTCTTCGGCTGGTTCTGATACATATTCTATTACTTTAATAATGCTAACTGTAAAAACCGCACTATCCTGAGTTCTGTAAGCCATTCTAGCAAATTATCATAACTGAGGGGATACCTGCATTTGTAGCTATTTGATCATAAGTAAGGGTGGCCTGAGGATCTCTGGACTTGTGTCTAGTGTCTAAAATAAAGACAATCTTGTGAAGAACTATGTCCTTAATTTGTTAGGACTATGTCCTAACTCTGGGCCGTGTTGTGTCAGAAGTCATCACAAACCAAAAGACTAATAGAAGAAATAAAGGGTAAAAAGTTCCCAGTTTTGATGGAAAATGTTAATTTATATATCTGAGAAATGCAGTGAGGGTATATCCACAAAATGGTTTTTCAATCTCAGCACTATTGACATTTTGGACTAGATAACTCTTTGGAAAGGGAGGTGATGTCCTGCTGTTTTGGAAGGGAAGGGACGTCCTGAGCACTGCACGAGGTTTAGCAGCATGCCTGATTCACTCCCACTAGAAGCCAGCAGCACCTCTTTCCTCCCCAAACTATGACAACAAAAAATATCTCTATATATTGCCAAATGTGCTGCCAAGTGGGGCAAAGTTGCTTACTAATGAAACACTACATGGCTATCTTAAAAAAACTGAGAATACTCTATACACCAAATTAGAAAGACTTATGTATTTTGTTAAGTGAAAAAAACCAAGGTGTAGTATAGTTATGCATTAATAATTTGTTACCACTTTGAATAAAGGTTAGGAAGGAGTAAATTTTCATTGTTAGCATATAGATACAAAAATGTTTTGGAACAACTCAGAAGAAACTTAAAACAGCAATTACCTATTATTGGAAGGTGGGTAGATGGATGACTAGATACAGAGGGAGATTTTTTTTTTACTCTTATGACAATAACCAGGGGAATTTGTAGTAAATAATTAAATACACAGTTCAAAACTGACAAATCATTTGAGTCTTTCCATTTGATCAGTCTTAATAATCATCATTTATAAGAATGCCAGACCTTGATTTCCCTCTCAAGCTACTGAGAATCCCTAAGTATACTGAGATTTTTTTTCTGTCTATACATTGCTTTGGGGTCCTGAAATATCTGTACAGTAAGTCATACTTTGATGTCTTGAAAAGCAGAAAACTAAGAGAGTAGAAATACTGTAATTTGTTGCAAAAAAAAAAAAAAAACAAAATGTAACATATTATAAGTAGGAAAAACTCAAGAGTTTCACTCTAGGCATGCTGTTGTCATTTGAAAGATGACAATGATTTCTGTACAGAAAATGTTAAGAAATCTACACGCACCCACACAAAAGACTAACAGAGCTAATAAACAAGTTCAAGTTCACAAATAAACTACCCCCAAATTAAAGAAACAATGCATTTACAACAGCACCAAAAAGAGTAAAATACAAAATACTAAGGAATAAGTTTAACAAAAGCCTAAGACTTCTTCACTGAAAACTATGAAACATCATTAAAAGACAGTAAATGGAAATACGTCCTACATTCATGGGTTGGAAGATTCACTACAGTTAAGACATCAATAGTCCCCAAATTGAACTACAGATTCAACACAATTACTATTAAAATCCCAATGGCCTCTCTTTGGTAGAAACTGACAAGCTTATTTTAAGATTCATAGGGAATTAAAGGGACACAGAAAAGCCAAACCTTCTTTTTTTTTTAAGGAATACTAACAGTCCAATCCAAAGTTTGATTTACATAAAAATCATTTCCCCGACAGATTAAGGGCACAGTCAGGCTAAAGAATAGCCTTGTTCCCATTAGTAGCCACATCACAGTATACAACAACAGTTATATTTATGGTGACCTTGACATTTTCTCTCGGTATATGAGCCAAGTCCTTTATATTTGGGAACTAAACAGCCCAGACTGGGACTTTTTCTAGAAACATTAGAAGTCTACTCCAAAGGAGAAATGATGCCTCCATCTCCAGAAACTTAAAATTGTCGGTACATTTCAAATATTAATACTCCAGGTACAAACTTTCAGGAGGAAGCGACCACCCCCAGCCATCATCTTCCTCCCAGATATATGAGTATATATACACATGGGCATGCATCTATTTTGTGTATGCATTAAAGACTGGTAACATGGTGGCTAAATCAGAGATTTGGGGCTATGTTAATTTTCTTTCAGCTGCTTTTTCGGGTTTCTTTGTGTTTGGAATTTTAAGATTCATCTGAACATGGAACAAGCACAAAGCATACGTGTAAAGCTGAGTTTCAGGGGCTTTTTGTCGGCTTTAAGTCTCTAATATTTTATTTCCTCTTTCTTTGATCTTTCTCCTAAAAAACAAAGACCTACATGACTGATTAATTAAGGTTTTAGTTAATCAAATTTCACTAGGGATTTTACAAATTTTATAGACAACTGTCTTGTAAGCTGGCCTGATGCAAAATGGCAGATGGGGCATGTCTGACCATAGACAGGAGCCCAGTGAAAAGAGTAGATTGAAAACCAAAGGTGTTCATGTAAATCAATGTGATTAGGAAAAGTTCCTTTCTAAAAATATTCATTTTAGCAAATAGTGAGCTGAAATTTGTAATGTTTACTCAAAACCACACAATGAGTTTTAAAACCACAAGTATAGCAAAGCCGCTCAGTCGCGTCTGACTCTTTGCCACCCCATGAACTGTAGCCTACCAGGCTCCTCTGTCCATGGGATTTTCGAGGCAAGAGTACAGAAGTGGGTTGTCATTTCTTTCTCCAGGGGATCTTCCTGACACAGGGATCGAATCCAGGTCTCCTGCATTGTACCTAGACGCTTTTACCGTCTGAGCCACCAGGGAAGTGGGCACATGATTATCTTGTCTGAAGCTCACTTTGAACTCAAATCTGATTTTTTTTAATATAATTTCAATCTTAAAACTATAAAGCAATTGGTTTTCTCTGTGCTTGAGTAGTTTTCCTGTCAGGCGGTAAACAGGCTAAGGCTTTTTAAAAAACTTCTTTACTTCAAATTAGCACCATAGTACATATTCATTGATGAAAATATAATAAATACAGAAGAGTTCAAAGAAAAACAATCATCTGTGATCTCACCATGCTGTCCATGAAAAAGCTGCTCATCTGAGTTATTTATTTCCAGCCTGGGCTTCCCTGGTGGCTCAGATGGTAAAGAATCTGCCTGCAATGTGGGAGACCTGGGTTCAGTCCCTGGGTTGGGAAGATCCCTGGAGGAGAGCACTACAACCCACTCCAGTATGCTTGCCTGGAGAATCCCCATGGACAGAGGAGCCTGGCAGGCCACAGTCCACAGGGTCACAAAGAGTTGGACATGACTGGGTGACTAAGCACATTTCCAGCCTAACACACACACACACACATATACTTATGTCACCTACTCAGACACATTCACATATACACAGTAATAAGATCAGCCTAGCCACACTACCTTATATAATCCATTTGCTGGTCCGTGGCAACATGTTGTAGACATGTCTTTAGATGGTCTTAGTTAATGTCTTTCTAATGGCTGCATTGTGTTCCACCATATTGTTGGATATTTAAATCATTTCTCATTCTTTGCTATTATAGAGACTGCTTCAGTATACATTTATATATTTCACATTCATATATTTATACATTTAATACTCACAAAAGAGCCAAACATTCTTAAAAACAGAAAAACACTAAGTTGGAAAATTCAAACTTGATTATGATTATAATCAAGGCTGTGAGGTACTTACATAGGAAAAGTAGGTTAACTGAAACAACAGACGGTCTAAAAATAGACCTATACATTAGTGGGCAATTTATTTTTGACAAGGGTACCATGACAATTTAACAGTGAAAGGCTATTCTTTTCAAAAATGGTACTGGGGCAGCTAACTGAATAGTTCAAAGATATCCAGCTGCATGTCTCAAATTGGACATGGAAAAAGAGATAGACTCCTACCTCACTCCACATACAAAAATTAACTGAGGATGGATCAAAGAACTAAACATTAAGAGAAATAACTATAAAATACTCAGAAGAAAACAGAAATCTTCATTACCTAGGATTAAGTAAAGATTTCTTACGTATGATACAAATAGTACAAGCAACAACAAAAAAAGTAAACGGACACTACCAAGAAAGTAAAAAGACAAATCAGAAAATGAGAGAAAATATTTGACGATTATATACATATAATAAGTAATTCATATCCAGAATACATAAATAACTCTTATAACTCAACAGTAATAAAACAACCCAATTAAAAACAGGCAAATAATCTGAATAGACATTTCTCCAAAGAGGAAATAAATGGTGAATAAGCACAGGAAACAACACTCAACATC
Organism: Bos javanicus; assembly: GCF_032452875.1. Taxonomy (NCBI): domain Eukaryota; kingdom Metazoa; phylum Chordata; class Mammalia; order Artiodactyla; family Bovidae; genus Bos; species Bos javanicus. The sequence goes on from NC_083869.1 coordinate 4,386,654, forward strand.
ATTCATGTTTGAATAATGCAGATCAAAACCACCATGAGATACCACTTCACACCCACTAGCCTATAACCAAAGAGACAGAGAATACCAAGTATAAAAAATGGAACCTGTATACATGTTTAAGTGTGCAGCTGCTTTGGAAAACAGTCTGGCAGCTCTCTTAAAAACAGAATTACTGTTAAAAATAGAACTAAACTGACACACAATTCCACTCCGAGGTATATATCCAAGACAACTGAGAACATGTCTACAGTAAAAGTTTTACATGATCGCTTATAGCAAGCAGCAGCATTATTCACAGTAGCCTCAAAGTGGCAATAACCCAAATATGCATCAACTGATAAATGCACAAAACGCGGCCTGTCCATTGGAGGAACTATTATTTGGTGATAAAAGGAATGAAGTATTGACATATGCTCCAACAAGGATAAATCTTGAAAACATTATGCTAAGTAAAAGAAATCAATCACAAAAGACCAGATATTACCTGAATCCCTTTATATAAACTATCCAAACAGGAAATCCACACAGACTGAAAACAGACTGATGGTTGTCAGGGGGTAGGGTAGGGGATAATGGGAAGCAATTGCTACTGGGTGTCAGGTTTATTCTAGGGGTAATAATGCTCTGAAATTAGACAAAGGTGACAGCTGCATAATTCTGTGTATATACTAAAACCTACCGCATGTCCACCTTAAAAGGCTGACTTTTATGGCATGTGAGTTAGATGTCAATAATAACTACACACACACACATATGGCATATTTGAATTTCTCTATGTCAAAATTCCTTAGAAGTAGAATAAATGTTTCTAAGAATGGCTAAGTTCTTAGGAATTTTTAGTATAAAATTTAATCTTAAAGCCAATAAAATTAGTTATTTCAAAAACAATGTACAGAAGTCTCATGAATATTTCCACTCCCAGAATTTGCTGGGAGTCTCCAATCAGTTGAGAGTGGTACAGAAAACAGTGATACTTCAAGAACTTTAATGCCTAATACAGAGACTACAAAAATGTAAGCAAACCATTCTCTTTCAAAATCTACCTGAAACACTACTTACCAAGTACACTGCTCTTTGAAAGAAAGTTGTGGTCTCTAGGATTTTGTGCATTGTAATGGTTTCCAATTCATCAGGGTCTAGCTGCTCCCTTTCCAAGGGCACTCCATTGAACAGGACAACTGGCAGTGGGCCAACTCCAGTCTGCTCATAGTAACTTCTTGCTTCCTGAAACACATGGGACCACAAACAGGAGATTTTTGTCATTCCTGAGAAAAATGGAACAAAGCATATTTTTGACATATACATGTTCTAACAAGAAAAAACAATCAACAGAAATATAGAATGCAAGAGATAACTGTAGAAAACTTATTTTCAAAATATATAAAAAACTAACAACATTATAAATCACCTATACTCCAATAAAAATTAATTTAAATATATATATAAAGAACATCATAGTTAATATCCTACTAGGTAAATTTGAGTTTAAACTACTGAGGTTTAATAAAACCACAAAACCTTATAAATCAAGAAGTAGTTGAAGGTGGGGATGAGGGTAATTTTAAGCAGCCCAGGCTAACAGATCTGAATTATATATATTACAGCCCAAACTACACAACAGACCTTTCTGCAATGATGGAGATATTCTATCTTCACTGTTCAAAGCAGTAGCCACTAGCCACATGTAGCTATTGAGCACAGGAAACTAATTAATTTCCATTTTAAAAGCCCACGTGACCAGAGACTACCATAATGGGTGGCACTACTATAGACTGTCATAAATTATTAGTGCTCCTGGGCAGATAACCTGAGATGAAATATTTACATCCAATTCTCAATTTAAAAGGGTCCCTATCACCAAAAAAGAAATTACACCTGCAGAAACCAAAACAAGGCTGGTGAAAAGACAGTGCTCAAAAAATCACTCTATAATGTACTAAGCTCAATCTTTCTTTTCTTCTCAAGGACAGAAGAAGTTCCTTGGCAGGGAAATACCAGGTGAAAAAATACATCTGAGACTTTTCCAAAAATCTATAAAGTACATTCCTCCAGATACCAACCACAGACTCAAGACTAAGTTTTTAGAGTAAAAACTATGTCATTACTCAAGACATAAAAAGTTTATAAGACATCCTTGTTAAACACCTTATAACTGATATTTTCTGAAAATAGCAGAAATTTAAAGTATATGACTTTTTGAGATAGCACGAATAGAAAAATGTGGTAACTGATACTAGTCATAAGCTTAGTTTCAGATCTAGCCACAGTGGTAAATGATACTACAGACTTCGATGATGGACTATAACAGGGCACGGCGAGAAAGACTGTGAGCTCACCATTTCTCTATACCATTCTAGGTTGATCTCTGCCACGTCTCTATGCCAGTGTTAGAACCTTTCAAAGGTACACGCCCAAAACTTATATTAATTCTGTTCTTTGACATCTCACCTATTTCAAAGAAGTTCCTAGACACCCAATTTTAATATACTTTGAGCTCTGAAAATTTACTGATGGATTCCCCAAGAAAACAAAACAAAACCCACACTATAACTCTCAGTAACAATAGGAAGTAAGTAACATTGGCTTTCTCTGAAAGTGGTAATTGAGTAAAAGTCAAGAGTGGGAGGGAGATGTTTTGACTTTCCATTTTCACAACCTGCAAAAAGATTATCAGACTAAACAATAGAATGCAGGCCAATAATCCGAGTCACACTTAAAACTTTTATGTGAGAATTTCTAGAAACCGATCACTAAAAATGCTAATTATACACAATTTTGAAACACTGATTACAAAGTCACAAATGAGTCATTCATAAAAAGATAACTGAGATTAATAAAGACTCAGAGATAATATGCCAGTGGTAAAATGTTGGCATGAATAATTTAGAACTTTTCTTACTTTGGCTTTAAAAGATACAAATATGCACCTATCAGACTATATGCTCTTCAGTTCAAAAGATCTACTTTAATTGTACTCCTTAGTTATAGAAACAATTACTTCTTTCAGATATCAAACACAGAAGATAACAACGTTTCAGATTTATAACAAAAGACTCAGATATCTGTAAATATAATCACATTTGCCAATTGTACTCATTTCTCCTTTAAAAAAACATGCACTTATTCTTTCTTTTCAAAAAAATCTATTTTCCTTGGGCTTTTTCATATGAAGGGTACATGTCCTGCAAAAATCTTAAAAAATTAAAGAATCTTATTGATCATTAGATTCTTAGAACTTCTGAGAATCTCACAATAATCTTCTCTGGAAAGTATGCGATTACTTAGCTAGGAAATTATGACCTGTTTATATGAGAAGGCCCACTAACCAGTACAGATGAGGCAAATGGCCAAATGGGAGAAACGACTGAGGAGCTGGGTTTGTGATACTCTCACTTGATTCTTCAGCAAAATCAAGATTTCAGTGCATAAAAGACAACACGTGAAAAATACCACTTTCTGTGAACCTTATTTAGGGAAAGTTAGATACAGATTGGGCTTCCCTGGTGGCTCAGACAGTAAAGAATCTGCTGTAATGCAGGAAACCTAGGTTTGATCCCTGGGTCAGGAAGAATCCCTGGAGAAGGGAATGGCTATCCACTCCAGTATTCTTGTCTGGAGAATCCTATGGACAGAGGAGCCTGGCAGGCTATAGTCCAAAAAGAGCTGGACACAACTGAAGCAACTTAGCACCCACACATGCAGATACAGATTATACAACTTATTTAGATGAAACTATTTTATAAATGTAAAGAGCTAAATATTAAATTCTTAACAATATCTATCTCTTTCATTGATCAATTTCTATATCAATAGACATAAAAGAATGATCACCTCAAATTTATTGCAGTGGAGACTGCTTCTTGAAACATTTTTCACACATACACACAAACCCAATATTGGTTGTGAGAGAGTTTCTTCATTTTTCAATCAAATGTATAATCTGCTAAATGAAATCAGAACTTTAGATTTAATATATTTTTCTTCAGAAGTAGGTATTTCTTTAACAGTGCTTGCTAATTATGCACTATATGAAAGAAACATGACAGCAAAATAGTATGCTATTTTCTTATCACTTTTGTATCTATGTATTTATATAAGCTATCACTGAAAGCCTGTATTTCAAGAGTGAATTATTCATTTGGATATATATGAAAATTCAAGAAGATGTAATAACTGATTCTCTGTTGCACAAGATAAATTGACCATAAGAGGTAAATTTTAGAATGTTATCATTTCTTTTAACGTAACAATTATGTTTCCAGCATTGTTTTAGCAGTCTATTAACATAAGCCTTTTCAAGTTTAAAAAGGCAAGTTGGGAGGCTTTACCATACAGGACAAGTATTAAGGTATTAAGGTAATCCATGCCCTAGAAGCTTAATACTCCTTCTCACATTATTATGCTTTAAAACCATTACTATTATAGAATATGTCCTTCATCTCTAATACATCCAACTCTGCATATGTATCATTAAAGAATGTTATTAATAAAATATACTATAAATATTAAAACACACCCTTTCCTCCAATTTGTCCATTGTATTCAATGTTTTCAAGCAATTCCTTTTGATATAGCAATCACCCACAATTAAAAAGGCAACACATACTTTTTCTTCAACAGAATGATAGAAAATCAAAGTTAAACATTTTCCAAATGTGAAATACGAGAAAATTCCATTAATTTCCTCAAATATTCTCAAGTGGCCCTCCTTTCCTTTTATTTCACTTTTCCTTTTTCTACAGAGTACACCTCATGTTGGTTGTGAAAAAAATCACCAGCACGTGCCCATATCAATATTATTTTATTAAAAAAATAAAAGGAAAGTGACTGAACAAAAGGTTGCAATACAATAACGGAAACATGTTCACTCTAAACTGCGTAGACCTCATGACCAGCTTCGACTTCAAACCCAACTGGATATTTCTGAAAACAAGGAGATTTAACACTGAGGCAGGAGTGATTTGGGGGTTTCCCAGGTGGCTCAGCTGTAAAGAATCCACCTGCCAATACAGGAGATGCAGGAGATGTGGGCTCAATCCCTAGGTCAGGAAGATCCCATGGAAGAGGAAATGGAAACTCCAGTATTCTTGCCAGGATAACCCCATGGACAGAGGAGCCTGGCGGGCTACAGTCCATGGGGTGGCAAAGAGTTGGACACAAGCAAGTGACTGAGCATGCACGCAAAGGAGTGATATCAGTTTCATGGCTAAATAAGACATCCCTCATTAGTGCCTCCCTCACACAAAAGCAATGATTTGGTATCCATCCACAGGCAAAAGTGTCTCTGTGGGAGCTCTGGAATCCAGCACCAAACGCCAAGTGGCCCAGGAGAAGTGTTGCCCACCCATGCAGCAGGGAACAGGCAGACAGACTTTGACAATGGCTGTGGCCTCTGCACTGGCCTTTGAGCTGGCTCCAGGGAACTCCTGGGAACAACTATCTTAAGCAATCACCCATGGATATGATGCCAAAGAAGGTCTAGGTTTCCAGCAGAGAAGTTCCAGGACTTTGTCCGCTGGACACATTGGCGAGACTAAGAGAAACAGTCTGACTTTATTCATATCACTCTCCTCCCAAGTCAGCACAGCTCAGGGACACAAGAGACATTCTGAGCCTATGATTTCTTCCACAGGGGAAGTAAGAGCAAGGGAATGAGCACTCAGCTTCCCCAGCTATGTGAGAGGCTGGCAAAGAGGCTCATTTCTGTTCTGCCCCATCCAGAATACAGAACTGTGAGCAGCTTCACCAAGTGGGAAGGCTGGGAGAGCAGCAGACAGTGCTCTTCAGGCATTTAAGGAAGGCAGATCCTACTTACTGCATCAAGAAGCCCACCTAAGAGCTACCCAGGACATCTCATTCACAGATCTCCCCCAGATGGCTCATGGGCACCCTACAGTGCTCTATACACCTTAACCCACATAAACCTGCACACAGAGGCTGGCTCCCAGTGTACAATCCTGATAACGGCAGCAAGAGTGAACTTTGCCAATGGCTAATGAGGACATACAGAAAGCCAGTCCAAACCCGTGGGCCAGAAACAGACAAAATTTGAACTGTAGTGCCACTTTGGGAAAAACAAAAAACGGGCCTGTCAGCACCCAGCCTGGGGCACTGTAGAATCAAGAGGAGTTAAACAAGCTTCAGAAATCTGCACAAGAGGGAACAACAGCATGGAGTACATGTACCCACAGATGTTCTGAGAAAGCCTCAGAATTCCTAACAAGGCTGGAATGAAAGGTATTTTTCTCCGAAAGCAGAGAGCAAAGACTGGGAGAAGTGACTGCTACCAGTCACTTCTGGTAACAACATAAAAATGCAACGAATACGCAAAAAATTCAAGAAACTATAACATTACCTAAGGATCACAGTAATCTTCCAGTAATCAATCTTGAAGACATGGAAATCTGCAATTTACACAATAAGGAATTCAAAATAGCTGTCATAGGGAAACTCAGTGAGCTACAAGACACAGAAAGACATTCAGTAAGATCAAGAAAACAATACACAAACAAAATTGGAATTCTGACAGAGAGAGAGAGCATAAAAAAGAACCAAACAGAAATTCTGGAGCTGAAGAATATAATGAATGAAATGAAAAACAATATAACATTACCATCAGAGTGAAATCAAGTAAAAGAAAAAAATCTACAAGTTAAAAGACAGAAACTTTGCAATTATCCAGTCAGAAGGCATCAAAGAAAAAAGAAATTAAAGAAACTTAACTCTACAAATGACAAGAGTATTAAGATGAAGCATGAGAGAGCCCTCAACCACAAACTTTGTAGCAATGACCTCCACGCTCAAAGAGAACATAGAGTCACTTGAATTCCCCTCTAAAGATGATGCAGTTCACACATGAAACTCCATCTGTTTTTCAATATAAAGAATATGCTAATGAAAAGCAAAAAAAAAAAAAAATAGAGTTTTAAAAGTAACTAAGGCTATAATAATTTGCTATTAAATATATATGGTAAAGAATCTGCATGCAATGCAGCAGACCGGGTTTGATCTCTGGGTTGGGAAGATCCCTGGAGGAGGGCAGGGCAACCCACTCCAGTATTCTTGCCTGGAGAACCCCCATGGACAGAGGAGCCTGGCGGGTCCATGGAGTCGCAAAGAGTCAAATACAACTGAACGCCTAAGCACAGCACAGCACAGCACATACAATACAGAATTAAATTGTGATGTCCAAAATAAAAAGGAGGAGGGAATAAAAGAGTAGTTTTTATAAGTGATCAAAGTTAGAGCATCAACATAAAAGAGACCATTAATATCTACAAAATATTTTATGTAAGACTCATAGTAACCACAAAACAAAAATCTACAGTAGGTTCACAAATGATAAAGAGAAAGTAACCAAAGCATACCATTATGGAAAATCATCAGTTCACAAAGGGAGGCAGCAAGAGAGGAAGAAAAAAACAAGAAATACAAATCAGCCTCAAATAACTAATGAAATGGTATTATATGTCCCTTACCTATCAATAATCACTGTTACTGTATTAAATTCTCCAATCAAAAGGTATAGAATGGCTGGATAGATTAAAAAATAAGACCCAACTACATAAGCCTACAATTCATTGCTGCTTTAAGAACACAAAAAGACTCAAAAGTGAAAGAAAGGATAAAAAAGATACACTATTCAAGTGGAAACCAGAAGAGAGCAGAGGTAGCTATAGTAGTGTTCAGTTGTCTTAACTTTCTTTGAAACAATTTTAATAGACCATATTGTGACAGCTGTCCCATCAGCAAGGATTTTTTTTAAAAACTTATTAATATTGGTGAATTTTTGCATAGCCACTTTAATACTGAAGATGGGAGGAAAAAAGCAACCTTTCTGACATAATTATGCTTTATTCAGAAAGGTAAAAACACAACTGAAATTCAAAAGAAGATTTGCGCAGCGTAAGGAGAATGTGGAATGTGCTATGACTCTGTCAAAAGTGGTTTGCAAAATTTTGTGCTGGAGATTTCTCACCAGACAATTCTCCATAGTTGGGTAGACCAGTTGAAGCTGACAGCAATCAAATCAGGACATGAATTGAGAAAGGGAAATAGCTGACATACTAAAAATATCCAAATCAAGCATTGAAAATTATTTTGCACCAGCTTGGTTACATTAATTGCTTTGATGTTTGGGTTCCACACAAGTGAATAAAACCTTCTTGACTATATTTCTGCATGTGATTCTCTACTTGTAATGAAAACATTCCGCTCTTAAAACAAATTGTGACAGGTGATGAAAAGTGGATACTATACAATAATGTGGAATGGAACAGATCATGGAACCACCACCAACTACACCAAAGGCCAGTCTCCATCCAAAAAAAGGTGATATTGTATATATGGTGGGATTAGAAGGGAGTCCTGTACTATGAGCTCCTTCCACCAAACCAAACGATTAATTCCAACAAGTACTATTCCCAATTAGACCAACTGAAGGCAGCACTCAACAAAAAGCACCCAAAATTAGTCAAGAGAAAATGCATAATCTTCCACTAGGATAATGCAAGGCCACAAGTTTCTTTAATGACCAGGCAAAAACTATTATAGTTTGACTGGGAAGTTCTGGTTCATCTGCTGTATTCTCCAGACATTGCACCTTCGGATTTCCATTTATTTCAGTCTTTACAAAATTCTCTTAATGAAAAAAGTTTCCATTTCCTGAAAGGCTATAAAAGGCACCTGGAACAGTTCTTTACTCAAAATGATAAAAAGTTTTGGGAAGATGGAATTATGAAGTTGCCTCGAAAATGGCAGAAGGTAGTGGAACAAAATGGTGAATATGCTGTTCAATAAAGTTCTAGGGAAAAATGAAAACATGCCTTTTATTTTTACTTAAAAACCCTGGCCAGCCCAATAACAATTACAATTTGCAAATGACATGATTTTATGTGTAAAAAACTATAAAGATTGCACTAAAAATTATTAGAAATAATAAACAAATGCAGTAAAACTATAAGATACAAAATCAACATATAAAATATGTTGCATTTCTATATACTAAGCACAAAGAGAAATTAATGTTTATAATCACAACAAAAACAACAGAACACCTAGGAACAAATTTAACCAGGTGGGTGAAAGACCTGAAACACACTGAAAACTGTAAGACTGCTGAAAAAACTGAACACACAAATAAATGGAAAAATATTTCATGCTCACAGATTGGAAAAATTAACACTGTTAAAACATTTGTATTACCTAAGGCAATTTATATTACAGATGCAATGCAGTCCCTATTGAAATCTCAAGAACATTTTTCATAGAAATAGAACAAAAATTCTGAATTTATACAAAAATATAAAAGACCTAAATAGCCAAAACAATCCTGAGAAAAACAACAAAGCTGGAGGTTTCATAGTTCCTGACTTTCTTATATTACAAAGCCATGGTAACCCAAACAACATGGCACTGGCAGGAAAATAGATACATAGATCAATGGAACAAGAAATAACAGCCCAAAAACAAAACCAAATATATAGGGACAATTTATGGCAAAGGGGCAAAGAACGTACAACGGAGCAATGATAGTTTATTCAACAAATGGTGTTGGGAAAAATGGACAGCCACATGCAAAAAAACAAAAAAGAAAGAAAGAAACTAGACCACTGTCTCACACCATATACAAAAATTAACTCAAAATGAATCAAAAACTTTAATGTAAAACCTGAAACCACAAAGCTCCAAGAAAAAAGAAAGGCAATATGCTCATTAACATTGGTCTTAGCAATATTTTTCTAGATATGCCTTCTCAGGCAAGGAAAACAGAAGTAAAAATAAACAAATGGAATTATATCAAATGAAAAAAGCTTCTGCATAGCAAAAGAAAAATCACTAAAATGAAAAAAAAAAACTACAAAATGAGAGATATTTGCAAATAATATCCAATAAGAGATTAATATACAAAATACATATAAAGATCTCAAACAACTCAAAACACCACCACCAACAACAAAAACAACCTGATTAAAAAATAAGCAGAGACCTGAATAGACATTTTCCAAAGACATACAGATGGCCAACAGGCGCATGAAAAGATGTTCAATATCACTAATCATTATGGAATACAAATCAAAAGCACAGTGAGCTATCACTTCACACTTGCCAAAATGACTACTGTAAAAAAGACAGACAACAAAAAATGCTGGTAAGTATGTGAGATGGTTGGATGGCATCACTGACTCAATGGAGATGAGTTTGGGTAAACTCCAGGAGTTGGTGATGGACAGGGATGCCTGGTGTGCTACAGTCCATGGGGTGGCAAAGAGTCAGACACGACTGAGCAACTGAACTGAACTGAACTGATGTGGAGGAAAGGGAATCCTCCTGCACTGTCGGAATGTAAATTGGGGCAGCCACTATGAAAAACAGTATGGAGATTCCTCAGAAAAGTTAAGAATAGAACTACCATATGATTCAATAATTCTACTCCTAGTAATTTATCCAAAGAAAATGAAAATACTAATGTAAAACAATATATGCACTTCTATGTTCATCATGACACTGTTTACAACGGCCAAGATACAGAAACAACCCAAGTGTCCACCAACAGATGAATGGATAAAGATATGAGATATATACACACATACTATAGACTGCTGCTGCTGCTGCTACGTCGCTTCAGTCGTGTCCGACTCTGTGTGACCCCATAGACGGCAGCCCACCAGGCTCCCCCGTCCCTGGGATTCTCCAGGCAAGAACACTGGAGCAGGCTGCCATTTCCTTCTCCAACGCATGAAAGTGAAAGTGAAGTCGCTCAGTCTGCTACTCAACCATACAAAGATGAAATCTTGCCATCTGTGACAACATGGATGGACCCTGAAGTTAATAAGCTAAGTGAAATAAATCAGATGGAAAAGGACAAATACCACAGGATTTCACTTATATGTGAAATATAAAAAGCTAATAAACAAGCAAAACAAAATAAATGAACAAACCAAACAAAACAAACATGTAACAAAGTAGTGGATACTGGAGAGGAAGAAATGACTAAATAGGATCAACTAACTGTATAGTGATGGACAGAACCTAGATTTTTGGTGAGCAAGTTGTAGGGGATACAAAAGTAGAAATAAAATGTTGTACACAAGAAACTTCTATAATGTTATAAATCAATGTTAAGTTAAATGAGAGGAAGGGAGGAAATGAAAATAAACCGAATGATGAGAAAAACAAAAAAGCGAAAGGCTAAAAACAACTGGTGCTGAATTTGGTGTGCATAAGACTTGAGAGGGAAATTATAGAATCTAGGATTCTGTACTCAGACAAAACACCAATTATAAACAATGCATTCAGTATCAGTATGGTTTCTAATGAAATGATAGCTCAGATCTCAAGCAGATGAATCAAATGTCTTGTCTTTCATTCAAAGAAATGAAAAAAGTTGGTAAATAAATATACTCTTACTGTTTTAAATTGTTTCAGAAATGTATTTCAATTCCTTGCCTCAACACTTATTTTCAATAAACTAACCACCATGTTACTGTTTGCAATAAAGGTCCTTCACTGTATTTACTTGTCTCATTATTATCTTTAAATAAAGATTTTAAAATATTTCCCTACATCTTTATTATCAGACTTTGCCATTCTGTTGATTACATTTCTTACTGCATTTCCACCTTTAGCCTAAACAATTAATACATGACGCATTAGGCTATACATCATACCCTCACAAGCATACATCATATACTTCCAACAGCTTTTATCTGGAACACACATCACGTAAGTACTACCACTGCATAATAAAGATAAATTATTTTTCAATTTAATAGCTAATAGACCAGTTAAAAATCAGTGATACCTTCACAAAATTGACAAATAAACTATACTTGCTAAGATAAAAGAGTGATCTAGTTTCTAAATTTTTTAAATGCTAAGTATCTAAATATTTCACCACCACCACCTAAATTAATAGAAATCCTGATAGCTCAATTGGTAAACAATCCGCCTGCAATGCAGGAGATCCTGGTTCAATGCCTGGGTCGGGAAGATCCACTGGAGAAGGGATAGGCTACCCACTCCAGTATTCTTGGGCTTCCCTGGTGGCTCAGCTGGTAAAGAATCCACCTGCAATGCAGGAGACCTGGGTTCGATCCCTGGGTTGGGAAGACACCCTGGAGAAGGGAAAGGCTACCCACTCCAGTATTCTGGCCTAGAGAATTCCATGGACTGTGTACTCCATGGGGTCGCAAAGAGTCAGAGAGATTGAGTGACTTTCACTTTCAATAATAAGGGGAGGTAAGGAAAGCATAGTGTTGCAGTCAGATGAGAAACACCAGAGAATGTTTACCTTTCGATTCTGATCATATGCAGAGTCAATTCCCAAAATGCTATTCACTTCCACATATGGATATTTCTTCTCCAGGACAGTGACCACGTGTTCAACTTTCACTCTTTCTCCAGTCCTTACTTTGTTATACATCTAAAGAAAGAAAAACCAAGTAACCAACTACACTTTCAAATCCAAATTTCAGAGTACTTATTAAAAAAGATTTCAGAATGCAGAGGAAAAAAAGGCCTCTCTGTGGAGGCATCCCCCAATAGATCGTAAGGTGTCAGAGGATAGGGGAAAGCTTACTCATCTTTGTAAAGGGTGCATCTTTAATAAAGGCTGGCCAAATAAATAAAGGAACACTCAATTAATTAAAAAAAAAAAGCCTCTGACTGAATCTCTAAACTATAAACAAAACAAGCATAATAAACAGCAGGCTGCCACCATGATTACAGGTAAAACAGAAGTGGTGAAAACCAACTGCTTTAAAGTAGCTATTTCTCTGTATAGGGCAAATGGGACATATTAGCAATTCTCCCTTTTCTGTATTACTTCCTTATGCCTTCTTATGTTAGAAACTATATATTCGCAAAATAGTCAGTTCATACTCACACATTAAAAGTCCAAAACACAAAAATCTGTTAATTTTTTTTAAATCTGAATACTTATAAGTAATCCTTGAAATAAGAATTCATGTCCATGATGTTTAAGGGGAAAAGAGTTTCAAAATATGTACGGCATAATCCCTGTTTGTAAAAGGCAGACACAAAACAAACAACAAAACTGTGTCTGTGCGTACACAGGTAAGCACAGGAAGGATATACTAAGCAAGCTTTTAACAGTGGCTGCCTTTAGGGAGCAGAATTAAGGAGAGGGGAGAAGAGATTTTTAACTGACACATCAATACTGTTTTTAAAAAATTTTAATAACAAACATAATTTTTTTCCTTTTGCGACTAAAAAGAAAAAGAAAACTCACTATCCTTTCCCTCATACACATAGCTATGAGAGGAAAAAACTTTAAAAAGCAGACTTTAAAGCCCTCATCCTCAGTAACTTCACATGAACCTGTTTCACTCTCCACAGCCTGCTGCTAATCCTGAGTCCACCCTTGTTTCTTACAGAGGTCACAGCAACAGCTCATCAACTAGGACCCCTGCCACTTTCTCAGCCTTCATCAGATCCACCTCCATAGACGCATCACAATGCGGTTTTTCAGGTGGACTGGGGTTTAACTCTAGAAGGCAGTGGCGCCCCACTCCAGTGCTCTTGCCTGGAAAATCCCATGGGTGGAGGAGCCTGGTAGGCTGCAGTCCATGGGGTCGCGAAGAGTCGGACACGACTGAGTGACTTCACTTTCACTTTTCACTTTCATGCACTGGAGAGGGCCATGGCAACCCACTCCAGTGTTCTTGCCTGGAGAATCCCAGGGACAGCAGAGCCTGGTGGGCTGCCGTCCATGGGGTCACACAGAGTCGGACACCACTGAAGCGACTTAGCAGATACCTGTTACGCAGCCCAGGCTCATTGACCAGGTTCCCCGCTCCACTCTGTGCTCACAATATTCTGTTCAAGTCACACTAACAACTTGGAGTCACTACCTCTGATCTGCAGTCACTGTTCACTGACTCCTGTTTGTTCACCTATGCAGAGCTGAGACAACTCGACACTCCACAAGAACACCCTCACTCCGCGTAGAGTGAGGTCCTCATGCTGCTGTAGCCAGTGGTGCTACACAGAACCACATCATCTCTGTGGAGGTGTCCCCCAGTAGATGGTAAGGAGTCGGAGGATGGGGAAAAGCTTACACTTCTTTGTAAAGGGTGCATCTTTAATAAAGGCTGGCCAAATAAATAAAGGAACACTCAATTAATAAAAAAAAAAGCCTCTGACTGAATCTCTAAACAATAAACAAGACAAGGATAATAAACAGCAGGCTGCCACCATGATTACATGTAAAACAGAAGTTTTTTAAATAATTAACACTAATTTGTAAACAAAACAACTACTACTTATAAGCTTTTAATACTCAAAAATAGAAAAAAAAAAAACAAGGAGAGTTCTCTGTTTGAACTTGAGCAAGTATCTCAAAATACATATATATAATTCAGAACATTTGAGAGTTTCCAGTTAAAAATAGAGAAAACAGATAATAAGAATTTTATGACTTGAATATTAAATGTATCCCTAATGAAAATATCATGATGGTCTTAAAAAAGAGTAAAGTTTTTTAAACAAGTAGAGAACATCACAGTTACCAAAAGGCATTAATCAGTGATTTCAAATTGTCAAAAGGCAGAAGACTAAGATATATTAATGTATTTAGTATCTAAGGAATTAGTATCTAAGGAATCTTAGCTGAAATCTCAACAATCTATTATTAACATTAGTGTATCAATAAAGGCAATTCCTAACATATAAAATGCATAAAGTTTGTGAATACTTTACCTGGTTCTCTTTCAAGAAATATAGAATCCCCTTACCACATACTGTTTCTGACAGTAACTTAGATTTTTAGAAATTATTCACCATTTTGAACAAAAACATACATGTGTCAGAATTTGGAAGGCATGATAATCATCCACTTCTTGTGCAACATAGTTATACGCTCTCAGAATAGCCACTCCAGCATCTTGCATCCCATCAACATCTTCAGAGTCGTTAACCACAAAGATTAAACCAAGTCTGGGGGGAGAAAGGGGTGAGCAAAAAGAAGCAAATGAAACATCTCAAAGAATGCAACCAGTCAAAAAAGGAAAGGCTTTGTCTTACAAAACACAGTTCACGTCATTCTCTAACATGGTTGGCAAAGGTATTCATCACTTAAGAATAAAAAAAGCAAGTTCCCAAAGGTGGCTTAGACTATAACTATTGAAGCAAGTTTCATTTCAAGATCTCATTTCAAGATCATGAAATGAGACCATCACTGACATATAAGGTATTGCTATAGTTTTAGATAGAGATTTCGTTCTGTTTTTAAATCAAAATTAGGAGAAGTGAAAATTCTCAGAACGTGAAAATATACACAGGTGTGGTGGATTTCGAGATTTCACCCCAGCGATATGAGTATCATAGGCAAATGGAAAGCATTAAAATTTTTACTACTGTCCTTAAGTAAAAAGCTATACCCAAAGTTAATTACATTTTAAAACTTAAAGGAACAAACCACAAAGAAACACCATCACACATTACAGACTGGCCAAAAAAATTTGCACTGGCGATAGGCCGCTAGACTCCATCTCAGAGCAAAAGCAATGAAGAACAGCCAGTCTTTAACTAAAATGGATTACAGACATAGTAAAACACAAAAAATTGTAAAACTCGTGGAAAATAACACAGGATAAAATGAGGTGATCCTGGGTTTGGCAATAACTTCTTGGGTCTAACCCCAAAAGCATGACCCACAACAAAAAGAACTGGGTATGCTGGACTTCATTTAAATTAAAATTTTCTGTTCTGCAAAAGAAACTGCTAGGAGACCGAAGACAAGCCACAGACTAGCTGAAAATCTGTGCGGAACACATATCTGATAAAGGACTGATATGCAGAATATGCTAAGAGCTCTTAAAACTAATAATTTTTAAAAAGTTAAACTGGGCAAAAGATCTGAACAAGCACCTCACCAAACAAGACATACAGTCAGCAAAAAAGCATATTACAAGACATTCAAGGATTTCCGTGGTGGCCCAGCAGTTAAGAATTCACCTGTCAATGCAGGGGACAGAGGTTTGATCCCTGGGGAGGGAAGATCCCATGTGCCACAGGACAACTAAGCCCTTGCACCATAGCTACTGAGCCCATGCACTAGAGCCAGTGTTCCACAGCAAGACAGCCCACCGCACGGAGAAACCCACGCACCACAGCTACAAAGTGGCCCCCGCTTGCCACAGCTAAAGAAAGACAGGAAAAAAAAATAAAGAAAGAAAGAGAGACAGGGTGCAGCAACAAAGACCCAGTGCGGGCAACAATAAACAATTTATTTAAGAATTGTTTTTTTAAAAAAAAAGATGCTCAAAATCACCGTCATTAGGGAATTTCACATTGAAACCATAATGAAATACCACCACACACCTATGAGAAAGGGTACAACCCAAAACACAAAATTTTGGAAAGGATGTGGAGCAATAGGAACCCTCATCTGTTGCTGGTGAGAATGTGAAATGATACGACCACTTCAAACATAATGTGGCAGTTTCTCAAAACACTAAACACACTTTTACCGTAAGATAAAGCAATCACACTTAGTATTTACTAAAATGCAATGAAAACTTATATCCATACAAAAACCTGCACACAAATACTTGTAGCAGTTTTATTCATAACTGCCCTAACCTGGAAACAACAAAGATGTTTGTTAACATGCAAATGGACCGAAAAACTATAAGACATCCATATAATGGAATATTACTCAGTGATAAAAAGAAATGAGGTATCAAGTCACAAAAAGGCGTGGATAAAACTTAAAAGCAAACCGCACTGCTAAGTGAAAGAAGCCAATCTGAAAATGTTACACACATTATGATTCGGGAAAAGACAAAAACTACAGAGACAGTAACAAGACCGTGTGTGTGGGCAGGGGCTGGGAGAGAGGTAGGGAGGAACGAACAGGTGACACACAAGAGATTTTTAGGGCAGTGAAACTAATCTATGATACTGCTGCAAAATAATGGCAGAAAATGTCATTATACATTTGTCAAAATTCCCAACATGCACAACACAAACAGTGAACCCAGATGTAAACTATGGACTTCTGTTAATAAGAATGCAGCAGCATCAGTTCAATAATCAACACTGCTCTAAAAAATACAAAGTCTATTCATTTTTTTTAAGTATAGCTTAAACGAAGAAAATATGAACATATTTCAAACATCAAACTCTCAGAATATACATGGAAAATTTGTGTATCCAAAGATAAAGTGGTTGAGAGGGTTTGTTTTCAGATTAAAAATTGTCTTTGTTTTTTTTTTTAAATCTCTTTTATGACAGAAATCACATGAGTGAGCTCCAGGCAGAAATGACCTAAATATTATTTTTATGAAAATAAAAACAAGGGAGAGAACCTAATTATCTCCTCACAAAGTATCAATACTTCCCTTTCCCAGGTATTCAATTTCTAAAAAGGGCATCAGAGTCGTTCTGTTAACTAACTTCCAAAATTCAGACTTCAGGTTCTTCCAGGCCCGGTCCCTCATCAAGGACCAGCAAGAAGGCTCTCAGATTCGTTCTCTCCTCTCCTCATTAAACTGCCAACAACCCAGCCACCACATCAAAGCAACAAAGGAAAACAACTGCTGGTCTGCCTTTCCCCCAGTTGTTCACAACATGCCTATGAGGCCAGTGTCTTCTTCTTATCTACCCTTGCAATCCGAAGGCCACATTTCTTGCTCCTATCTCTCAAAACAATTCAGTAAATGTTTAACTAGTGCCTACTCATTGGAAAAGACTGATGCTGGGAGGTATTGGGGGCAGGAGGAGAAGGGGACGACAGAGGATGAGATGGCTGGATGGCATCACCGACTCGATGGACGTGAGTCTGAGTGAACTCCAAGAGTTGGTGATGGACAGGGAGGTCTGGCATGCTGCAATTCATGGGGTCTCAAAGAGTTGGATACAACTGAGCGACTGAACTGAACTGTGTGCCATGAGCCAACTTCTTTTTGCTCTTATCAGTCAGTTCAGTCACTCAGCTGTGTCCAACTCTGCAACCCGATGACTGCAGCACACCAGGCCTCCCTGTCCATCACCAACTCCCAGAGTTTACTCAAACTCATGTCCATTGAGTCAGTGATGCCATCCAACCATCTCATCCTCTGATGTTCCCTTCTCCTCCCACCCTCAATCTTTCCTAGCATCAGGGTCTTTAATGAGTCAGTTCTTCACATCAGGTGGCCAAAGTATTGGAGTTTCAGATTTAGCATCAGTCCTTCCAATGAATATTCAGGATTGATTTCTTTTAGGATGGACTGGTTGGATCTCCCTGCTATCCAAGGGACTCTCAAGAGTCTTCTCCAACACCACAGTTCAAAAGCATCAATTCTTTGGTGCTCAGCTTTCTTTATACTCCAACTCTCACATCCATACATGACTACTCTTATATTTCCCTTTTAATCAAACATAGCTCTGGCTGTAATCTGCCCCTGAGGCAGATAGTATTCATGTTTACATTAAAAATTGCATTAAACTCAAAACCTCTGCTTTTCCATCAATGAAAACCCACCTTTTTCTTCAAAGTCTACTTAAATCCAACTTTGCCATGAAACCTTTGTCCTTCCCAAATATCCATCTATAGTCTTTTGTTTCCCTGAAATTCCAAAGAACTTATAACTAGTAAGGATATCACTCAGCACTTAACCAAGTATCTTACAGGAAGTAGGCGCTGTACTTTTTCCAAGAGGGTAGAAATGTGCCTTATATACCACTCACAGCACTTAGCTCAGTGCTAAGTATGGAATACACAATAACATTTGTTAACTGAAAAGCTCTTTTCTTCTTAATTTTCTTGTTTTCTAAGAATTCAAATTTTATCAACTCATAAAACTATCAGATATTATCTAGAATGTGAGTGAAAATACCTTAACCTTTATATGTAAAGTCTTAAAACATTGTTCTTAAAAGGCATAGTGGAAACTCAGCCATTGAAATACTCTGTTGGTAGATTTGGTAAAATCTATTTAGTGAAATAAATGTGTCTGTTTGCATCTACAAAAAGCTATGTATACATTTAGTTCTGAGTCTAACAAAAGTTCTTGGCAAAGCTTCTTATCTCTGCCAAAAGTGGAAGTAGGCTTTGTGATGTGGACCCTTGTGTAGGAAAATTCCCTTCAATTGGAAAATAAACTGAGATCACATGCTAATTTTACATGGGCTATTTACTAATAACTCAATGACAGTAAGATTCTATTCATTAAGAATCAAGTTCTCTACCCCAAAATACACTGGCTTCATACTGAGCTAAAGATAAAACTGTAATTAATGATCCCCACAATTAATTATCCTAAAGTTCAGTAGTACCAGATTTGCATTTAAGAATGACAAACAAAACCTCAACTAAATGTTATATTATCAAATCAACAATGATGTTACCTTAGTGGGATATGATTACTGAGGAACATCTCAGCTGTGTTAATCAACTCTGCAGTGCTTTCGTGAGCAGGATCAACTATGAAAACCTATAGGAAGAGGGAAAGGAAAACATGAAATGACATTCATTCAAATGCCACTGGGTCAGTAAAAATGCCTTACGTCTTTTTATTGGGTTGGCCATTTTCCTCCAGCTACTTTTGAACCTTATAAAAAAGAAATTATACAAATAGCAGTTACCCTCCCTCTGTATTCAAAGAACATGGTACTCAAAGACTAAATGATTTTGTCATGATCTTATGCTAACATGAAAACTACATCCAGATACCTTATTCCTATCCTTCACTACTTAACAATACATATTTTATTAATTCTTCCACTTTAGAAAACAGAGATTAGCTTCTTGGGTATTCATTTCAAAGGATAGAACCCAATTTTTAGACCACAATAATAGGTATCATGTATTAAGCTCTCATGGTGTGCTTTATGGGGAGGGAGGAGGGAGGAGGGTTCAGGATGGGGAACACAGGTATACCTGTGGTGGATTCATTTTGATATTTGGCAAAACGAATACAATATTGTAAAGTTTAAAAATAAAATAAAATTTAAAAAAATAATAAAATAAAATAAAATTGAATAAAAAAAAATAATAGCCATCTCATTGAATCAAATAAAGTTCTCATTTAATAAATTATTTCATATGCCAAGAAAAAAAAAAAAAGACTGAAATTTTGACTAGGAAGGGAAAAGGGGGGGTTTCAAAAGAGTGACAGAAGTATAAAAGATCGTTTCCCTGAAAAGCTCTCAGGAAGCCAACTTCAGCCCTCACCTGCCCCATCTCTGCAGGAGCTACATGAGGGAAGAGAAAGACATGAGATGGGGAAAGAGGGCCAACTAAGAACCTCTGTCTTTCTAAAGCAGTGGAATAAGGATAAAAAGTAGGAGCTGGCAAAGATTTATTTAAGAGAATAAACTGAACTATCAAATTTTAGAGATTAAGCTATTCAAGAAAAACAGAAGATATATTTATCTTCTGAGTCAAAAAGGAAAAGTATCTTAAAACTCAAGACAATCTAAACCTTCAGGTTAAAGATGAGGAGCATCCCTTATACACAGACATTTCACAGCCCTACAATGAATACATTTCCAAACCCTTTCAATTTGAACACAGAGCTAAAAAAAAAAATATTTAGTGGTATTAGTGCAGGGTGGAAACGAGGCAGAGAAGCAACTAGTAAAGGAGAGACTCGAACACTATAGATACGAGAGAAAAGGAAGAATGCAAGGAAGAAATAGAGATCATGGTCCAGCAACAAGGAGCTTCACTTACCATGTTGTGCAAGTTCTTCCTGATCTGTCGGATTACACCAGGAAAGGTGGGGCGAAGCAATTCTTGTAGGCTAGAAGGCCACGAATTGTATCTGCTATCAACTTCCAGGTTGTTGATCCACTACAAAAAAAAGAACACAACATGGTGTATATACTTTAGTTACCACCAGTGAAATTTGCAAAAATAACAGTAAGACTTTATTTCAAGAATAATCACGTCGTGAAAAGACCATTTTCAAAGTAGACAAATGAGTAACTAGGACTTCCCTGTGGTCCAGCGGTAATGTCCCCAGTGCAGAGAGCACAGGTTCGATCTCTGGTCCAGGAAGATCCCACATGCTGTGAGCCAACTAAGCCTATGTGCCACAACTGCTGAAGCCCACAAGCGTACAGCCTGTGCCCCGCAACAAGAGAAGCCGCTGCAAGGAGACGCCCACACACGGCAACTAGGAGGCAGCCCTGCTCTCGGCAGAAAGACCACATGCAGCAATGAAGACTCAGCACAGCCAAAAATATATCAATGAATATTTTTTTTTTAAAAAGTGACTAAAACACAAGCCACAAAATATAAGAAGGTATTTGCAACTTACAAAATGAATAAAGGACTAGTGTCAAGAATATCTACAGAAATCTAACATATCAATTTAAAAAGGCAAGGAACATATGAGAAATAGAAATGAGTCAAAAATATGAATAAGGAATTTATAGAGGAATTTTAAATGGGCAATTAACACAAGCAAAGATACACACCTTCACTAGTAATCCAAGAAATATAAACTAAGCACAATGTAATTTCACTCATATTGTCAATATCCAAGAATAGGCAAAAATATAGAACAGTGGGCATTTTCATCCAATTCTGAAGTCTGGAACAGTCACTTTGGAGAAAATGACCTACTAAAGATGAAACTTTTGTTACTATTCTACCACGAAGTACTGCAGCTCCAGGTATTTACCCCACAAGGCTACCCACTCCAGTATTCTGGCTTGGAGAGAGTCCATGGGGTCGCAAGAAGTTGGACATGACTGAGCAACTTTCACCTCACTCCACTTCAAAGATGAAACTTTTGCTACTATCCTACCACTAAGTACTGCAGCTCTAGGTATCGATCCCGAATATTAAATTCTCAAATGTACAAAGAGAGGTACAAAAGGGCCATAACAATACTGCCCAAAACAGCAAAGAATTAGAAACAACTAAATATTCATAAAAAATGAATGAATTAAATGGTACATAATATCTGAACAAATAGCAAGGTGGGAAAGTATGTGAATAATACTTTGTTCATGTACATAAAGAGTATTTCTGGAAGGATATACAATGAACTGATAAAGCCTGTTGCTTCTAGGCCCACTCCAGTACTCTTGCCTGGAAAATCCCATGGATGGAGGAGCCTGGTGGGCTGCAGTCCATGGGGTCGCTAAGAGTCGGATACGACTGAGCGACTTCACTTTCACTTTTCACTTTGATGCATTGGAGAAGGAAATGGCAACCCACTCCAGTGTTCTTGCCTGGAGAATCCCAGGGACGGGGAAGCCTGGTGGGCTGCCGTCTATGGGGTCACACAGAGTCGGACACGACTGAAGCAACTTAGCAGCAGCAGCAGCAGCAGCAGCAGTTGCTTCTAGGAAGAAAAACTGGACAGCTCGGTTAAGAGTTTTTTCAATACACAATCTTTTGTATGTCTTAAATTCCACATTGTGAATTTATAAAAGGTATTTTTTAAAAATTAGAAGAATATAAAACATGATATGATAAACTAGACCTTTATGTATCAAGTAGGTAAGTCTTGAAAAAATTGTTGAGTAACTCATTTTTTAAAAATTTGATGAAGGATACTGAGATATGGCATTTTTAAAAATTTTAAAAACATATGACAGGGAAGAAAATGATCAAATAAGTGACAGAAGGGATACATGCCCACTTCAAAAGATGAATTACCTGCAGGGAGGAGAGGGGTGGAACTAGGAAGAGATATAAAGAGGGCTTTCACCGAAACATTTTTTTCTTCCAAGAAAACATGAAATGATTAAACTAACATTTAGCAAGTATGGCAATGGGTCCCATGATTGTTAATTATGTCAAAGCTTTACTCTGTAATGAAAAAAATTCTACAGAAAAACAAATCACATAACAGTATTCATCCACATAACAGCTGTAACACCAAGTGAGAATTCAAGTAGGAAACATCTACATTCTGTATTACTCCCCTTTCCAAAAAATTTCCCTAAAATAAATGCAGGACAGACACCGAGAGAAAGGGCCTGGAGAGCGAAAGGTGCAGGTGCATCTCACCACCTGTGTCACTGTCACCACAACTACCCACGCAGCTCCGACCCCTCTAGTCTCTCATATCTGAGGAGACAAAGGCCCAGAGACATCATATAGCAGGTATTAATCTCTATAAGTCATTCAGTATAAAATATCAGTCTTTTCTTAAAGAGGCTTGGTAGCTAAAATAATATTTTTAAACAAAATCACACAAGAGTATCACACAACTAAAAAAACTAAACACTTTCCAAAGAGGTGCTCAGCTGATTCCTAAGGAGATATAAAATTCGAAAAATCCCTGTCTTAACCACATTAAACCAAATGACTCAACTTTCTGGAGCATTTAAGAGCCTACTTTATTATATACACATATGCCATATAAGCAATTGTTGAAAATCTTTGATGCCAATGAAAGAGATGACAGGAATAACTTATCTTTCATAGAAGACAAATGCAAATTCCATAATAAAATAATTGGCCAGATCACCCCCTGGACACTCACGGAATACCTACCGAAATAGCAGGGCTCCTGATGTCTACTCCATAGTCGGCCTCAGAGGGCTGTATATTCAGTTTCAAGACATTATGCAGAGAAAGGCCTTCTATTCCCAGTCTATGTAGACCCTCCATCACCCGAGCTTCATTCCTCAATATATCAAACAGACTGGGGGAAAAAAACAGTATTTAGGAAAAAGGGCCCTAAAAAAAATTTCTCACCATGAAAAAATTCATCAGTTCAAACTCTATGCCCCTTCACAGTAGTTGAGAAGTCAAAAGAGGAGGTTCTTCCCTTGGTTCATTTTGTCCAAATATGCAGAACAGAGTGGGTAAGACTTGCTTCTTGGTTGATATTTATTTATACTTACCAATGTATACACTGTGTAGAGATTAACTACACACAAACACAATTTGAGGATGAAATAATCCTAAATCTGGATTTTACACTGTATGTTTTTAAAAACACTAAAGTAATCTTCCTGTGATATTTCTTATAATTGCACATGAATCTATAACTATCTGAAAATAATTTAGTAACACCAAAAAATACACTAAATAATATGTGTTTCAATATCAGTATCAATTCCCAAAAGGCCCACACACATATGATCATAGAAAAAGGTGTGGAGGAATTCACATCCAACTTAAAAGGTTTGCAGGGTAAGGAAGATTAAATAAGATGAAACACAATGAGACTTCACTGTTTAGTTCCTTTATCTCTGCATTATTGAAAACTGTTTACAAAAAGCTAGTACACAGTTTGTAATAGTATGGAAAATTGAAGGTTTTTTTAATATGAAGTAAAAATGAGGGCAGTTTTTAATGTGTTCTTTACCAATTTTTTACTAGGTCTGAAAGCAGTGTGTGGACATAAAAGCTAAATTAAATTAATGTGAAAAGTATCTTACTGTGGAAGCTGTTTCTTCTGAAGCATTAACCAACCATAGCTTTTGTTTTCACTATTATAAAGCCTTAGTGTCAACTATGTCACTTTTAATTTCAAAGAAAAAATCAGAATTCCACTTGTCTTCCACATCCACCTACCCCAAAATTCATGGGGACAATTTAGAGAAATTTAATCCTAAACCACATTTTAACAAAAAGATAGCTATTCAAATAATAGACACTTGGACCTTAAATGTCCAAGGTATCAGATGTACATTATGATAAAAAATGGCCAAGTATCATTCTGCCCATCCCAGCCAGAATATGGACTACCTAAACACACTCACTGGGCTGATGAGTCATCAGGTTTTGCAGCATGTCACATCAAGGAGGAACAACAGTCTGGACATATCACAATTATGGAGCCACACATTATGAAAACTTATCAGAGTGAAAAATATTTATCCATACCTGAATATATCTTGTGTCTCTAAATCAATATGAAGTCCATTGATGAATAGTGCTGAATCTCCAGGCTGTAACCCTAAAGTTCCCTTGAAATACTGAAATATGAAAAATTGATTAAGGAGTAGGAAGAGAATGTTTAACAAAAATTTCCACGTTTCTGGCTTTATGTACAAATATTGACAATGATCATTACAGTGTTTCCTACAATGTTGGGGTAGGGAGGGTATTCAATAAGCCAAGTGCTGAGATTTACCTTTCTGATACCCTTGCCTGTCTGTGATGCTAGTCAAGGTTGAGCCAGCAGTCACTAACAGCTGGCCTTCTGGATGAAGTCCAGGGATCTGATTCAAAAGGGTTTCAAAACCCTATACCTCCCTTAAACCTCCAAACTAAGGCATATCAAGAAACTGAGTCGCTGAGCTAAGGGTGGCACCTATATGCACCCACGCTCTCTAAGGCCTGGCCTTTAAGGGGCCCTCCAACTGATGCTCACAGTCATGGTGGAACACACACGACCCCACAGCCCCTGCAGCCTTCAGAACTGCCTAACCCACCGGAAACACTGCTTTGATGCCGTATCATAGCTTCTATTGACTTCTATCTTTTCCATTCAATTCTTTCTCTCCAAGGAAACCAGCACTGTTAATCGTATATTAGACACCACACAACAGAGAAGGAAAGAAACAAATCAGATGCTAGGGACAGAGCTTGGATCCCTAAGCTCTCCCAGGGCTGGGAGTGAGCAGCAGGGACCACTGAGCTCCCTTCATGACCCCGCAGTCAGTGGACCAAGAGAAATGAACTCTAAGATCTAGCACTGTGTGGGAAAAACATAAAACAAAACAATGCAGAAGCCACAGCTTTTGCTTCTTTGCCCTCAGAAGATAAATAATAAGCAAGAGAAGGGTAGATAATAGAAAACTCCATCAACGAGAATCAGAAATTTTTACATGGGAAAGGAAAACTCCACATCTGCTCACTCCAAGGCTGTGAACACAGCACCCTGTGGGAAAGACTGACTGGGATCTATGAGAAATGAAACACAACTGAGGGCGGGGATCCCATGCTGAAAACAGGAGACCAAGTGGAAGCTATCAAATGCTCTGCTCTACTGGGCTTCAACAACCCTGCCAGGCAGAAGATGAGAAGATCCTTTTCTGGAGACTACCCAGCTTAAGACGAAAAGTTTAACGATCTGTCACGGGAGTGCCCTAAGAAATGGCCATATCAGCTTAGCCTACAGTCACAGAGCTGCATTCTCAGGGCTTTCAATCAGTTTTTTATTGCCTTGCTCTCCAATACAAGCAGTTAGTGAGAGATCACCAGGTATCTCAGGAAAGCCTCCAACATTTAAGACAAGAGGCTAAGACAAACAGAAAGGCAACTTAAAAGGAAACAGACTATGAAAAGAAAACACACACATGAACCACGGATATCTTCAGAAAAGTAACACCATAAAAAGAAGAATCCAATAACCCTTGTAAATTAAAAATTTGTCAACTAAAGAAAAGAATCTCAACAAATGGTCTGAAAATCCATCCCAGAAAGTTTAAAAATAAAAGCAAATGAACTAGAAAACAAGAAATAAAAGATTTTTAATTAGGTCAAACAAGTCAAGAAGGTATAACATATTAAGAGTAAACAGGAGTTCTAGAAAAACAGAAAAGAGAAACCAAAAAGACCAAATGCAAAGAAATAAGTCCAGAAAATTTCCCAAAACTAAAGGAAATGATTTTCCAGATTTAAAGGGTTCACCAACCACTAAAAAGTACAGACTTTTTAAAAAGGCATTGTTGTTGTCGTTCAGTTGCTAATTCATGTCCAACTCTTTGCACCTCCATGGACTGCAGCACATTAGGCTCCTCCATCCTCTACTATTTCAGAGTTTGCTCAGAATAATGTTCATTGAGTCAATGATGTCATCTAACCATCTCATCCTCTGCCACCCTCTTCTCCTTTTGCCTTCAATCTTTCCCAGCATCAGGGTCTTTTCCAATGTCCTTTGCGTTAGGGGGCCAAAGTACTGGAGCTTCAGCTTTACCATCAGTCCTTCCAATGACTATTCAAGGTTAATTTCCTTTAGGATGGACTGGTTTGATCTCCTTTCTGTCCAAGGGACTCTCAAGAGGCTTCTCTAGCACCACAGTTCCAAAGCATCAATTCTTCAGCACTCAGCCTTCTTTATGGTCCAACTCTCACATCTGTACATGACTACTGGAAAAACCATAGCTTTGACTATACGGACCCTTGTTGGCAAAGTGATGTTTCTGCTTTTGAATATGCTGTCTACGTTTGTTATAGCTTTCCTTCCAAGGAATAAGCATCTTTTAATTCCATGCCTGCAATCACCATCCACAGTGACTTTGGAGTCCAAGAAAATAAAATCTGTCACTGTTCCAGTTTTCCCCCTTCTATTTGCCATGAAGTGATGGGACTTGACGCCATGACCTTAGATTTTTGAATGTTGAGTTTCAAGCCAGCTTTTTCCCTCTCCTCTTTCACCCTTTGCATGGGGCTCTTTAGTTTCTCTTCACTTTCTTCCATCAGACTGGTACCATCTGCCTATCTAAGGACCCTGATATTTCTCCCAGAAATCTTAACTCCCAGCTTGGGATTCATCCAGCCCAGCGTTTCCCATGGTGTACTCTGCATACAACTTAAATAAGCCGGGTGACAATATGTACTCCTTTCCCAATTTTTAACCAGTCAGTTGTTGCACATCTGGTTCTGCTGCTTATTGACCTGCATACAGGTTTCTCAGGAGACAGGTCAGGTGACCTGGTATTCTCATCTAAGAACTTTGCAGTTTTTTTGTGACCTACACAGTCAAAGGCTTTAATGCAGCCAATAAAGCAGATGTTTTTCTGGAATTCCCCTGCTTTCTCCATGATTAAACAATGTTAGCAAATTGATCTCTTGTTCCTCTGCCTTTTCTAAACCCAGCATGTACATCTGAAAGTTATCAATTCATGTACTGCTGAAGCCTAGCTTGAAGGATTTTGATCATAACCTTGCTAGCATGTGAAATGAGTGCAGTTTTACGGTAGTTTAAACATTCTTTGGCATTGCCCTTCTTGGCATTATCACTGTGAAATTTCAGATTACTAGGGTCAAAGAAAAGATCCTATGATTCAAAAAAAACAAAAACACAACAGCATATAAAGGCTTCAGACTTCTCAAAAGCCATAATGGAAACCAAAATTCCAAAGAGCAGTGCCTTCAAACTTCTAAATAATTTCCAACCTAGAATTCTATACCCAGCCAAGCTCCTGATAAAAACAGAAACAGAAGGGACTTCCCTGATGGTCCAGTGGTTAAGACTCTGCCCTTTCATTGCAGGAGGTGCAGGTTCGATCCCTTGTCAGGGTGCTGAGATCCATGCAACACAGCACGGTCAAGAAAAAAAAAAAAAAGGAAAACCGATTTCTTAGAATTTACCTCACACACAACCCTTCTCATGAAGAATGATTTGCTGCACCGAAATAAGGGAGTAAACCAAAATCAAAGAAGACATGGATAGATATCTAAGAGATAGGAGATCCAACAAAAGAGGTTAAAGGAAGGTCCCAGGATAATTGATATGTACTAGACATAAAGAGAGGAGGGCATGGCAACCCACTCCAGTATTCTTGCTTGAAGAATCCCCATGGAGAGAGAAGCCTGGTGGGCTACAAGCAATGGGGTCGCAAAGAGTCGAGCATTACTGAGCGACTAAGCACAGCACAACACTAGACACAAAGAACCACCAGTCCACAGTGAAGCGGATCAAAACCGATATAATCATGACAAAACTAAAGGGACAGTAGAGAGACGGGGACAGTGCCAGTATGAAGTACTGGTAGACAGTGGGAGGAGAGGCAGCGCAGTGAAAGAAAGTTAAACCTCACGGTTATAACAGAAGCCAATACATGAGACTGGAAAATGAGAAAGTACCAATTTAAGCTTGCTAGAATCTGGAGATAAATATCAAAACAAATCAGGATTTGAAAGCAGATGCTTCTGGGAAGGGGGATACACAGGGAGTGGGACATGTTAGGGGGGATGTTATTTTTCTAAAGAAACTGATAACATTATTTGATGCTTTGAGTTATATTCATATTTAACTGTGATTAAAAACGGAAAGTATAAAAAAGATTCTACAAATGAATCAAAATATCATCTTTAATAAAACAGTAAAACCATTAAACGTCACTGATTTAACTCACATTTGTGCATCTTTAAAGATATAATACAAAATAGAAAGGCTACTATTTCCCATTGGTTAGTACCTTCTGATTCTCTTCCACTTCAGCTCTAAGTTCTGAAGTCACAGCTGTTTTTGTTATTGCTCTAAGGAAAGAAAAACATTATCAGTGATTGGTTTAGTATTTGATATACATGACTTCAATTTCCCTATATGAAACAATACACTGTTCAATAAATTACAAAAAAAACTAAATGGAAAAAACTCTAAACCTTTACAACTGATAAAATAAATTTCTCCTCTCAGACGTGTATATTTGTTCATTATCATAAGATAGAAAACCAAGGGAAAGTAATAGTAATAGCTGATTTTAATGGAAGTGCAGTTATTTCCAGGAACTTAGTTAAATATATGCAACTCTATTCCTATACATCATCTCTACAGCTCATAGAATAAAAGGATAATGTTAAATAAGTTAAGGCTACAGACTCCTCAACCTTTTTAAGCATATGTATGTCTTCAACAGGGCTTCCCGGGTGCCGCTAGTAGTAAAGAACCCACCTCCTAATACAGGATACATAAGAGATCAGGTTCAATCCCTTGGAGGAGGGCATGGCAACCCACTCCAGTATTCTTGCCTGGAAAATCCCCATGGACAGAGAAGCCTGGTGGGCTACAGTCCACAAGGTCACAAAGAATCAGACACAACTGAAGCGACTTCGCACACACATGTCAACAGCACACACGACTAAATAAGGATTATTTAAATACATGATTTTTAAGTCCTGTCTAAGTGTTTTCCAAGACTAAACAAGTAAACAAATTTATTTACAAAAGCATTTCAGTTAAAACACCTCATTCAATTACTCAAGTAAAGGACTGACAATCATTTAAGTTTCTGAAAATGTGGCTTTTAAAACAAGTTTGCCTCATATTTATGAGAAGTAGAGGACCTTTATACAACTGAAAGCAATGCAGAAAAGCTGCATTCAAAACCTTAATCAGTCACTATATCAGTGACTGACAAACCTTTATCAGTCAGCCTCTATAATTCATTTCCTTCATCAAGACTGATTAAAATGATATATATGAAACTGTTTAGGAAGAAAAGCACTAGAGTCCACACCAGACCCTAGATTAGTTACGTCTGCATACGTTAAATTTTGTTAACTCATCTAATCCTGAAAGGCAGGTACTGTTACTTCTGTTTTATTGCTGAGGAACGTGATTATTTGCAGTTACTCTCCTCAACCACACAATGCAAGGGTGCCTTCCTGAAAAGATGGTACCATTAGTAGTACAGCACTAGTAGCAACAGAACTTTAATTTTCTAAGCATTTTCATAATTTAGTGGCTTCAACATGGCGTAAGCATGGACATAATTAGACATGTGTTAAAAAGAAGACTGCCTCAAAACTGTATTACTCTGTGTTACCTGGCTTTGGTGGGAAAGTTTTGACTGAGATCCTTCATAATCACGAGAGCTAACTCAACAGGTGCAGCCAAGATCCGTGCAGCAGTCTGAAAACTTAGATCTGCAACAACGTCAAACAGAAGTTGAAGTGTATTAATCTAACACAATGAGAAATAGGAAAAAACATTGATTTCCCATTATTTTCCTGGTAATTAAGAATGCCTTAGAATGCCACCATTTCAGAGCGTGTCCAGGTTTTACTCAATTCACAGGCCCCTAGAGTGTTTACTGTAGCCGTTCCTCAATCTGCCGGCATAAACACTAGGGTACATACAAACACATTCAGCACAGGATTAATCCATCCCAAATCCTTTTCCTTCTTCTGAATTTACAACATATCACAAAGTATAGCAAAAGATTTTAGTAAATTATCTTGCGAAAAAAACTTTGACATACAGTTCTTTGGACCAAGAGCACATCCTGCCATACTGAGATGCCTTCAGCATCCAACTGTTTAATAAATGTGTACATATAGAAACACAAAGATTCTGACAAGCTTGTTTCTAGTTTTACAAACTAACACATCTGGGCAAAGACAGAAAGATCTGGTACTCTTCCATACATATATATTATTCTGCTAAGTGTTATCTGTCTACAAAAGGACTTCCTTCCATTTCTGATAAATCATAATAAATCACACAACCCTTAAAATCTGTGAATAAATATGAACAAATACAAATTCTAACTTTTTTAACACCGTAAAATTTAGAACGATTCTTCTACATTTTTATTACCTTGCAACTGCCAGACTTTTAAAGGTGCCATTTCATTGGTGCTCTCAACGAGATGCTTTCTGAGTTCTTTCAACTGTCCCTTCAGGTCAGGGTGCAGGTCTCTGAAAGAAACACAAAATCAATTCCTTTCATGTGTCTTTTCTTTCCCAAAGCATTTAGAAGTTGACCTCAAATTTATCTTCACGACTTTTCCCTCTACGTAATAGAAAAAATCCTACAATACAGGAAAAATATTAAAGTATAACTACTTTTCTTAAAAAAAATCAGTAAGTTCATTTAAAAACTAACACAGTTTTAAAAATGCATCCCTACAATAGTGCTTCTCTCTCTGAGGGGATGGAGAGGAGTGGGACTGAGAGTATGGAAGAGAGAGGACCTCAACGCTATTCACTGTGTTTTAC
The DNA here is from genome assembly GCF_032452875.1 of Bos javanicus. Lineage (NCBI taxonomy): Eukaryota > Metazoa > Chordata > Mammalia > Artiodactyla > Bovidae > Bos > Bos javanicus. The sequence continues at coordinate 4,418,251 of NC_083869.1, forward strand.
TCAACTTGTTTCTTCTTTTCTTTCTTTAAGGAAAAGAAGGCATTATGTTGAAGGGAAAAAAACTCAATTCACAGTTTTTTCATACAGAAAAGCAAGTATGATAGCAACAATCAATTTTGAGTGGTGAGTACGTGGGTATATTATTCTCCTTTCCTGAATCTTTTTAATTTCTCAAAATAAAACTGGAAATACCTTGCTGCTGGTCCCAAAATGAATTTCTTTCAATACCTGCCCGTAAATCCTTTACTTACGTGAATATAATTCAAGCTTTCCAAAATAATTGGATTTTTCTTAGTTCTATCTCAAAATATAGTGCATTCTATTTAAAGTTAGTAAAACAAATTTTCAAAGTCAGACATACATCATTTAGATTAGAAACACAGATGGAATAGACTAATTGTTTTTAAATAACTCAAAATTTCTTAAATACAACATGCCAAAAGTAAAACATTTACTCAGATCACTCACCATCCAACCAATACATTCGAGTTATTACAAACTTTTCTTCATGACAGAAGTGTCTTAAAATGGGTCAATTACTTTAAATAGCTAAATAACTATTCTGAATGTCCATAAAGGAAAATGTCTTCAATATTGTGTAGAACACAATACTGTGCTGTAAATACATGAAATCATAATGCTATCCAAAAAACAAACATAAAACGTGACTATGAAAAGGAATTATGGAAATCTGGATGCAATAAAAATGGACCCTGACTGCATACTAATGAGGCCATAATTGGCGTTCAGCACAAAGAAACGTACATACGCACAGGATGAACTCAGTCTGTGCAGTCACTCAACACGAAATCATCTCTGCTAAACTTTAGTTACACCATTTTACTCAACCAAATGTTAAAGTTAAAGTGTATGAAACTACATCTACATATACTATTTCTATTTTTTTAAAAAGCACACCATAGATGTCCTAATTAAGATTTCCCTGAGCCCTGAGCAGAATTCAGGGCTCAGAACAATGAGAAGTCATATCAGAAATAGCTACAACATTTAAAATAAGAGCTAAGAAGATTTTTCAGGTAAAAAATTCTAAGATGCTTTCATAAAATGGTTAATGAAAAAAAAAAAGTTAATGAAATTTTCTTCAAAAAGCCATTTCCTATCTTCTTTCATATAAATCAAACTGCAATAAAATGTATTTCAACTGAACATATAAAATCCTCCATACCTATTATAACTCTTTTGCAATTTTTCAAGCTATGCTGAGCATAAGTAAATAGCTATAAACACAACATTGTAAATCAACTATACTTCAATAATTTTTTTTAAAGAGACAAAAAACAAGCAAAAAAAAATAGCTATAACCTCTTTAAGTTAAAATACACTTGATTTTCTCAGGAAAAGATTACATAAAATTATTAGATTTCTCCTACTATGTGAATCAAAAAGTGGAATGTAACTTTAATACCGTCAACTACAAGGTCCAAAAAGGGAAATCAACTTAAGCCATAGGAGGCAGTCATAGTATCATGTAAGAATAATGTGCTTCAGAATTACTAAAAATCATAAACATACTAGAAACTAAATGGTCATCTTCTCATATCAGAATACATATGTAAAGTACTCTTGAGAAACAGGAGATATAGTAATGAGAAAGATGATACTTACAATGTTAAGCCTAAAGAGTTAAAAGAATATACATACCTTAACTTTCCAAAGAGAAACCCTTGAACTTCATCAATAGGATCACTTTCACCAATCACTGTGGTGTTAACTTCAGTTCCTACAAAAGCACAGCAATTACATGTCTAATCATTCAGAATATAAAAATAATAACTTCATAAAATTTGAAAAATATAAGAAAACATTTTAAAATACCTGAAACTAAAATAGCATTTATAAATGTGTTTTTGATATATCCTGTGTTCCTGGATAAAGTACGAATGTATTTTTCTTTGAACTTTGAAAATTTTTACATTTAAATACCTCAAAATTAAGAATAACAGGTATTTCAATATCAAAATTCTGAGGAATTTGTAACTAGGCAACTTAATCCTAGATATAATTATTGAGAACAAAATGATGAAGTACTAGGCTACCTTCCATGTACCAAAATCAATCATTTTTACCTTTAAAATAAAGCAAAAGACATAAAAAGAGTACACATAAACCTTGCTGAAATTCAAAACCCTAGCATATTACAACAAGAAGTAGCCATAATAAACTGTTTCAAGTCAGAAAATAACAACAACAAAAAATTAAACTGTTAATTACATAATAGTTTAAGATTTCATATTGGATCACAAGTTAATTACTATTTGTGAGCTACTTATTATCAATAACAGTAGCTACTACTTACTGAACTTTATTTTATCAAAAACTTTGTAAAATTTTTTTACCTATACATCTTATTTTCTCCTTACAAATACTTAAAAAGGCATATATCATTAACCACGCTCTACAGAGTAAAAAATTAGGACCTACAGAATTTGTCACCCAACTCGAATATAACAGAACCAAGATTTAAACACAGCTTCATCATTCTCCTAAATGTATTCTTTTTCATTAAAGAAAAAATTCCCCTTTAACTTGTCGTATCTAAAGAAAACGCGTTGGTCTTAATTTACAAATTCACCTTTCACCTGAGTATCATCCTTGGCCTTGTACTCGGTGCTCTTAATGGCCAACTCCACACCGTAGCCAGAGAGGTAAACAGGCTCCTTCCTGGGGTTCTGCAGACAGAGCAAGCATTCCATCACCACCGAGCTCCCACGCCATCATGACCACCTAGCTCTTAATGCACCATGGCATACAGAGTGCAACCACATTAATGTCATGCAGTCATCACCTAGGATTAGGCACTCATGATACGCTTTAACTTCTATGGGAATCCTTAGATTGTGGATCCCGCCACAAGTGTGAGAACCGAAATTCCAAGGGAGAAACAAAACTGGATGAAGGCATAGTGGAAAGCGTAATGGTCACCAAACCATACGAAGAAATGGAGAAAATAACAAAGAAGTTCTGTACCTACATAGGGTTGAAAACTGGTAAGGTTTCAACCTTGAAGTGCTTTCTTGAGACCATGTGTGTAAATGTGTGTGTACATTTTTTAATGAATTTAAATGTCTTCAGGTAGGGTTTGGGCTGACCAAATGTCACAGGCTTACCATCATCCTAAATGAGGATGGCCTTTTAATACCAGCAATAGAGCATAGTGGGACAGGGTCAAAAACTGGATACTGACAAATCTGCTTCTGCTCATGTAAGTTTTCCTTTAAAATTTTTATTCCACATGTACTTAACAGTATTTACTGAGCTCAATATGACAAAGAGACTTTAAAGGCTAATGATCTTTACATATAAATATTTTAAATGCTAAAAGCTACACAAAGTTTGAAAACCTTAATTTCAAACCCATTCAGCTAGATTTTATCTCTTTAGACATTCTCCTCCTTCTATCAAATGAAAAATTCCAAAAAGGAGGGGAAAAAAAAAAGGGTTTAGAAAGGAGCTGAATTCAAGAATCAGTTTCATGATATGATGCCCATATTAAATCTGGATGAAATTAAATATAATTTGCATGGTTCATTTTGAAATAGAATGTAAATTTTATACTGGTGTTGTTTAATTGCTAAGTTGTGTCTGACTCTTTGTGACCCCGTGGACTGTAGCCCACCAGGCTTCTCTGCCCATAGGATTTTCCAGGCAAGAATACTGGAGTGGGTTGCCATTTGCTTCTCCGGGGGATCTTCCTGATCCAGGGATCAAACCTGCATCTCCTGCTTGGCAAACGGATTCTTTAGCACTGAACCACCTGGGAAGCTATTTTTAAAGCATAATTTTATTTTAAAATTTTAAAGCATAACTTTATATAGTCATTTTTAAAGCATAATTATTTATACTTCTTCAGTAAGGCAAGCAAAGTATAAATAACAGATCTGATGAAAGTACCACAGTTTCCAAAGAAGTAGTTCAAGTCATTTTATAAAGGGGAAAATTATTAGCTTAAGGGCTAAGGTTTTCATGGGCAAATTAACATTTAAAACAGTTATAAAACAAGTCAATACTTACTGATACATAATGTCTGAATATGTAATTTATTTTGCCTGCATTGCTTTTTGAAATAAGTTGTCGGTGGAAAGTATAAAACTCCTCAGAGCCAATCTCAGAGTAGAAAATAACCACTGAGCTTTCAGGATTAGATGAGGGGTATCTGTGATCTCCTTTGAACAATAAAGGTTTTGGTCTGAAAATAAATATTAAAAACTTAAGACTGTTAACTTTAAAAAAGTTTTTAAACGTTAAAAACAGTACAAAATGAAGCTACAGCAAGGATAATTTAAGTAAAGATTATACGCATCTTAATAGAAAATTGAGTATCACAATCTTAAATAGCTTTTAGTTAGTAAGAATACTGTCAGGTGTAAGTCTTATTGGTCCATAATTAAAAATAACAAATGTAAATTATATAAATTATAAAATGTAGACTTTGACTAGAAATTGTTATCAATTCCTACAGGAGGGGGGAGCCAGGAAACAAATACATATCCAGACCTCATAGTACTAAAACTTTAGTAAATTATTCTACTATATAAATAGCATATAATTATCTTTTTATCTGAAAACCTAAGTGTGAGTAATGCAAAAGAGCGGGGATTATTTTAAGCATATAACTGCCCCATCACAGCATCTCCCTTCTCTATCATTTTTACCATTATGATCATCCTACTACTGGATCTAACATTTATTTAGGTTTTCGTCATAAATTTTGAAACTCTGCCCTCAAGAAAACTCCTTTAAGAATGGCATCAAGGTATTAACAGATCATAATGCACAGACGTTATGACCGACCAACCCCTCTAAAGGAGGTACACTTACATGTACTAAGTGGAAGATGCCTCTTATAAAAATAAACCCACCTACCTGCATAAATGTATAACCACAGGAAAAAAGTATAAGAGGATATATGCCAATCCATTAAAAAGTTACCACATCTCAGAAGAGGAAACATTATCACTCTTTTCTTTATAAAGGTGTGCATTACTCTAACAAATGAAACACAGAATTTTTCAAGTCAGTCAACTTGCTTTCCCCAGTGAACAGCACTGTGCCATGCAGCCAATTTCAAAAGTGCACACCTCCCCACTGAGATGGCTGAATGCTGCTCACTGTTTCTGGTTATCACCCTGAGGAAAAGCACTCATGTCATCTGGTGGGCACAGGACAGATGCTGAGTAGGTAATTTCACTAAAGAAGAATTTCCTCACCTAAAACACCCTTGGCACTTCTGGCACAGAGCAACATCAAAGAGAGAGATCACTATTATCCTATTTACAAAAGTATGAGAGGATATACAGAGGGGTTACTGCCCTAGCCAGATAGCAAGAAGGACCTATTATTTGTCCATCACAGGAAACCTACCTTTAAGTAAAAAAGTCAGCCATTACCAACTTAATATTCAAACTAAGCTTGCAATTATCTTAAATAATCTCCTTTGTCTGAAAGTAATATTATCCCTAGAGATCATTACCATTAATATCATTACTCCAGGTACTGGTTTAAATAGACAGAATATTCTTTACTAAGCTGATGAAAAAGCCTATGTAAGCTCTTTGATATAGTCATTACTAAATAACAGTAAGTTCTCTTATTATCTCTATTTCAAAACAAGATGAGGAAAGAAAGATTACATAATTTGCTTAAGTAGGCAAAACTATCTTAAGTGATGGAGTTGGGATTTAAATCTAGTCAGTCTGGTTCCAGAATCCATATTCTAAACCACTATATTTACGAACTACAAAACCCAGAAGAAAAATCAGAAGAAAGCACAATGAATGCATGACACTTAAATAAACACAGATGTACCTTTCAGAGGCTGTTAGTAGAAGAGTCTCAAGGGTATCAAAATCACAAGTCTTCTTTCCATGCACTGAAAAAAATGAATTACATCCTTCTGGTGGCGGTTCATCAGCTGCTATCTGTCATTTAAGATACAAGACATTTTTAAAAATAATTTCTAACCAAAGACAAGAGAAAAAATAAATATTCTAAATAGGTAATAAAATGATAATAAGACATCAGTGAAAACAAAGGCAACACCTACTGCACATTCATTATGTGACAGGAGTAAGAGCTCTCTGCTTCACTACCTTCCTTATTTCACCAGTTCACCTAGCTCCTCCCAGTATCACTCCAAGAAGTAGATGTTATTATTATTCCGAAAACAGAACTCTAAAAATCTATCTTAGAAGACATCAAAAGCTATCCAGGGAATAGAATATGTACCTTGCAGAAAACTAAGCTTACAAATGGCAGCCGTAGGTGTCAAAGTGCAACAATGCAGTCTTGAGTGTAATATGCAGATTAATGCAAAGCCCCTCCCTGAAACAGGAAGAATGACACTGCATCTAAAAAACCAACAGGACCGAAAAGAAGAGTATATATGGAAAGGCAAAATCACCCAAGGAGCGCAGTAAGATATTTAAAAGAAAGGCTGAATGAGTTATGGGGTATGTTCAGAGGAAAATGTACTAACGCCCAGGCATGACAACGCAAGTCCACCCGCAACCTTAATGAGAGGCTCACCGACATGCACGAGTGTGAAGAAAGGAAAAAGAAAGGACATGATGACAAGCACTGCTATACGCACTGATGTCATTTATGTAATATATTCATACTAAATGTTCTTTTCTATGGCTGGAATACAAATAATTAAGAAAAGAGGGGAAGAAATGGAAAGCTTGCTATGAAAAATTAACATTAAAACTTTTCATTACATTCTTTGTCTCTTTTTTAAGTTACTACAAAACTTCCAAACTTCTATTTATAAAAAGAAAGAATAGTACAATAAAATCCTATGTACCCATGATGAGTATTTCGGTAATTATCAATTTATGGCCAAATCTTATTTCCTCCATTTTCCTACCACACTTTATTGGATCATTTTGATATGCACTCCAAATAACATTTCATGCATGTTTCAGTATCTTCCAATAAAACATAAAAATTACTCATTTAGTTTTTTTGGCCACACCACGTGGCTTGCAGAATCTCAGTTCACTTAACAGAGATTAAACCTGGGCCATGGCAGTGAAAGCCCAAAGACCTAACCTCTAGACCATCAAGGAACTCCCAAAACACAGAGATTTCTTTTAAAAACATACCACCATTATCACTTTTAACAAGTAATCCAGGGTTTCTCTAGTGGTCCAGTGGTTAAGAATCTGCCTTGCAATGCAAGGGACACCAGTTCAATCCCTGGTCCAGGACAATCCCACATGCCACGGAGCAACTAAGCCCAGGCACCACAACTACTCATCCAGTGCTCTAGAGCCCGTGAGCCGCAACTACTTTAGCCCACGCACCCTAGAGGCCGTGCTCCATAAAAGAGGCCACCGTAGTGAGAAGCCCAGGCTCCGCAGCTAACAGCAGCCCCTGCTTGCCACAACTAGAGAAAGCTGTCATGCAGCAAGGAAGACCCACCACAGCCAAAACTAAAAATAAATAAACAAATAAAATCTCAAGCTTTAAAATAAACAACTAAAAAAAAAAGTCACACAGTTCCATGTTGATGGCCATTGGCAGCATAGTTTTTCTGTCTTCTCAAATGCCCTCATTAGAGCAAAAATAAAAACAGAAACCAATGGACCACAACTATGACAAAACCAGGGGGAAGGAAATCTCCATGATATAAAATGCAAAAAGATCTGCAGTTATCAGAGGTCATGGAAGCAGAGGGAAACTGCAGAGATTCTAATGATTCTGAGAATAAGAAAACCCCAGAATCTGAGATGATGTATGGCCAAGTATGATGGACCAACTGGTTTTGTTCAGCCTAATATTAGGTAAGCACACGGCAGTCTGACCTCTGAGAATGTGGAACTCACAAGCTAGGACTCCCTTCCAGGGAAGGGCCCCACGCAAAGGAGAAACTTTTGAGGGCAGAATAATACTTGAGTAGGACAGAAATAGACAATAAAAGAAAAAGTCCAAATAAAATCTGAAGAAGGGAACAGAGTCAGGAAATTTCAAAAAGCAAGCTACCTTTTTTTTTAAGTCACCATATTTTAACAAAACATAAAATCAACAGGATAGGGAACCAGGGAAGTTAAAGAAAACAAATTTCACATCAAATTGAGCAGAGAAAGTCTCAGTGTCAAATGCCATACAGAGCTGCTTTAAGAAAAGAGGAGGGGAAAGAACAGAATAACACTCTTAGCCTTACAAGAAAATTTCTGCAGTGATAACGATATACTGGGAATTCCATGGGAGTCCAGTGGTTAGGACTCAACACTTTCACTGCTAGGGCCCAGGTACAATCCCTGGTTGGGGAACAAAGATCCCCTGTAAGCCACCTGGTGTGGCCAGAAAGAAATGTACAGGGCAAACTGCGTAAGTTACTCAACAGAAAAGAAAGGGACGGAGGGAGACCTATAAACTAAGAGAACACACTCCCACCAAAAATTAATAAATTTGTGAAAAAAACGAGAAAACTAAACTATTGTATGGAGAGGCACTCTTGGGCAATGAAATGGTTTTTTTTAAAAGAAAACAGCAAATTATTCCAAAAGAAGAAAGAGACTCCTTTTGAAGGGCAAAAGTCAGCTGTGGTGGGCACACAGCACATGCAGGGCTTCCATGGTGCCAAGCCAAGTTCAATTTCTTGACCTGGGTGAAAATCACAAAAGTGTTCCCTTCATCATAATGCATCACACTATACATTTCTTGTGAGTTGCTGTCTATACCAGTTTCACTTCAGAATTAAAAAATGGTTTTGAAATTAGCATTTCTTTTATATCAAACATACAACCAGTGTACAAACAGCTTTGATTCTCTTGCTCTCTATTTTTTTTACAAGTTTGTTCAACTCAAAATCCAGTAAGATCCACACATTACATTAAGGTGACACATTTTTAAGTTTCTCTTGAAATTCCTCCTTCCCTCTTTTCTTTTCTTTTTAATGTATTTGTTGATAAAACCAGATCATTTTGCCATAAAGTCTTTCACATTCTAGCTTTTCCTGACTATAGCCCGGTAATATTTCTTCACATTTCCTATCTGCTGTTCTCCTGTGATCTACAGACTGTGATCACCCTCGGGGTTAACTGGTTTAGCAAAACTGTATCTCTCTCTTCAGTTGTGCTATATAAATGAAGTCTGTAGTTTCAGGGTTTTTGCACAGGCATTTTTTTTTCCTTAAATGACAATAAGTGCACATTCAGTTCAGTTCAGTTCAGTCGCTCAGTCGTGTCCGACTCTTTGCGACCCCATGAACCGCAGCACGCCAGGCCTCCCTGTCCATCACCAACTCCTGGAATCCACCCAAACTCATATCCATCAAGTTGGTGATGCCATCCAACCATCTCATCCTCTGTCGTCCCCTTCTCCTCCTGCCCTCAATCTTTCCCAGCGTCAGGGTCGTTTCAAATGAATTAGCTCTTTACATCAGGTGGCCAAAGTATTGGAGTTTCAGCTTCAACATCAGTCCTTCCAATGAACACCCAGGACTGATCTCCTTTAGGATAGACTGGTTGGATCTCCGTGCTGACCAAGGAACTCTCGAGTCTTCTCCAACCCCACAGTTCAAAAGCATCAATTCCTCGGCGCTCAGCTTTCTTTATAGTCCAACTCTCACATCCATACATGACCACTGGGAAAACCATAGCCTTGACTAGATGGACCTTTTTTATATGTTATTTGAAGGTTGAACATAATCAGTTTTGCTCATTATTTACAAACAAATCATAAATTCTAGAAAATTTCAGGTAGAAAAGGTACAGTGCTGTAACACAATGACAGGACAGCTGCAATACATCCAATCATGTTATACAACCCCTAAAAAAAGTACTGTCACAGGGAAGCACTGAACTCACCTGCTGGAAGGCTTGTATTGTAGCTGAGTAGGAGCGAAGAGACAGACAAAATTTCAACAGATTCTGCTGTAGTGGTGACAGAAACTGAAATGCAGCTTTCAATATTGCATGATAATAGGAGTAATCAGTACCTGTCAGGAAGAATATCAACCAAAATAGTTCTATATAACTACAGGTATCCAAATAAGGTAGCTCATAAAGTATAAAGCTATGTGTTACAAAAGCAAATGTTTGCAAAATGTTTACAAAAGCAAATAACTGCAAAATGTTACCACTATACTGTCTTGCAAAGTGAAAGTGTTAGTTGCTCAGTCCTGTCTGACTCTTTTGCAACCCCATGGACTGCAGTCCTTGAGGTTCCTCTATCCATGGAATTCTCCAGGCAAGAATACTGGAGTGGGTAACCATCCCCTTCTCCAGGGAATCTTTCCGACCCAGGGATCAAACTCGGGTCTACTACACTGCAGGGGAACTCTTTAACCTCCTGAGCCACCAGGGAAGCAAAGCATACTGTCTTGAGCTGTTGTCAAATGCTTAGAATTATTTAGAGTATGCTGTGCAATTGGACTCTTCCTCTCTTCAATCTTCAATCCTTTCTTCACTATTTCCTCTCCCTGGACTGAGATTTTCCCACTTACCTGGATGACTAACTCCCACCTTCTTCCTCAGGAAGAACTCAGTTTATGAGAGCACCTATCCCACGGAGGCATTCCCAGCCCCTACTCCCACACCTCAATCAATCATGTTCCTCTCTTCTTTGCTCACCTCTCTCACTTAGCATATTGTTCACTCGTTTACTTAATCACTAACTACCCCCCCGCAATAGTCTTTGAGCCCCTGCACACAGAAACTATGATGTGCCTTTGTGTCCCCTGGCACATGTTATCTATTCAAATAACCCAACAAGACTGAGCAATGTAATGAGGAAGTACAAGATATTAAAAGATGCTAATGAAACTATGGTTTGGGGAGAGGCATTGAAACAAATTATCTGGGGGAAAAATACATGTAGCAGTATAAAAAAATCCCAAGGATATATTAAATGAAAATCACAAGGTACAAAACAATATATTTAGTACACTATTTTTTCTTACTGTTAGAAAGAATAAGAAATAAGAATACATACTTATGTATTGGATTGGCCAAAAAGTTTATTCAGGTTTTTCTGTAAAATAGAATGGAAAAACCTGAACAAATTTTTGGTCAACTCAATAGTTGTAAAAAAAAAAAAAAAAAAGAAGAAGAATGAAAAAAATACTGAAGGCTAAACAAATTAATTTTAAATAGTTATTAAAAAGCCAAGAGAAACAGAAGGAACAAGATTTTTCTGTGTACAGCCTTTTATATAGCTTTGGTTTTTCTTCTAAAATTTTACTTTATAATGAAGTATAGTTGATTAACAATATTATGATAGTTTCAGGTATGTGAAGCTTTGACTTTTAAACTATTATATATTTTTGAAAAATTCAAGAAAAATATTTAACATTTTAAAAAGCAAAATGTAAAAGGTTCTGTATGACATTAGCACCTTCAAAGTAGAAAAAGAGATCAGAAAGAAATGGCTTAAAATGTTTTGTGAAGTCACTCAGTCGTGTCTGACTCTTTGTGACCCCATAGACTGTAGCCTACCAGGCTCCTCCGTCCATGGGATTTTCCAAGCAAGAATACTGGAGTGGATTGCCATTTCCTTCTCCAGGAGATCTTCCCAACCCAGGGATTGAACCCAGGTCTTCTGCATTGTAGGCAGATGCTTTATCATCTGAGCCACAAGGGAATGTTGCCAGAGTGTTAAAAGTGACTATCTTTGGGTAGTAGGAGTATGAATATTTCAAATAAAGTGTTTAATATACTTTTATGGTCACTTTCAAGAATTCATACTCTCCTAACTTCAACCAAAAACACACTAGCATTTATACTGAAGAAATTTCATTTTAAATGTCAGAGTTAAAATTTCACTATAAAAACCACTTTGATAAGTTTGTTTTATGAAACTGTAAACTAAAATGATTTTTTTGGTTACCTGAACAATTCTAGTTGACTCTAAATTACTTAACTAAAACTTACAGAAGCTTGTTCAAAACTTTTACATATTTAAACTGCAAAAAAGATTTAGACTTCACTTTTTAAATATGCTCTAATTTTTTAAACCATAAAGTTAAAAATCAATTCAAACATTAACAGCAGTCACATATTTATAATTTTTACACACTTTCACTTCCACAAGGACTTATGCCTGTCAATGCAATATTCAAGGTTTTAACTACTCATGTATCAGCATCTTTGACTATTAATGTCCATATTCTATATAGTTTACATTGAATTAGAAAACGTTTGTGAAAGCTCATCAAAAACTAAACAAGTATACAGTTTACATTAATTTGACACCTGACACTCTAGTTGTCAGTGGTTGGCATGCGTAATGGAAAACATTTTGGATGGCACTCAGTGAGAAGAAACTCAACAGATAACAGATCAGTTGAGTAATAAGTTCATAACAAAAGAAAGCGAATCAAATCTGATGGTTATTATGTCGATGCTAAATGATTCTAAATGAATTTGACTTCTGCAAAATATTCACATAGCACTTTCAATAAAAGAACATAAAAGAACAAAACACAAAGCGGGGGGGTGGGAATCAAAGGCAATTCTTATTGCCAAAGTTGTAAACTTTTTCAAAAATAATTACTAGTTTGTGTTGGCTCTGCTGGCTGCCATGACAATTCTACTCACTAAAGATAAAAATGTTTTTCATTAATTGCCATGCCACCATACTCTGAAAGAGACCAAATTTCTAATACATTCCCAGACACCAAAGTCAAAGAAGCATCTGCTTCTATTTTACCGTGATGATCTGATGATCCGATATTTTGACTGGCTTCTACAAAATCCCAAAATTTCTCTTGACTGTCTTCTGCTAAAAACTCACTGAGAGAAAAGGGGGAAATATCAGAAATAAAACAACTTAATAAAAATCTTCCAATATAAGTTATATTACTAAGGAGAGTAAAAATAAGCTTTAAGTTTCCAAATGTCCAAAGCTTAGTTGTGATAATATATATTATATATGAATATATGTAATATATTTCAATAAAATATTTTCTAATTTAGGCACATCTTACTAATTAGCTATTAATAATTAGCTTCATAGTTTATTCACTTAATAACTTCATAGGTATTCCTTAAGAAGCCTAGAATAATAGAAATGTAACAACAGAGAAGTCCCAATATAAAGAATGGTTATGAAATCTCATTTGTGAAAATGCTGTCAGTAGTGGAAGCAGAATTAGGAATTTCTAATTCTAGTACTAGTTCTGCTCACTCATTTTCTGAAAGACTTACAAAGAACAAAACAACATGTTTCGCCTAAGGTTCTTCTGAGGAAAACATGAATCCTAGAAACATCTCTAGGAGACTGAAGGCAGCATGCTGTAATCTTTTTACATCCATAAATCCAAACTTTAAAGGCCATCAAATTTTAAAGTTAGCACTGATTTAATAAAATCAGGTCTCAGAACTTAATGCCATCTTAATTTTTTCCTTGACTTTACTGTACCGACCTAAAATAAAATAAAGGCTATTCTACACTTCCCTTCATTCAGGGCCTTTAAAATCCCGAGAAGAAGAAGCAGGTACTCATTGAATGATTCATGTAAATCGGTTATCTTCTCCTCCAAGCCATACCAATGTAGTGGTGGTCTTTCCCTGTCTTAGAGCAAACTACAGATCTGGATCTCAGCTTACCTAGCCAAAGAAGACTTTCCCATTACTTGTCAACACTGGGGTGTACAACTCTCACTCTACTCCACAGCTAGACACAGAAATATGGGAAAAATAAGAAACATTTCCTGGTAATGCACAGCTTCTCTAAAAATAGGTTTCTGAAAATACCCATTATAATAATGTATTAAATTATTTAGTGCCTCCTTGAGTGTGGCATTTTTCTAGGCTTTCGAGCAACTGACACAGACATCACACACATCTTATAATAGCTTACAGTCTATTAATGTCTTACAGGTATTAAGACAGATTATGATGTGTAAATAAATGCTAAATTCATGAATTAAAGCACCATTCACAAGATAAGTGAGCAGAAGGGGGAAAAGTAATACACATTAGTTCTGAGACAAGGGTTCACTTAAGTTAAGACCCTCCTTCAAAGGCCATATGCACATAAATATATAATTTTCATATAATTACAGGAAAACATAAACATCCATTCTTTCTCACCCCAATGCATAAATAAGTCTTCCAATGTCTAAGTGTCAAACAGTCTCAAGAAAATTAATTACCAGATCCACTGAACTAAGCCATGGAAGATAAGAACAGTACAAGACACTATTAAAAGGAATGCTGCCATTTGCTTCCAGTGTGCTTCAATTTGTTTGCTTTTTGCTCTAAATTGTTTTTTAGCTTCTGATATCTATTCCACTGAGTAAAAAATCAAGTTTTACAGATGAAATTCTACGGTGTCTGGGACTTGCTTTACAATGTCTTAGTGGGAGAAGGCAGGAGGGTGGTGACAGTGACGGTTATTGGACTTGAGCTGACAATTGCTAAAACTGGGCGACAGGCAGAGAGAGAGCATATCATATAGAACATTTTTTCCATTTATAAATATATTAACTTTCTTAAGGACATAGAGGTAGTAAAAGAAAAATCTGGAATTTACATTCCAGTCTCTATCACTCAAATCTTTCAAGCTGCATTCTCAGGCCATTGTAATATTTATGCATTCAATAAATGATTGCTTCAATTTTAGTAACAGAACTTTATTTATACAACGTTTTTGTTAGTAACTATAGCTGCGCAAAACATATTCAGGGCTCTACTTCAATTAAGTATTGATGGACAAACAGAAGCTACAAACCCTTCATTAGCATCAGTTCCAATCTAAGAATACACATGGGAATATTTTCAGTCCCTAAGGGCCAGAAGCAAAGAAAGCAAAATGTCTGTGTTAACTGCATGCCTCGATGTGTGGAGAAGTATCTGACCCTTCAGCCTCCCACCACAGACGTGCTGTGACCCACCATCAGTGTCTGCCATGGATGCGGGAGGGAAGGATGGTGGCCTCAGCCAGCTCTGAGGTGAATATGGAGTGGTTTCAAACAAGCATAGCATGTTTTTGAGTTGTCAACCCAACCCTTTACCCTAGCAAACTATCTGTAAATAGCCACAAAGGAAAACTAAAATAGTGAACCCAAATGGCAAATGGCCAGGATATCATGAAAAGGGGCTATGTTTGTTATGGGTAAACTGGGGTGAAAGAAATAGTTTATAATACTCACTTCACTGAGATCAAAGAACTGAAAAAAATTGATCAATTAAGGCTGACAACTTGAGCATACTTTCTCAAAAGTCCATAAGTATATGCCATAAGACTCTTCTAAGAAAATATCCAAACGCCAGTAAGTTTGTTAGTATAAGTGAGAGTAATGGGATGTAACCTAGTTATGAATATTAAGCAGAATATCTTAAAACATCTATTACAGACAGCTGCACAAACTTATTTGTAAAGTAGTAGTAAATCTCAGTGACTTAAACTGACACCAGGCAAATCATCCAAAATAAGATGAGCAGAAAGGAAGAAAAAAACATTCAGTTAGTTGTAAGAGTGCTAGCCCAGGCAGTCGCGGACCTCACATGCCTGCACACTTCACTGCTACAAACACCCAAGATCTAACAAGGGGCTTGGCCTATTTATCTAACTAGTTATTGTAACATCACCATGACATATAAGCAGTGGGGTCTGGTGGGGCGGGCAGGGGTTTGTCAGGGCCTGGGGTTTGTTTCTGCTGCCCTTTAATTGCTGAGGAGAGGGAGGCACGGAGAAGTGACGGCAGAAAGCCTGTTCGGCAGAAAGTTGGAAGGCTCCTCAGCAAGTCAAGACCAGCTCCCGCATGTCCCATGTTCCTACCGGCCTCTCCTCAATACAAAGGAGGCTCTTCCTTAGGAGGTACACCATCAACACAACAAACACTTTGCTCCCATCTTTCTAGAGATTAAGGAAAGATGTGAGAAGATGAAATTCTAAGTTGAAGGTCACAAAGATAGACCACAAAGTTAACTGATGAACAGTTCAAACTTCCAGCTCTATCAAATTCTGAAATTACTAAATGTTTATCGTTCATCTGCCTAAGTGTATGCTTTAGAAAGATTCGCTATAGGTCCTAGCTATATGTTATTTGAGATACAATAAAAATAAGCTTCCCTCTATAAACAAAAAAACTGACTAAAAGACAGGGATCTGATTATACTTATATAACAACCATTTACTAAAAAGTATATTTGGTTTATAAAATCTTCCAAGAAATCATTGACTATATTTTACTTTATCAATTTTAAGACTTTTTTTTTTCCCCCAAGTTTGGGCAATCTTCTTTACTGAGAAATTGAGATGCATGTTTTCTTTTTTCCCCTAAAAACACACGTCTGGTTTCTACAATCTGTCTACTAACTCCTTCTTGCGGTTCATTGAAGGGTTGTCAAGTTTCCTTCAACTTTCATTTTCTTCCATACTCCCCAGACCAGAGAATCTCTTCTCGTTTGAGAGGTAACAGTGGGAAACTTGGTGTGACTTACTGCATATTCACTACACTCTAAATCCCTTCGAAGCCTAGGCCTTTGAAACTCATTTTCTGCACCAAGACCCCGGAACACAGCAGAAGTAGAAATGGCTGCATGGGGCAGAAGGCAAACAGGCAAGAACCAGTCTTGCAGTTTCTTGAAGCCCCAGATGGTACTGAGGTAGATGGGGTAGGAGACTAGGGTCCAGTATGTTTCAGGAAATGCTGCCCAAAGACAACTGTCGATTTTAAGACATATCATTGTTTTAGAAAATGCTAAGAGTGAAAGATGCTACCAATTTTAATTGTGAGATAACAACTTGGCTGCATTCGGATTTTGGAGAAGCTAACATCAGATAAGATGTGGACACTTTCTCAGCTTCCCCCTGCACTCTTTTATCTGGGGTCTGTCTCCTTCCGAGTTCTCAGGAGGGGTATGTCCTCCACCTGCATCTCAACAAGATCTCTTCTCTTTCTTGTATTAAACACCCCTTAGCACCCTGTTCAAATAAACAGAAATTTTCCTTTAAGTACAACACTCTCTTCCCTTATTAGCATATTTATACTCTTCCTGGAAGACACCATAATAACTTAACCAATTCAGTATACCTGTCTAAAGAAGTCCCTCAGGATCTGCCATCAGTGCAGTCCTAGCCTGCAGCATAATCTGTGAAGGGACTCAGCATGGTGCACGGTGAGTGGGGCTCCTACTAAATGCATAATGAGAATCCCACTCCCTAAAAGCTCCCAAATATTCACTGGCAGAGCCCACATTTTCAATTAAACACGTGAAAGGAAAAAACATGTCTTCTTACCTGGCTTCTAATAACAACGGAGTGGAAAACCATTTTGTTGTAAGAGAGGTCGTAATGGCTTTTGAATCTGCCTTAACTGAGGAAAACAGCCATAGTCCAGTAAGCATAGTCAGAAGGCCCATTTTACAGCAAAGTCCTAGAAAGGGAAAAAAAAAGATTTTTCTACAAGGCGATGTTTAAACCTGAATCTTAATACTTAGAGACACAAAAGAACATGATTGTGACAGAAATAAAAATGTTTCCAAAATATAACAGCACATACTATCTATAGATAGTCGATAGGTGTTAGTTGATTACTGACACACAATTAAAGGTGTGTCGTTCATTACACTCTTTTCTACAAAGGCTGCACTTCATCTCCTGGGTGCCTATACCATACAGAGATGTTAGCCTCTCATTTCATAGGCTTCTCTTGCTGTGGAACAAGGGCTCGAGGGTGTGTGGGCCTCAGCAGTTGCAGCATGGGGGCTCTGTGGCTGTGGTTCCCAGGCTCTAAAGCACAGACTCAACAGCTGTGGTGCGCCAGCTAAGTTGCTCCATGGCATGTGGGATCCTCCAGACCAGGGATCAAACCCATGTCTTCTACATTGGCAGGTGAATTCTTCACCACTGAGCAACCAGGGAAGCCCAAAAAGTTGCTTTTAAAAGAGTGTGAAGTTCAGGTACTGTTGGTTTCTTGGGAAACAAAAAAATTAATATGAACGTTCCATTTATAAATGTGTAGTTGTTCAGTCGCTAAGTTGTGTCTGTCTCTTGCGACCCCGTGGAGTCCGCCAGGCTCTCTATCCATAGTATTTCCCAGGCAAGAATATTGAAGTGGGTTGCTATGTCCTTCTCCAGAGAATCTTCCTGACCCACAGATCAAACCCCCGTCTTCTGCATTATAGGTGGATTCTTTACCCTCAGCCACTAGGGAAGCCTCATTTATAAACAGATATTTTTTTAAAAATCAACATTAATAAAGACTAGGACTAACCAAACCAGACCTCTGACAATGAAACCTGCTAGCAGGTAAGTCCTAGCTTGGGAGGGTGTGGGGGATGGGGGGGTGGGGGGCACGGACAGGAAACTGGAAATGATGTAGGCTCCTCTCCCGAAGTAGCAAAAGTTATTGACATTTCCTGCAGAGGGGCAAGCAAGGACCCAAACTGTTACATACAATTTAAGACCACTCAAGAACTCTCTCAGACACCCTCCCCTGGAGGTTCATGGACTGCAGCCTCAGAAACCTGCTCCTCATGATAGAACATCAGTTAGTAATAGAGACCTATGATCAATTCCTGAGTTTGCTAGTTACCAACAGTTTAACCCCAAGTATGTTACCTAATAACTCCTCCGCCCTTACCTTTAGTCTCCCACTCTCTAAAATAACAGTAACTGCCATGGGGGAGAATGAGAAGGCAACATGAAATCACTTTGTAACAAAAGTCACTTTGCAGCGAAAGTTACTTTTTGTACTGTGCCAAGCATGTGCCAAGTACTACACAAAAACTAAACTGCTCTAGCAAAATATGTCATAAGGAAGAGAAGCTAGAAACTATGTTCTAAACTATAGAATAACAGCTCATCACTATCACAAGGCCCCAAAAACATTCCTTGGAAACGTATCCTCTGTGGCTGGGGGGGAAAAAACACTTTGCTGTACAGCAACGACTACCACAACATTGTAGATCAGCCATAGTGCCTGCCTGCTCAGTTGCGTCCATCTCCGTGACCCCATGGACTGTAGCCCACCAGGCTCCTCTGTCCATGGAATTTTCCAGGCAAGAATACTGGAGCAGGTTGCCATTTCCTCCTCAAGGGGATCTTCACAACCCAGGGACTGAACCCGTGTCTCCTGCATGTGCAAGCAGGTTCTTTACCACTGCGCCAACAAAAATTTTTTAAAATCCTACCCCAAAATCAGTAAGTTTCTAAACCAGAGGCAGCGCATATGAACTATGTTCAAGCAGTAATAATGCTCCAGCTGTGTTCACAATTTTTCCTGCAGGGACCTAGACATGTTACCCCCAGCAGTGATGATTCCAGATGAGAAACTGGATGCCACTTAACAGTACTCCCAGATGGACCGCATGCAGAGAGTGAGGAGGAGGCTCCTCCCCACTCACCCGAGCAGACACCCACATTTACTGAGCAATTACTAGAGGCGGGATCACTCTGACTGCGCCACTGCCAAGAGCTCTGCAAACAGCACGTTCCCCAGCTCACCTCAGTAAACAGCAGTGCCTGGCAAATGGCAGAGAGTCCATAAATACGCTGCATGATGGGTGAAACACTATCACCCCCACTTTAAAAATAAGAAAATGGGAATTCAGAGAGGCTAAGTAACTTGAATAAATAGCAATACTTAGAACCTACACATGCCTGTTTTTAAAAGTTCTACAATACCATGCTCTCTGCCCTGGCTTTAAGAAGGGGTTCTTAACGTCCAGACCTAGACTGAGCATACGGCTTTATTACGAGACCCAAGACAAGTTCAAGGATTTCTAGGGCAGAGTCTTTGGGTCCCAAATGGCCAAGAGAGGTATAGTTTCACCTTGAAACCAAGGAACCAAGGGTGCAATCAAGCAACCAGCCTGACAGGTCCATACTGGGACTGACTTTGGGGACAGAATGTGAGCTCCTCAAGAGCAGGGAGTTTTGTTTGTCACAATCACATGCCTAGCATAATGCCTGCAACACAGGAGGCCCTCAACATAAACAAACAGACTCTGTTCATTAACAGATGAATGAAAAGAACTGGGAGAAAAAGGGATGTGGCACCAAACGCAAAGGCGCTCAGAAAGCCTAGGACTTAAGAAGGGTGAAAATGAAAACTACGCATCATGACTCACCCCGAGATCCCCTAGACCTGTTTTAAAGACACAGAGAGAGTTCTTGGGGTGCCGCAGAGCATCATTAGAGATGGAAAAGGGAGGAAAGCCATACATTAATGAACAGCTTTCCCATACCCAAACCCCACATCCTTGATACCACAGGTAACACCAGAGGAAAAGACTGTTCACAGAAGTCAAAATAAGAACCTTTCTGAGTGGTCATTTATTTGAGGATACCTTCATTTGCCGAGATCCCATATCACTCTGACCCTAGTAGTCCTTCAGGGTTGCTTATTAAGAGGAATAGTCTGCAAACTAACAGTTGGCAGAATCTTCAGTGTGGCACTGCATGATTACAGGCATCACGATTATGGCATGATGCATAAATTAAAAAGTCTTTAGTAAGTTCCAGGCCCAAATGATTCATCTATAAGATCTAACGTGTGGCCTGGCTTCTTTAAATTAAAGACACTATCTCTTGCTCATTTATTTAAAGTATTCATCAGTTATATTCTGGCAAGTGTTTATCACTTTTGAAAAATAGAAAAGGCATAAAGTTCTAAGTCATCACCAACTTTTTCCATTTTTAAACTGAAGAAAATAGCTAATGAACTCAAAAAAACACTTAAAGGGTTCAGGTTAATAGATGAGTTTCAACATATATGACAATAGCAAGGAAAAATACTAGGAAGTTACCCTTCTTGAGAAATAAATTTACTTCTAAAATAATTAAATTAATATACATTTATACCTAGAATTTTCTCCATAGTTCAATCTAGTCCCCTCAAGTTGAACACACACTGTGAAGGGAGTTATAGTACTGTAGAAAGCAATGTTTATTTCCCTTATTAAAAATAATTTCCAGCTAAGTACATCAAAAGCAAGTCAAACGGCAAGGCTACAATCAACCCAACTTTTATGCTGCTGCTGCTGCTAAGGAACTTCAGTCGTGTCCGACTCTGCGACCCCATAGAGGGCAGCCCACCAGACTCCCCGGTCCCTGGGATTCTCCAGGCAAGAACACTGGAGTGGGTTGCCATTTCCTTCTCCAATGCATGAAAGTGAAAAGTGAAAGGGAGGTCGCTCAGTCATGCCCCACTCTCAGCGACCCCATGGACTACAGCCTACCAGGCTCCTCCATCCACCGGATTTTCCAGGTAAGAGTACTGGAGTGGGGTGCCATTGCCTTTTCCTTTATGTTGCTATCATATAGCTATTTAAAACGTCTTCAAATATCACACTAAAATTGTCTGGCCAAGTGTATGATGAATGTTTTCAAAATAGTTAGCACACAGTAAGGCATAAGACCCCAAGACTTCAAATGAACAAACTATGCTAGTTTTCAAATCTGGCAAAAAATGCAAAACAATCTAGATTCTGGCCAAGGAACACTGAAGAGCTCACGCCCATAACTCATTGGCGATGTACGCGGATCTTATTCTTCTGGCAGGTCCCAGGCTAAAAGTGAAACCGGATCATCCAATTTCCAGTCAACAGATCCTTGAAACAAACGAAAACGGTAAACAAAATTCACCACCCGAATTCATTTTAGGGAAAACAGAACTCTATAAAAAGATCCATCTTTTTCCCACCGGAGTCCTGCAAACCGCTGGCTCTCAACCTCCTTGGGGTCAAGCTTGGTCTGAATTCGTGTTAGGACACGTCCCCCACCTCCGTCTGCACTTGGGCACACGGGTTTCAAAGCTCTCCAATGAAGGCGCAAAACCGATGAAGAGAGTCCGCGGCCAACCTCGCAGAAACCGGATTTGCCCAGAAAACACTGAAGGACTTCTAAAGGGACTCGAACAGAGAGGAAGGGCTGAGACACAGGAGGGGAAACTGAGTCAGGAAAGAATTGGAAGATCAAGGTGACCGAGACACACGGTGGCCTCGCTCCCCAGACCCTCTCTCCGCCGGCGAGACCTCCCCACTCCAACCCCAGGGGTACCTGTCACTGGTCTTGCAGCTGCAGCACACGCGCCGCTCTCATCCCCTTGCCAGCCCATTGCCAGGGGCCGCGCTCTGTCCGCGACGGCACCTGCGACAACGCCGGGGCGGGGCAGGACAGCGGCGCAGGCGGCAGCAGCTGCGCCAGTGAGCGGCCGACACGCGCCTTTCCCGCGGCTCTGCTCACAAGCCGGCCTCGCAAAGGAGAGACCAGCTGCCGACCGCCCTTTACTTCCGCTTCCTACTGGCTAGCGCCGGAGGACTTCCGGCTACAGAGTCGTGGCCAGGGCCGCCCAGAGCGCCACGCTACTGCCATCTTACTTCCGAAGAGGTTCCGCCTCTCTCCTTGCTTCCGGAGGTTCCGTTTGGTTTGGGAGGCGCTGTTCTTTGAGGTTGTGTGAACGTGTAAGGGAACTGGGAGAAGGCAATGGCAACCCACTCCAGTGCTCTTGCCTGGAAAATCCCATGGACCGAGGAGCCTGGTAGGCTGCGGTCCATGGGGTCACTAAGAGTCGGACACGACTGAGCGACTTCACTTGCAGTTTTCACTTTCATGCATTGGAGATGGAAATGGCAGCCCACTCCAGTGTTCTTGCCTGGAGAATCCCAGGGACGGGGGAGCCTGGTGGGCTGCCGTCTATGGGGTCGCACCGAGTCGGACACGACTGAAGCGACTTAGCGGCAGCAGCAGCAAGGGGACAACTGAGACACAAAAGCTTTACCACATGAAGAGACTGGATAGAATCCACTTCCTTAAACTCGTCCGTTAAAAGCACTGTTGCACCGTAAAGGACCAAACGACTTAATGTTTCTGAGTTTCTTAGACTTTATCTCAAACTCTTGGATAGCTTCCGTTCCAGGCAGCACAGAAAAGAATTTTTTTTTTTAATTTCATGAGACGTTTTTGCTTATTTTGTATAGGAAGTGGCAGTTTAATCTGCAAGGGTTACTTTGTCCTTTGAATTACTTTTTGGCAAATATAAATTACTATGTAAAATACTTTTAGAATTATGACACTGGGCAGGTCATTTTAGCCACCCAGAAATAAGTAAGTCTTTGGGCGATATATTGTAACTAATAAAGTGAGCTAAAAAGCCAAACATATTTTTGTAAGTACCTAAATAAAAAGTGTAAAATATTAACTGACTTATGGTTATATGGTGCAAACAGTCCGTCCCTTGAGAGTGGCAGAACAAGTAGTAAAAAACACTTGTCTTAGTCTGATACCTATATGTCTGTACTGTGCTTAAGAACTGTAGCTGACTGTTGGGTTTTCTGTTCCTTGCTAGACTAAATTTCAAAAAAATTTAAGGAATGAAAATGATTGTTTCAAAATATATTTCTTCAGAGAGATTTTGTGTTAGAAGTTTTCCATTGTGTATTTTGTATGCCTTTTAAAGTCACTTCAAGTGATAATTTCATTAAAAATGAATTGTTTAACCACAATACAGAGTTAGTTTTTCACTCTGTTTTAACTTGGTTGTCTGCTATTGATGCATGAATAACACCAATACTTGCTTAGTTATAGCATAGAACTAACTGATTGTTAGTATTATTTGTGGAAATAATACAAATACATTATTACTAAAGTACATAGTTTACATCACAGTTCACTCTTGTTGTACTATCTTATGTGTTTTCACAAATGTGCACATAATCATCATTACAGTTTCACACAGAATAGTTTCATCCCTCTAATAATCCCCTGTGCTTCACCTATTCACCTCTCCCCTGAAATCCTGGCAAACACTGATCTTATCAGCATCTACTATAACTGAACAGTATGAAAAGGCAAAAAGATAGGACACTGAAAGATGAACTCCCCAAGTCGGTAGGTGCCCTATATGCTACTAGAGATCAGTGGAGAACTAACTCCAGAAAGAATGAAGAGATGGAGCCAAAGCAAAAACAACACCCAGTTGTGGATGTGACTGCTGATGGAGGTAAAGTCTGATGCTGTAAAGAGGAATATTGCATAGGAACCTGAAATGTTAGGTCCACGAATCAAGCCAAAGTGGAAGTGGTCAAACAGGAGATGGCAAGAGTGAACATCGACATTTTAGGAATCAGCAACTAAAATGAACTAGAATGGGGGAATTTAGCTCAGATGACCATTATATCTACTACTGTGGGCAAGAATTCCTTAGAAGAAATGGAGGAGCCATCATAGTCAACAAAAGAGTCCAAAATGCAGTACATGGATGCAATCTCAAAAATGACAGAATGATCTCTGTTTGTTTCCAATGCAAACCATTCAATATCACAGTAATCCAAGTCTATGCCCCGATCAATAATACTGAAGAAGCTGAAGTAAAACGGTTCTATGAGCACCTACAATACCTTCTAGAACTTAAACCAAAAAAAGATGTCCTTTTCATTATAGGGGACTGGAATACAAAAGTAGGAAGTCAAGGCATACCTGGAGTAACAGGCAAATTTGGCCTTGGAGTAAAGAATGAAGCAGGGCAAAGGCTAACAGAGTTTTGCCAAGAGAATGCACTGGTCATAGCAAACACCCTCTTCCAACAACACAAGAGACAACTCTACACATGGAGATCACCAGATGGTCAATATCAAAATCAGATTAATTATATTCTTTGTAACCAAAGATGGAGAAGCTCTATACAGTCAGCAAAAACAAGACCGGGAGCTGACTGTGGCTCAGATCATGAAATTCTATTGCCAAATTCAGACTTACATTGAAGAAAGTAGGGACAATCACTAGACCATTCAGGTATGACCTAACTCAAATCCCTTAAGACTATACAGTGGGAGTGACAAATAGATCCAAGGGATTAGATCTGAAAAACAGAGTGCCTGAAGAACTACGAATGGAGGTTTGTGACATTGTACAGGAGTCAGTGATCAAGACCATCCCTAAGAAAAAGAAATGCAAAAAGACAAAATAATTGTCTGAGAAGTCCTAACAAATAGCTGAGAAAAGAAGAGAAGTGAAAGGCAAGGGAGAAAAGGAAAGAGATACCTATTTGAATGCAGAGTTCCAAAGAATAGCAAGTTGAGAAAACAAAGCCTTCCTCAGTGACCAATGCAAAGAAATAAAGGAAAACAATAGAATGGGAAAGACTAGAGATCTCTTCAAGAAAATTAGAGATACCAAGGGAACATTTCATGCAAAGATGGGCACAATAAAGGACAGAAATAGTATGGACCTAACAGAAGCAGACGAGATTAAGAAGAGGTAGTGGGAATACACAGAAGAACTATACAAAAAAGATCTTCATGACCCAGATAATCACGATGGTGTGATAACTCACCTAGAGCCAGACATCCTGGAATGTGAAGTCAAGTGGGCCTTAGGAAGCATCACTACAAACAAAGCTAGTGGAGGTGATGAAATTCCAGTTGAGCTCTTTCAAATCCTGAAAGATGATGCCGTGAAAGTGCTGGATTCAGTATGCCAGCAAATTTGGGAAACTCAGCAGTGGCCACAGGACTGGAAAAGGTCAGTTTTCATTCCAATCCCAAAGAAAGGCAATGAAGAACGTTCAAACTACCGCACAATTGCATTCATCTCACACGCTAGTAAAGTAATACTCAAGATTCTCCAAGCCAGGCTTCAGCAATACGTGAAGTGCGAACTTCCAGATGTTCAAGCTGGATTTAGAAAAGGCAAAAGAACCAGAGATCAAATTGCCAACATCCATTGGATCATGGAAAAAGCAAGAGAGTTCCAGAAAAACATCTACTTCTGCTTTACTGACTACACCAAAGCCTTTGACTGTGTGGATCACAAGAAACTGGAAAATTCTTCAAGAGATGGGAATACCAGACCACCTGACCTGCCTCCTGAGAAATCTGTATGCTGGTCAAGAAGCAACAGTTGTAACTGGACATGGAACAACAGACTGGTTCTAAACCAGGATGGAGTGTGTCAAGGCTGTATATTGTCACCCTACTGATTTAACTTATATGCAGAGTATATAATGAGGAATGATGGACTGGGTGAAGCACAAGATTGCCAGGAGAAATAACAATAACCTCAGATATGCAGATGACACCACCCTTATGGCAGAAAGCAAAGAACTAAAGAGCCACTTGATGAAAGTAAAAGAAGAGAGTGAAAAAGTTGGCTTCAAGCTCAACATTCAGAAAAATAAGATCATGGCATCCGGTCCCATCACTTCATGGCAAATAGATGGGGAAACATTGGAAACAATGACAGACTTTATTTTGGAGGGCTCCAAAATCACTGCAGATGGTGACTGCAGCCATGAAATTAAAAGACGCTTGCTCCTTGGAAGAAAAGTTATGACCAACCTAGATAGCTTATTAAAAAGCAGAGACTTTAATTTGCCAACAAAAGTCTGTCTAGTTAAGGCTATGGTTTTTCCAGTGGTCATGTATGGATGTGAGAGTTGGATTGTAAAGAAAGCTGAGTGCTAAAGAATTGATGCCTTTGAACTGTGATGTTGGAGAAGACTCTTGAGAGTCCCTTGGACACCAAGGAGATCCAACCAGTCTATCCTAAAGGAACTCAGTCCTGAATATTCATTGGAGGACTGATGCTGAAGCTGAAACTCCAATACTTTTGCCACCTGATGGGAGGAACTGACTTATTTGAAAAGAATGATGCAGCAAAAGACTGAAGGCAGGAGCAGAAGGGGTGACAGAGAATGAGATAGTTGAATAGCATCACCAACTCAATGGACATGAGTTTGAGTAAACTCTGGGAGTTGGTGATGGACAGGGAGTCTTGGCATGCTGCAGTCCATGGTGTCACAAAGAGTCAGACACGACTGAGTGACTGAGAACTATAACTGAATGTCTGTGTCACACCCCTAAATTCTCATAGCTCAGTTGGTAAAGAATCTGCCTGCAATGCAGGAGACTCAGATTCGATTCCTGGGTTGGGAAGATCCCCTGGAAAAGGAACTGGCAACCCAATCCAGTATCCTTGCCTGGAAAATCCTATGGAACCTGGCAAGCTACAGTTTATGGGGGCGCAAGAGCCAGACAAGACTTCGCGACCAAACCACCACCACCACCTAAATTCATATGTTGAAACCTTACGTGGTAATATTTGTAGACAGGGTCTTTGGAAGGGGCTAGATCATGAGGGTGGAACCCTCATGTATGGGGTTAGTTCCCTTAAAAAAAAAAGGCTCCCTTGCCTTTTTGTCATCTGAAGACACAATGAGAAATTCTTGCATGTTGCCCACATTTTTCACTTAAGCTTTTAGCATGTTACACAAAGTTACTCAAATTCTAGTCTGATAATTCCAAAATCTCTCCGTATCAGAGCCTGATCTGATGCTTTATCTTGTCAGGCTATATTTTTTGTTGACTTTAAGGATGCCTGTAATTTTTGCTTGAAGCCCAGACATGATGTACTAGGTAAGAGGAACTGAGATAAATAGACCTTGGTGTGAGCCTTTATATTTTTCCGTCTAGGAGTTGGGCTGTGTTTACTGTTGCTGAAGCTGTATATATCAGAGACCTACATTTACTCTGTTGTCCTCTTGTTTTTCTTTCCTTTCTTATATTTGGGTTTCCCTAGAAACGACTTCTTAAGTAGAGCCTGGGCACTGTTAGTCCTTTCAGCTGTATACCCCACCTTATCACAAGAGTCCTGTTGATGTGGTGGTAAGGTTGATGGGAGGGAAAACTGAGCAATTCTATGACTAGGTCTTAGTTTCTGTAGGCCTGTCTCCCAGGGCTGTGACCTCCACAAGTGCTTTTTACATTGTTTGAGACAGGATATTCAGAAGGGGCTGGACTTCAGGGATTTCCTTCCCTCCAAGTCAGAAAGCTGCTGTAATGGCTTTCTCCTCACTGGGTAAGCCTTTGTTCTGGGAATTCTCCGGGCTTGTTTCAAAATCATTGCGTTTCCCTTCCACCAGGCCAAACATGAACGGATTTTTCTAAGGTACTCACTGTGTATCTGGGAAGGCTCCTGAAGACAGACCCCACAAAACTGTAAGACCCATCTCACCTTACTCTGGGCCCTCAGGGGTATCTCTCAAACTAGTGTAGACTCAGCCTCTAGAAAATTGTCCAAATTACCTGTTCAGCGTTCCTATCACTTAGTAGTTCCAGCAGCTTCTACTTCAGGTAGGATGATCTTTATTCTCTGTGTTTACCCATCTCTCCAGTTTTGGGGTTGGCAGTTTGTCTTCCGACTCAATTCTCTGTTGACTTTCAGTTCACTCAGTTTTTTCTTGTTGTGAGGATAGGAAAGATGACTTCCAAACACTACTCATAGAGTAGAAACCAGAAGTTCAGACACCCTGCCTAAGAGAAGCTGTTGACAGAGCCCAGATCTCTAGATCAATGGTGTCTGATAGAAATAAAATGTGAACCACATATGTAATTTTAAATTTTCTAGTAGCCACATTAAAAAAGTACAAAGACACAGGGAACTATATTCAATATTCTGAGATAAAGCATAAAGGAAGACAATATTAAAAAGAATATATACATATATATGCATAGCTGAGTGACTTTTCTGTGCAGCAGAAATTAAACACAACATTGCACATCAACTATACTTCAATAAAAAGTGTTTAAAAAGTACAGAGAATAAGTGAGATTAGTTTAACAACATATTCTACTTAACCAGTATATTTAATACATTGTCATTTAAATGTGCAGTTATTTTAAGAGTTATTAAGACACTTTACTCTTTTTCTGTAATAGTGTTTGAAATCTAGTATACATTTTGCATTTACAACATATCTCAGTTCAGTCACGTTAAGGGCTCAATAGCCATAGACTCTGCTAACCACCCTATCTGTCATTAAAAAAATTCTTAAGAGTAAACTGAATGCACTCCTCACCAGGACTGCTCCTTGAACGCACAGACACCCTGCTGTGTTGTCCCCTCTGCCTGAATTGTCTTCCTCTTTCTCCACAAGGTCTGCTCATACTCTTGACTTAGGTCACTGTCAACATCAACTCTTCAGAGGGATTTCCCTCACTTCCCCACCTAAAATAGATCCCCCAAACTGTTACCTTCTCTCTCATTTACCCATTTTATTTTTTCCATTCTATATTTGTTTATGGTCTACTATACCCTATTAGATGTCACCACACAAGCACAGGGTTTGTTACCAAATCCATACTCAGTCTGCTCTCTGCACCACAGACCAATAATTGAGAGACGCAGCATTGAGGCAAGGAATAATGACTTTATTCAGAAAGCCGGGTGTCAGAGAAGGTGACAGACTAGAGTCCTAGAGTACCATTTTATCATGATCTGGATACCAGTTTCTTTTATAGAAGAGAGAGAGGGAAGGAGAGGAGGAAGTAAAATAAAACCACCGAAAGTCTTGCAAAATATCTCCTGGTGTGGTCAGCCTGTGGAGAGGGCATGTTAGTTTCTTCTTTTCTGCAGCCATTCACAGGTGGGCAGGGTCAGCGTGTCTCCCTGTGAGCTGAACAAAGGTACTTCAACATCAAGGCAGAAGGACAGGGTTCCACAAGGCAGGCCACTGTGTATGCTTGTAGCATACGCATAGAATCCATGGCATTCTTCCAGTGATTATAGTAGCAAAAGCAAGGGAAAGCAAAGGCTAAAGTAAAAGAAACAGACCCAGCACAGAGTCAGATTTTGTTCTTCCCTGTTACAGGACATTACTTAGTTCCATGCAATGTCCTCACCCCAGGACTGAATTGTCTTCTTCCCCTTTCTCCACAAGGTCTGCTCATACTCTTAGGTCACAGTCAACATCAACTCTTCAGAGGGACTTTCCTCACTTCCCCACCTAAAGTAGATCCCCCAATCTTTACCTTCTCTCTCATTTACCCACTTTATTTACCCCCAGAACAGTACCACGCAACATCTGATGATGAACTCCAGCCACATCACCCTCCTCTGTCTATGTGAACATACTCAACCAAGGAGATGTTCTGCCCTTGCTACTGCTCTTACCCTGTCAGCTTGTGGGCAAAGGACCTGCCATGAGATCAGTGAGTCTCCTTGAACTATTTAAGAGACAGAGCATAGACTCTACCAACTTTTAAGCTCTGTTTGTAATTCCAGAAACGAAAGCCCACTGTTGACTCTGTGTGCTTTTTCTCTTAACACAGGACTCAAGAGTAGGCAGACCCAATGGGAGAGTTATGTCCTCAGGGGTGCTGGCCCTGCAGACCCAGGCCACCTGGTCCTTGTAAGGCAACAAGGGCCTTTAAATGTGCAGTTATTTTTAATGTCATTAAGATATTTTACTATTTTTGTACTGTTTGAACTAGTATATATTTTGCATTTACAGAGTTGTTTTACTAGAGTTCCCAACAAAGAACGACCTGTCGTGGTGCGTACACAGGTTGGAAATGAATTTCCAAACATGAGGCAGAACGAGAGGAGAATAAAGTTTATTAAAGTGGGAGATACTGTTAGAATAGTGGGCTAACTCAAGGGAGAACTGAGCCCTTTCACAGCCTTGCACCCAGTTTTTATAGCCTCAAGACAGAGAAAATTCCTACTGAAATGGTGGCATTAGGTGATTGGTGAGGATGCTATAGGGTGGACAGTAGGGTGGAGAGTTTACCTAATATGGGATCAGGGAACTGGCTGGTTTAGATCCCAGAGGCACATGGCAACGGTTGCTATGCTATCGGGGTTGGTCAATTCCAGACATTTTTATCCTGTGACCTTGGTATAGGGCTCCACACCATCTGGCAAAAGAAATTGCCCAAAAGTAAGTTAATAAACACAATAAAGACAGAATATCTAAAAATAGTCATATATAGCGAAAGTGAAGTCATTCAGTCGTGTCCAACTCTTTGCGACCCCATGGACTGTAGCCTATCAGGACGGAGGAGTCATATATAAGTTAACTGTAAATGCCTACCTTTTAAGTATTTTTACACTGATGCTAAAGCTGAAACTCCAGTACTTTGGCCACCTCATGCGAAGAGTTGACTCATTGGAAAAGACTCTGATGCTGGGAGGGATTGGGGGCAGGAGGAGAAGGGGACGACAGAGGATGAGATGGCTGGATGGCGTCACTGACTCGATGGACTTGAGTCTGAGTGAACTCCGGGAGTTGGTGATGGACAGGGAGGCCTGGCGTGCTGTGATTCATGGAGTCGCAGAGTCGGACACGACTGAGCGACTGAACTGAACTGACACTGCTTTATCTTTGATTACATTTACATCTTTCTTCTACTTGTATTTCTGTCAAATCAGTTCTTATTTTGCATCTTTGATCCAGCATCTTATTCTCTCTTTATTGACTGGCCCCACAATGGCATCCCTAATTTATAAAAAGGAACTGAAGCTCCTGGGGGACTTTTCAGTTGTTAATTTTATCACTTCAGAGAACTTGATGGGCAGTGTCTGGTCTGCATCACTGGTCCCCACTCTGCTTCACGAAAGGCCTTTTTGGGCCCTTGTGTCTCCCCATTTCCTAACCTGTGATTCCTTGTCTGAATGTATGTGTCCACTTATGTAATGTTCACATGCTCCTGCATTGAAGTGCCTATTTAGTGTAAGGAAATCTGATCCACATTTGTCCTTGGAACTCTTAACACTTAAAGTCTCTGCCACTTATTTAGCTACTTGTATACAGTGTCACATATCTGTTTGAGCTTCCCTAGTAGATCAGCTGGTAAACAATCTGCCTGCAAAGCAGGAGACCCTGGTTTGATTCCTGGGTTGGGAAGATCTGGAGGGCATGGCAACACACTGAGTCCCTTGGACTTCAGGGAGATCAAACCAGTCATCCTAAAGGAAATCAGTCCTGAATATTCATTGGAAGGCCTGATACTGAAGCTGAAGCTCCAGTACTTTGGCCACCTGATGTGAAGAACTGACTTCTTAGAAAAGACCCTGATGCTGGGATTGAAGGCAGGAGGAGAAGGCGATGACAAAGGATGAGATGGTTGGATGGCCATGACTTTTAGCAAGCTCCAGGAGTTGATGATGGACAGGGAAGCCTGATGTGCTATAGTTCATGGGGTTGCAAAGAGTCAGACATGACTGAGTGACTGAACCTGATACAGTGTCATATAGCTCCTCTGTCTTACTAAGTTGTTGGAGGAGGATGCAAGACTAGATTAAAAAGAGGAAGGAATTAAACTTTGAATTGCCCAACGAAAAGGGAGGTGTCTGGGGGCAGGAGGATATACTCAGAGAGAGTGAGGGGAACAACATTCAGAGAATATCTTATGGCCAGAAACCAGGTTCTAAAATTTGTGGTTGCCAAATGGCTGGGGGAAGGGGGGAAGGGAGGAGGAGGAAGCTTGAGAATTTGGGATTAGCAGATGCAAACAATTACATAGACTAGATAAACAAGGTCTTACTGTGTAGTCCTGAGAACTACATTCAATATCCTGGGATAAACCATAACGGAGGGACTTCCCTGCTGGTCCAGTGGTTAAGACTTCACCAATGTGCAGGGCATGGGTTTGATCCCTGGTTGGGGAGCCAAGATCCCATATGCCTTGAGGCCAGAAAACCAAAACATAAAACAGAAACAATATTATAATAAATTCAATAAAGACTTTTAAAAAAATCATGGAAAACAATATGAATATATATGTAGATAACTGTATCACTTTGTTGTACAGTAGAAATTAACACTGTGAAAATTAACATTGTAACTCAAGTACATGTCAATAAAATAAATGTGAAAAAATCAGTTCCAATCTATACCAATTAGAGACAGCTTTTATAAAGTTGGCAGTGGGAGTTACACAGAACCCACAATGCAAATCTGCAGGAAACTGAAATCACTGTTAAGGGGGCTCTATGTATACCTTTGGCTAAATTTAAATGTATCATACAAAACTGGCTAGGAACTTTAAGAATCTAAGGTCAACAAAGAAACTGGTTGCAGAAAACAAATTCAGTTTTTTCACAAATTTAGGAGTCTATATTTTTTCAAACCAAAAATCTTGGCATGCATGCACAATCTCCTTGTTGTTGTTTAGTCAATAAGTGGTGTCGAACTCTTTTGCAACACCCTGGACCACAGCCCACCAGATTATTCTGTCCATGGGATTTCCCAGGCAAGAATACTGGAATGTGTTGCCATTTCCTTCTCCAGGGGATCTTCCCGACCCAGGGATCAAACCTGTGTCTCCTGAATTGGCAGTCAGATTCTTTATTGCTGAGCCATCCTTATATGGTCAGATCAGATCAGATCAGTCACTCAGTCATGTCTGAATCTTTGCGACCCCATGAATCGCAGCACGCCAGGCCTCCCTGTCCATCACCAACTCCCGGAGTTCACTCAGACTCACATCCATCGAGTCAGTGATGCCATCCAACCATCTCATCCTCTGTCGTCCCCTTCTCCTCCTGCCCCCAATCCCTCCCAGCATCAGAGTCTTTTCCAATGAGTCAACTCTTCGCATGAGGTGGCCAAAGGACTGGAGTTTCAGCTTTAGTATCATTCCTTCCAAAGAAATCCCAGGGCTGATCTCCTTCAGAATGGACTGGTTGGATCTCCTTGCAGTCCAAGGGACTCTCAAGAGTCTTCTCCAACACCACAGTTCAAAAGCATAAGGCTGAGAAGCACTCAGCCTTCTTCACAGTCCAACTTTCACATCCATACACGACCACAGGAAAAACCATAGCCTTGACTAGACAGACCTTTGTTGGCAAAGTAATGTCTCTGCTTTTGAACATGCTATCTAGGTTGGTCATAACTTTCCTTCCAAGGAGTAAGCATCTTTTAATTTCATGGCTGCAGTCACCATCTGCAGTGATTTTGGAGCCCAGAAAAATAAAGTCTGACACTGTTTCCACTGTTTCCACATCTATTTTTCCATGAAGTGGTGGGACTGGATGCCATGATCTTCGTTTTCTGAATGTTGAGCTTTAAGCCAACTTTTTCACTCTCCTCTTTCACTTTCATCAAGAGGCTTTTTAGTTCCTCTTCACTTTCTGCCATAAGGGTGGTGTCATCTGCATATCTGAGGTTATTGATATTTCTCCTGGCAATCTTAATTCCAGCTTGTGTTTCTTCCAGTCCAGTGTTTCTCATGATGTACTCTGCATATAAGTTAAATAAACAGGGTGACAATATACAGCCTTGACGTTCTCCTTTTCCTATTTGGAACCAGTCTGTTGTTCCATGTCCACTTCTAACTGTTGCTTCCTGACCTGCATACAGATTTCTCAAGAGGCAGGTCAGGTGGTCTGGTATTCCCATCTTTTTCAGAATTTTCCACGGTTTATTGTGATCCACACAGTCAAAGGCTTTGGCATAGTCAATAAAGCAGAAATAGATGTTTTTCTGGAACTCTCTTCTTTTTCCTATGATCCAGCAGATGTTGGCAATTTGATCTCTGGTTCCTCTGCCTTTTCTAAAACCAGCTTGAACATCTGGAACTTCATGGTTCATGAATTGCTGAAGCGTGGCTTGGAGAATTTTGAGCATTACTTCACTAGCGTGTGAGATGAGTGCAATTGTGGGGTAGTTTGAGCATTCTTTGGCATTGCCTTTCTTTGGGATTGGAATGAAAACTGACCTTTTCCAGTCCTGTAGCCACTGCTGAATTTTCCAAATTTGCTGGCATATTGAAGCTCTAGTCATGTACATAAGCGAGTGCTCAACTGGTTATTCCCACTATGGGTCTAGTTACCTGTTCAGAAATTCAGTTAGTCTCACTTGTGTACTTTGTGATGTATCCAGACACAGGCTTTCCATATTCCGAGTTCATGTGTCCTTGAAGCCAAGAACTTTGTCTCACCTCCTGCTCATCTCCCAGGACTCTGATGAGGAGCCAAAGTCTACATTTAGCATCAGTCCTTCAGACAGGACCTGATGGGCCTCTAGCCTTTCTTGTCCAACTTTCACATACACGACCACAGGAAAAACCATAGCCTTGACTAGACAGACCTTTGTTGGCAAAGTAATGTCTCTGCTTTTGAACATGCTATCTAGGTTGGTCATAACTTTCCTTCCAAGGAGTAAGCATCTTTTAATTTCATGGCTGCAGTCACCATCTGCAGTGATTTTGGAGCCCAGAAAAATAAAGTCTGACACTGTTTCCACTGTTTCCACATCTATTTTTCCATGAAGTGGTGGGACTGGATGCCATGATCTTCGTTTTCTGAATGTTGAGCTTTAAGCCAACTTTTTCACTCTCCTCTTTCACTTTCATCAAGAGGCTTTTTAGTTCCTCTTCACTTTCTGCCATAAGGGTGGTGTCATCTGCATATCTGAGGTTATTGATATTTCTCCTGGCAATCTTAATTCCAGCTTGTGTTTCTTCCAGTCCAGTGTTTCTCATGATGTACTCTGCATATAAGTTAAATAAACAGGGTGACAATATACAGCCTTGACGTTCTCCTTTTCCTATTTGGAACCAGTCTGTTGTTCCATGTCCACTTCTAACTGTTGCTTCCTGACCTGCATACAGATTTCTCAAGAGGCAGGTCAGGTGGTCTGGTATTCCCATCTTTTTCAGAATTTTCCACGGTTTATTGTGATCCACACAGTCAAAGGCTTTGGCATAGTCAATAAAGCAGAAATAGATGTTTTTCTGGAACTCTCTTCTTTTTCCTATGATCCAGCAGATGTTGGCAATTTGATCTCTGGTTCCTCTGCCTTTTCTAAAACCAGCTTGAACATCTGGAACTTCATGGTTCATGAATTGCTGAAGCGTGGCTTGGAGAATTTTGAGCATTACTTCACTAGCGTGTGAGATGAGTGCAATTGTGGGGTAGTTTGAGCATTCTTTGGCATTGCCTTTCTTTGGGATTGGAATGAAAACTGACCTTTTCCAGTCCTGTAGCCACTGCTGAATTTTCCAAATTTGCTGGCATATTGAGTGCAGCACTTTCACAGCATCATCTTTCAGGATTTGAAACAGCTCAACTGGAATTCCATCACCTCCACTAGCTTTCTTCATAGTGATGCTTTCTAAGGCCCACTTGACTTCACATTCCAGGATGTCTGGCTCTAGGTCAGTGATCACACCATCGTGATTATCTGGGTCATGAAGATCTTTTTTGTACAGTTCTTCTGTGTATTCCCACCACCTCTTCTTAATATCTTCTGCTTCTGTTAGGTCCATATGAAGAGATCTCTAGGTTGTTTTCCTCTATTTCTTTGCACTGATCACTGAGGAAGGAAGGCTTTCTTATCTCTTCTTGCTATTCTTTGGAACTCTGCATTCAGATGCTACAGCCATTTTGCTTTTTGCATTTCTTTTTCCTGGGGATGGTTTTGATCCCTATCTCCTGTACAATGTCGTGAACCTCCATCCATAGTTCATCAGGCACTCTGTCTATCAGATCTAGTCCCTTAAATCTATTTTTCACTTCTACTGTATAATCATAAGGGATTTGATTTAGGTCATACCTGAGTGGTCTAGTGGTTACCTGACCAGGGATCAAATCCAGGCCCTGCTGCATAGGGAGCGTGAAGTGTTAGCCACTGGCTACAATGTTTGGCTCAAATCAGGTCTGTGGAGGCCACAACTAAAACATTTTTGCTTCTTCATAGCAACTACAACTTTAGTGGAGTTTTCATATATTTTATTTCGTATTATATCACGTTCTGTAACACATCAGCAAGGATTTCTTGAGTGAAACCGTTCTGGTTGCTGCTCCGTCCATGCACACTGTGCTGCAATTCTATTTATAATGGTCTTTGGCCTGTGCTTGACCTCTGCCCCTTGGAAACTAGCAACAGGGAGAACCACAGTCACCATTAAAAAAAGTAATTTGGGGGAATTCTTTGGCAGCCCAGTGGTCAGGACTTCAAGCTTTCACTGTTGTAAGATGTGAGGCCAAAAAAAAGTAATTTTGGCTTGTGAGCACAGATAGTTATGAGAAACGGAGTAGTTGCAAGCCACATGGCCCCCTCATCTTTCCGCGTGAGGCGTGGGTCTCCGAGCTCTACCAACTTCTCTTTTGTTCTTTCTGTCTAGCCCAGGATTCTGGGTCATATGTGATTGAGCCTCAGCCAACTTACAGAGGCTAATTCAGGCTTGGCTGAAGTTTTTCTCACTTGTGTTCTTCTCACTTCAACTGTGAAGCAGTGTAGTCTAGACAGAGCACTGTAGGCTGCACCGCTTCCCATGTCCGCCTGATTCCTCTGAGACTCCTCCCCAAAGGCAGTTGTCCCAGCAAACGGCATGGAATGAAGGACACAGGAGGCTGCGGGAACTGAGAATTGTCCCCTCACTGCTTTTAATCCTGCTCATATAGTACTATTCATTGGGCCACTTTATCTCTATGAAAGGAATTTCTGATATGCCTTCTATAATAGACAGGCAAGCTTGGAGGAAATTACTGATTGACTAGGACATAAGCCAAGAGCCTAATTTGGTACTACATAGTTAGACAATCAATGGGGGGTTGCAAAATCTTCAAAATAAGACAGTCATAACTCTGTGAATATGTCCTGATGTCTTAATGCCTTTCTGGAGAGGGGAGTGATGCCTAACATCTCCAAAAATAAGAGAAGTACCCAGTTCACTCCAGGTTTATCAACAGAGCAGGAGAGCAGACCAATCATGAGCTGAAGGGAAATGGAAAGTCAATTTCTTGTCATTTAGTGAGGTTTCAATAAAGGCTCAGCCTTCTTTAAGGTCCAACTCTCACATTTGTACATGACTATTGGAAAAACTATAGCTTTGACTAAACAGAAATTTATCAGCAAAGTGATGTCTTTGCTTTTTAATACACTAAGTTTGTTATAGCTTTCCTTCCAAGGAAGCTTCTTTTCTTCCAAGAGCAGCGTCTTTTAATTTCATGGCTGCAGTCACCATCCACAGTGATTTTGGAGCCCAAGAAATAAAAAATCTGTCATTGCTTCTGCTTGTTCCCCTCTTTTTTTGCCACGAAGTGATGGAAATGGATGCCATGATCTTCATTTTTCTGAATGTTGAGTTTTAAGCCAGCTTTTTTCACTCTCCTCTTTCACCCTCATCAAGAGGCTCTTTAGCGCCTCTTCACTTTCTGCCATTACAGTGGTGTCATCTGCATATCTGAGGTTGTTAATATTTCTCCCAGTGATCTTGATTCCAGGTTGTGATTCATCCAGCCTGGCATTTCACATGATGTACTCTCTGCATGGAAGTTAAATAAGCAGGGTGACAGTATACAGCCTTCACAGACTCCTTTCCCAATTTTGAACCAGTTCATTGTTCCTTGTTTGGTTCTAACTGTTGCTTCTGGATCTGCATACAGTTTCTCAGGAGACAGGTAAAGTGGCCTGGTATTCCCATCTCTTTAAGAATTTTCCAGTGTGTTGTGATCCACACAGTCAAAGGCTTTCACGTAGTCAATGAAGCAGATTTTTTTTTTTTAACTCCCCTGCTTTTTCTATGATCCAACAGATGTTGGCAATTTGATCTCTGGTTCCTCTGCCTTTTCTGAATCTCATTTGTACATCTAGAATTTCTCGGTTCACGTACCATTGAAGCCTAACTTGAAGAATTTTTAAAATATATTTATTTATTTATTTGGCTGTGACATGTCTTAATTGCAGCATGTGGCATCTTTGTTGACTTATGCAGGATCTTCAGCTGTGACATGGGCTTAGTTGTTCCATGGCATGTGGGATCTTAGTTCCCTGACCAGGGACTGAGCCTGTGTCCCCTGCATTGCAAGGCAGATTCTTAACCACTGGACCACCAGGGAAGTCCCTAACTTGAAGGATTTTGAGAGTTATCTTGCTAACATGTGAATGAGTTCAATTGTATGGTAGTTTGAACATTCTTTGGCATTGCCTTTCTTTGGAATTGGAATGAAAACTGACTTTTTCCAGTCCTGTGGCCACTGCTGAATTTCCCAAATCTGCTTGCATATTGAGTGCACACTTCAACAGCATAATCTTTTAGGATTTGAAATAGTTCAGCTGAAGTTCCATCACCTCCACTAGCTTTGTTCATAGTGATGCTTCCTAAGACCCACTTCAGCTTGGTTAAGTCCCACTTAACTCTGGGACGCCCAGCAATTTTCCCCCATCTGCATGTCCTCCATCCCTTCACCCACTGACACCCCTGTACCTCACAGGTATTGAACTCATATGTATGCTCCCTTTTTGGTGGCACCTGTGAGAGCTTTTTAGGATCCAGATCCAGACAGTCAGGGAAGAATTTGTGCAAAATGTAACCCAGCCCTAATTAACGCATAAATAGCTTTGCTTCTGTAACCTGGCTGCCCTCCCATGACCCTGTCATCACCTGCCTCCAGCTGATGAAGCCCCTTCTCCTTTGACAGTCCCCACTGGTGGGAGCATTAATAAAGTTTTATCTTTCATGCTTGTTGTTGGCTATCATTAGCACAGCCATCCAGGAAGCTCCTAGATGGTGGATTTCCTAGGGGAGCCCTTTTGGGAGGTCAACACATATGGGAAATAGGAGCAATATATTGAGACAGACAGTTCTCCATGTGTCTCTCATTTCTTGCTGGGTATGCCAAAAACACTGGAGAAGGAAATGGCAAACCACTCCAGTATCCTTGCCTGGAAAATCCCATGGACAGAGGAGCCTGGCGGGCTGCAGTCTGTGAGGTCGCAAAGAGTCTAGCACAACTGAGTCACTAACACTATAACACTATGCCAAGAACACAAGTCCCTGACTACCCTGACTAATCCCAGGCCATTTCTTAGGATTGTGTTTGCAGCAAGCAGCCCTAAGAGATGTGGGACTGTTTCTCTCTGGGGCAGAGAGCAAGCTTGCATACTGCTTGCTACAAAATAGTGAGTTCTCCAAGCTCCGTGTTTCTCAGCTGTCATGAAAACTCACCGTGTGCACAAAAGCTATCAGGCCCACACTGCGTCATCCCCGTGGGACTTGTGGAGGCGGTGGTGAGAAAAAAAAATCATGCACATATAATGCTGATGCTGCTTGCTATGCTGTCTGCATAAATCCATGCAATGATGCTTGATCCAAGAGTCTGGTAATTTCTGCCAGCACCCATGAAATAGGAACAGGCTAGCATATTAGCTTAGAGAGAGAATGAAATGAAATCTCAGAGCCAAGAAATTGGAAAAAGGCAACACAGAACCACGGAAAAAAGCCCAGAAGAATGTAGTCAAGGGCAAAGCTATTGGTGTTTAGGCCTCTTTCTCTTTCTTTCAGAAGTATAGCCTTTTTACAGATAAATACCTGCCTGAAAAATCCTAGACTCTTTGAAAGGGGCCTAAGAATCACTACTATACTTGCTTCATAAAAAGAATGAGCACCAACATCACAGAGTGAGGGCAAATCCTGAAAAACAAAAAGATAAAGAAAAACAGGCAACCTAGATCACAAGTGCAAAGAGGTACAGCAAGTTTCCTGGAAGAACTCTGCAGCAAATATAGAGAAATTCAAGGACATTCTAACAGCCAATATTCCTGTCTTAGGCTTTCCTTCTCCAGAACTTCCTTCTCCTGTACCTCTCAGAAGACGGTTTAAATTTTTTTTATCATTTTATTTATTTATTTGGTTTTGGCTGTGTTGGTTCTTTGTTTCTGAGCAGGCTTTTCTCTTGCCGTGCGGTGTGGGCTTCTCATGGTGGTGGCTTCTCTTGTCGCAGACCATGGGCCCCAGAGCATGCGTGCTTCTGTAGTTGCACACGGGCTCAGTAGCTTCAGTTCTGGGCTCTGGAACACAGGCTCAGTGGTTGTGGCACGTGGGCTTAGTGGTCCTGCAGCATGCGGGATCCTCCCAGATCAGGATCAAACCTGTGTCTCCAGCACTGGTAGGCAGATTCTTTACCACTGCGCCACGAGGGAAGCCCAGAAGATGGTTTAAATTTAACATAGACACCTATAATAATGAGAGCAAGACAATTAATACAGACAAAAATGGGAAAACACCAGAGGAAGTAAACCTGCCTAGTATTCTAAGTGAAGAGGCCCGCCTGGGGCGTGGGAGATGGTACCTGGGTTTTGGTTGCCTTTGTGCTGTACTGAGCTGTGCTGATGGATTTACACTAGGCAGCTCTACAAAGTTCAGTTTTGCAGAATAAAAACTAAATGGCCACTGTGGATAACTTTCTACAAGCAACTTTTTTTTGCAGGTTTTTTTTTAACTATAATAGATTTTTTAAAAATTTAACTGATGTATAGTTGATTTACAATGTGTTAATTACTGCTATGGAGAAGGCAATGGCACCCCACTCCAGTACTCTTGCCTGGAAAATTCCATTGATGGAGGACCCTGGTAGGCTGCAGTCCATGGGGTCACTAAGAGTCGGACGCGACTGAGCGATTTCACTTTAACTTTTCACTTTCATGAATTGGAGAAGGAAATGGCAACCCACTCCAGTGTTCTTACCTGGAGAATCCCAGGGACGGGGAAGCCTGGTGGGCTGCCATCTATGGGGTTGCACAGAGTCAGACACAACTGAAGCGATTTAGCAGCAGTAGCAATTAGTGCTATACAGCAAAGTGACTCAGTTATACACAAATATACATTCTTTTTCATATTCTTTTCCATTATGGTTTATCACAGGATATTGAGTATAGCTCCCTGGGCTGTACAGAAAGACCTTGCCTACCCATTTTATATATACCAGTTTGCATCTGCTGATCCCAAACTCCCAGTCCGTCTCACTCCCATGCCGCATCCCCTTGGCAACCACAGTCTGCTCTCTGTCTGTGAGTGTGTTTCTGTTTCATGGACAGGTTCATATGTCTCATATTTTAGATTACACATGTAAGTAACAATATCATATACTATTTGTCTTTCTCTTTCTGACTTATTTCACTTATTATGATAATCTCCCAAGCAACTATTACTATTTTCCTAACTACAAGATAATAAAGTAAAATAGTATGTTATATGTAATAACCTATTATGTCTAAAATATAATGGGAAATAATACAGAAACTTAAAGGCTACCTTGAATTTGAAGTATTCTTTCTATCATGAAATGGAAATGGTTCGCTTTGGTGTGAATATATCTTTCATGCATCTAAGATAAGTAAGCTACACACTTTTAAAATAGCTTTGCTGTTTTGTTAAGAAGCTAAGTCGTGTCCAACTCTGTGACCCCACGAAATGCAGCATGCCAGGCTTCCCTGTCCTCTGCTATCTCCCAGAGTTTACTCAGGCTCATGTTCATTGTGTCAGTGATCCCACCCAACCATCTCATCCTCTGTCGTCCCCTTCTACTCCTGCCCTCAATCTTTCCCAGCATCAGCGTTTTTTCCAGTGAGTCAGTCCTTCGAATCAGGTGGCCAGAGTATTGGAGCTTCTGCTTCAGCATCAGTCCTTCCAATGAATATTCAGGATTGATTTCCTTTAGGATTGGCTGGGGAGAAGACAGTTGGGATTTTGATACAGATTACATTGAACCTGTAAGTGACATGCATTTCTGAATGGAACTAGCTGCCATATTCTGTACTGGTCTTAACAGAAAGAAAATCTGTTAAGATTTAACTGTTAAATTTCCTTTTATGAGTAAAAAAATCAAATGATTAGCTCTGTTTTTTATCTTTTAAATGATCGGTTTACCTGAGAAATCCACATGTTATATTCATTGACTTCGAATCTCAGTTTGCCATTTGGTCTTGAGAGGAATTTAACTGAATTCATCTAGTATTGGATAACCCATTGCAATTCTCCCTAAATTCACTTACACAGATGTGCAACTTCTAGGTTTAACTTCATCCGCAGTGTTACCATGTTGCTGCTCAGTCACTAAGTCAGGTCTGACTCTCTTTGACCCCATGGACTACAGCATGCCAGGCTCCTCTGCCCTCCACTATCTCCCGGAGTTTGCTCAAATACATATTCATATATGCTACCATGCTGCTGCTGCTGTTAAGTTGCTTCAGTCGTGTCTGACTCTCTGCATTCCAATGGACTGTAGCCTGCCAGGCGCCTCTGTCCATGGAATTCTCCAGGCAAGAATACTGGAGTGGGTTGCCATGCCCTCCTCCAGTGAATCTCCCCAACCCAGGAATTGAACCCGGGTCTCCTGCATTGCAGACAGATTCTTTACCACTGAGTCACCAGGGGAGGACTTATGTTACCATCAGTTCAGTTCAGTCGCTCAGTCATGTCCGACTCTTTGCGACCCCATGAATCGCAGCACACCAGGCCTCCCTGTCCATCACCAACTCTCAGAGTTCACTCAGACTCACGTCCATCGAGTCAGTGATGCCATCCAGCCATCTCATCCTCTGTCGTCCCCTTCTCCTCCTGCCCTCAATCTTTCCCAGCATCAGGGTCTTTTCAAATGAATCAGCTCTTCACATGAGGTGGCCAAAGTACTGGAGTTTCAGCTTCAGCATCATTCCTTCCAAAGAAATCCCAGGGCTGATCTCCTTCAGAATGGACTGGTTGGATCTCCTTGCAGTCCAAGGGACTCTCAAGAGTCTTCTCCAACACCACAGTTCAAAAGCATCAATTCTTCGGCACTCAGCCTTCTTCACAGTCCAACTCTCACATCCATACATGACCTCAGGAAAAACCATAGCCTTGACTAGACGAACCTTTGTTGGCAAAGTAATGTCTCTGCTTTTGAATATGCTATCTAGGTTGGTCATAACTTTTCTTCCAAGGAGTAAGCGTCTTTTAATTTCATGGCTGCAGTCACCATCTGCAGTGATTTTGGAGCCCAGAAAAATAAAGTCTGACACTGTTTCCACATCTATTTCCCATGAAGTGATGGGACCGGATGCCATGATCTTCGTTTTCTGAATGTTGAGCTTTAAGCCAACTTTTTCACTCTCCTCTTTCACTTTCATCAAGAGGCTTTTGAGTTCCTCTTCACTTTCTGCCATAAGGGTGGTATCATCTGCATATCTGAGGTTATTGATACTTCTCCCGGCAACCTTGATTCCAGCTTGTGTTTCTTCCAGCCCAGCATTTCTGATGATGTACTCTGCATATAGGTTAAATAAACAGGGTGACAATATACAGCCTTGACGTACTCCTTTTCCTATTTTAAACCAGTCTGTTGTTCCATGTCCAGTTCTAATTGTTGCTTCCTGACCTGCATATAGGTTTCTCAAGAGGCAGATCAGGTGGTCTGGTATTCCCATCTCTTTCAGAATTTTGCACAGTTTATTGTGATCCACACAGTCAAAGGCTTTGGCATAGTCAATAAAGCAGAAATAGATGTTTTTCTGGAACTCTCTTGCTTTTTCCATGATCCAGCGAATGTTGGCAATTTGATCTTTGGTTCTTCTACCTTTTCTAAAACCAGCTTGAACATCAGGAAGCTCATGGTTCACGTATTGCTGAAGCCTGGCTTGGAGAATTTTGAGCATTACTTTACTAGCGTGTGAGATGAGTGCGATTGTGCAGTAGTTTGAGCATTCTTTGGCATTGCCTTTCTTTGGGATTGGAATACTGACCTTTTCCAGTCCTGTGGCCACTGCTGAGTTTTCCAAATTTGCTGGCATATTGAGTGCAGCACTTTCACAGCATCATCTTTCAGGATTTGAAACAGCTCAACTGGAATTCCATCACCTCCACTAGCTTTGTTCATAGTGATGCTTTCTAAGGCCCACTTGACTTCACATTCCAGGATGTCTGGCTCTAGGTCAGTGATCACACCATCGTGATTATCTGGATCGTGAAGGTCTTTGTTGTACAGTTCTTCTGTGTATTCTTGCTGTACCTCTTCTTGATAGCTTCTGCTTCTGTTAGGTCCATACCATTTCTGTCCTTTATCGAGCCCATTTTTA
This sequence comes from Bos javanicus, assembly GCF_032452875.1. Lineage (NCBI taxonomy): Eukaryota > Metazoa > Chordata > Mammalia > Artiodactyla > Bovidae > Bos > Bos javanicus. Next base: position 4,462,787 of record NC_083869.1, read on the forward strand.
CATGAAATGTTCCCTTGGTATCTCTACTTTTCTTGAAGAGATCTCTAGTCTTTCCCATTCTGTTGTTTTTCTCTATTTCTTTGCATTGATCGCTGAGGAAGTCTTTCTTATCTCTTCTTGCTATTCTTTGAAACTCTGCATTCAGATGCTTATATCTTTCCTTTTCTCCTTTGCTTTTCACTTCTCTTCTTTTCACAGCTATTTGTAAGGCCTCCCCAGACAGCCATTTTGCTTTTTTGCATTTCTTTTCCATGGGGATGGTCTTAATCCCTGTCCCCTGTACAATGTCATGAACCTCATTCCATAGTTCATCAGACACTCTATCTATCAGATCTAGGCCCTTAAATCTATTTCTCACTTCCACTGTATAGTCATAAGGGATTTGATATAGGTCGTAACTGAATGATCTAGTGGTTTTCCCTACTTTCTTCAATTTAAGTCTGAATTTGGTAATAAAGAGTTCATGATCTGAGCCACAGTTAGCTCCTGGTCTTGTTTTTGTTGTTACCATACCTTTCCTCAATTATAACTGCAAAATTGTTTTCAAATGTAGGTTTAAATATCACTCAGGTATGGTGAAACCAACAGGTCAGGAAATAGTTGCTACTGAAGAGATGGTCTCTCACAGTTCCCAGGTGAGAGGACATGCTGCAGCAAGCGGGGCCACATGGGAAGCCCCAGGGTCAGCCAGGAGGCAGAGAGAGCAAGGGGAAACGTGAGCAGAGCTCTTACTGCCGTTCCCAGGGGAAGGAATTGGTGAAGCAGCATCAGCAGACTAAGCACATTTAGGATTGCACGTGTACATAATTTCAGCAGGCTCTGTGGGATAGAGGCTGTTTCAGTTTAGTTCAGTTCAGTCGCTCAGTCGTGTCTGACTCCTTGTGACCCCAGGGACTGCAGCACGCCAGGCCTCCCTGTCCATCGCCAACTCCCGGAGTCCACACAAACCCATGTCCATTTAGTCAGTGATGCCATCCAACCATCTTATCCTCTGTCGTCCCCTTCTCCTCCTGCCCTCAATCTTTCCCAGCATCAGGGTCTTTTCAAATGAATCAGCTCTTCACATCAGGTGGGCAAAGTACTGGAGTTTCAAATTCAACATCAATCCTTCCAATGAACACCCAGGACTGATTTCCTTTAGGATGGAATTGTTGGATCTCCTTGCAGTCCAAGGGAATCTCAAGAGTCTTCTCTGACACCACATTTCAAAGGCATCAATTCTTCGGCACTCAGCTTTCTTTATAGTCCAGCTCTCACATCCATACATGACCACAGGAAAAACCATAGCCTTAACTAGACAGACCAGTGTTGGCAAAGTAATGTCTCTGCTTTTGAATATGCTGTCTAGGTTGGTCATAACTTTTCTTCCTTGGAGTAAGCATCTTTTAATTTCATAGCTGCAGTAACCACCTGCAGTGATGTTGGAGCCCAAAAAATAAAGTCTGCCACTATTTCCACTGTTTACCCATCTATTTGCCATGAAGCGATGGGACTGGATGCCATGATCTTAGTTTTCTGAATGTTGAGCTTTAAGCCAACTTTTTCACTCTCCTCTTTCACTTTCATCAAGAGGCTCTTTAGTTCTTCTTCACTTTCTGCCATAAAGGTGGTGTCATCTGCATATCAGAGGTTATTGATTTTCTCCCAGAGATCTTGCTTCCAGCTTGTGTTTCATCCAGCCCAGCGTTTCTGATGATGTACTCTGCATATAAGTTAAATAAACAGGGTGACAATATACAGCCTTGACGTACTCCTTTTTCTATTTGGAGCCAGTCTGTTGTTCCATGTTCAGTTCTAAGTGTTGCGTCCTGACCTGCATACAAATTTCTCAAAAGGCAGGTCAGGTGGTCTGGTATTCCCATCTCTTTCAGAATTTTCCAGAGTTTATTGTGATCCACACAGTCAAAGGCTTTGGAATAGTTAATAAAGCAGAAGTAGATGTTTTTCTGGAACTGTCTTGCTTTTTCGATAATTCAGTGGACTTTGGCAATTTGATCTCTGGTTCCTCTGCCCTTTCGAAAACCAGCTTGAACATCTGGAACTTCACAGTTCACGTATTGCTGAAGCATGGCTTGGAGAATTTTGAGCATTGCTTTACTAGTGTGTGAGATGAGTGCATTTGTGCGGTAGTTTGAGCATTCTTTGGCATTGCCTTTCTTTGGGATTGGAATGAAAACGGACCTTTTCCAGTCCTGTGGCCACTGCTGAGTTTTCCAAATTTGCTGACATACTGAGTGCAGCACTTTCACAGCACCATCTTTTAGGATTTGGAATAGCTCAACTGGAATTCCATCACCTCCACTAGCTTTGTTCGTAGTGATGCTTCCTAAGGCCCACTTGACTTCACATTCCAGGATGTCTGGCTCTAGGTGAGTGATCACACCACTGTGGTTATCTTGGTCATGAAGAGCTTTTTTGTATAGTTCTTCTGTGTATTCCCACCACCTCTTCTTAATCTCGTCTGCTTCTGTTAGGTCCATACTATTTCTATCCTTTATTGGGCCCATCTTTACATGAAATGTTCCCTTGGTATCTTTAATTTTCTTGAAGAGATCTCTAGTCTTTCCCATTCTATTGTTTTCCTCTATTTCTTTGCACTGGTCACTGAGGAAGGCTTTCTTACCTCTCTTTGCTATTCTTTGGAACTCTGCATTCAAATGAGTATATCTTTCTTTTTCTCCTTTGCCTTTAGCTTCTCTTCTTTTCTTAGCTATTTGTAAGGCCTTCTCAGACAGTCATTTTGCTTTTTTGAATTTATTTTTCTTGGGGATGGTCTTGATCCCTGTCTCCTGTACAATGTCATGAACCTCCATCCATAGTTCATCAGGCACTCTTGTCTATCAGATCTAGTGTCTTAAATCTATTTCTCACTTCTGCTGAATAACTGTTAGGGATTTAATTTAGTTCATACCTGAATGGTCTAGTGGTTTTCCCTTCTTTCTTCAATTAAAATCTGAATTTGGCAATAAGGAGTTCATGATCTGAGCCACAAGTCAGCTCCCAGTCTTGTTTATGCTGACTGTATAGAGCTTCTCCATCTTTGGCTGCAAAGAATATAATCAATCTGTTTTCAGTGTCGACCATCTGGTGATGTCCATGTGTAGAGTCTTCTCTCGTGTTGTTGGATGAGGGTGTTTGCTGTGACCAGTGCGTCCTCTTGGCAAAATTCTATTAGCCTTTGCCCTGTGCTGTTTACTACTTCTAAGTGAAGTCGCTCAGTTGTGTCCGACTCCTTGTGACCCATGGACTGTAGCCTATGAGGCTTCTCTGTCCATGGGATTTTTCCAGGCAAGAGTACTGGAGTGGGTTGACATTTCCTTCTCCAGAGGATCTTCCCGACCCAGGGATTGAACCCAGGTCTCCCACATTGTAGGCAGCAGGGGTGGCAGGGGGATCCTGCTGGGGTTTTGACCAGGATGGTAGTCAGTCTGTATCACTTTGGGCAGAATAGATATTTTCACCCAGCATCTTCCAGTCCATGGAGATGGCATGTACCTCCTTTAAGTCTGCCTTAATTTCTCTCAACATTGTATTATAATGCTGCTGCTGCTGCTGATTCACTTCAGTCGTATCCAACTCTGTGCAACCCCATAGACGGCAGTCCACCAGGCTCCCCAGTCCCTGGGATTCTCTAGGCAAGAACACTGGCATGGGTTGCCATTTCCTTCTCCAATGCATGAAAGTGAAAAGTGAAAGTGAAGTCGTTCAGTCATGTCTGACTCTTCACAACCCCATGGACTGTAGCCCACCAGGCTCCTCCATCAATGGGATTCTCCAGGCAAGAGTACTGGAGTGGGTTGTCATTGCCTTCTCCATGTATTTGGTGTATAATTATACTATTTGGTGTATAAACCTTGCCATCTAATCATATCTGATTTTAAAATGTTGTAAAACGTGATACCTTCCTATTTCATTTTCTTCATTTATTTTATTTTGTATTTTTTTACAGTAGGTCCTTGTTGGTTATCTATTTTAAATAGAGCAGTGTGTACATGTCGATCCCAAACTCCCAGTCTATCCTTCCTCCCCACCCTTCCCCCATTCCTAGTAACGATAAGTTCATCCTCTAAGTCTGTAAGTCTGTTTCTGTTTTATAAACAAGTTCATCTGTATCTTTTTTTTTATTCTGCATATAAGGGCTATCAGATGATATTTGATATTTCTCTGAATTTCTTCACTTAGTATGATAATCTCCAGGCCCATCCATGTTGCTACAAATGGCATTTCATTCTTTTTAATGATTCAGTAATACTCCATTATATATAGATGAAAATGAAATGAAAGTCACTCAGTCATATCCAACTCTTTGTGACCCCATGGACTGTAGTCCACCAGGCTCCTCTTCCATGGGATTTTCCAGGTGAGAATACTGGAGTGGGTTGCCGTCCCCTTCTCCAGGGGATCTTCCTGACCCAGGGATCGAACCCAGGTCTCCTGTGTTGCAGGCAGACTCTCCACCCTCTGAGCCACCAGGGAAGCCATATATAGATTTAGATATAGATATAGATACCACATAGAACAACAGACTGGTCCCAAATTGGGAAAGGAGTACGTCAAGGCTGTATATTATCACCCTGCTTATTTAACTTATATGCAGAGTCCATCATGTGAAATGCTGGGCTGGATGAAGCACAAGCTGGAATCAAGATAGCTGGGAGAGATATCAATAACCTCAGATAAGCAGATGACACCACCCTTATGGCAGAAAGTGAAGAAGAACTAAAGAGCCTCTTGATGAAAGTGAAAGAGGAGAGTGAAAAAGTTGGCCTAAAGCTCAATATTCAAAAAACTAAGACTGTGGCATTTGGTCCCATGGCAAATAGATGGAGAAACAATGGAAACAGTGACAGACTTTATTTTCTTGGGCTCCAAAATGACTGCAGATGGTGAGTGCAGCCATGAACTTAAAAGGCGCTTGCTCCTTGGAAGAAAAGCTATGACCAACCTAGAGAGCATATTAAAAAGCAGAAACATTACTTTGCCAACAAAGGTCCGTCTAGTCAAGGCTATGGTTTTTCCAGTGGTCATGTATGGATTTGAGAGTTGCACTAAAGAGAAAGCTGAGCACCAAAGAACTGATGCTTTTGAACTGTGGTGTTGGAAAAGTGAAAATTGCACAGTCGTGTCCGACTCTGTGATCTCATGGACTATAGCCTGCCCAGCTCCTCTGTTCAAGGAATTTTCCAGGCCAAAGTGCTGGAGTGTGTTGCGATTTCCTTCTCCAGGAGATCTTTCCAATCTGGGAATCAAACCCAGGTCTCCTGCATTGCAGGCAGATTCTTTACCAACTGAGCCACTAGAGAAGACCTAGTACTTGGAATGCAAGATCCAACCAGTCCATCCTAAAGGAAGTCAGTCCTGAATATTCACTGGAAGGACTGAAGGATGAGTTGGTTTGATGGCATCATTGACTCGATGGACAGGAGTTTGAGCAAGCTCCAGAAGTTGGTGATGGACAGGGAAGCCTGGCGTGCTGCAGTCCATGGGGGTCACAAAGAGTCAGACACGACTCAGCGACTGAACTGACAGATACCACATGTTTATCCAGTCCTCTGTCAACAGACATTTAGTTTAGATTGCTTCTGTATCCTGGCTACTGCAATGAACATCAAGGTGCAAGCACCCTTTCACATTATGGTTTTCTCCAGATGTATGCCTATGAGTGAGATTGCTGGGTCATATGGTTGCTCTGTTTTTGGCTTTTTAAGAAACTTCCAAACTGTTCTCCATAGTGGCTGTACCAATTTACATTCCCACCTACAGTGTAGGATGATTCTCTTTTCTCCACACTCTCTCCGCATTTATTGTTTGTAGATACCTTCCTATTTTAGTTCCTAATTGTTTACTAGTGGTAAATAAAAATAAAAGGGATTTTAAAAAACCGATCTGGATCACGATCTCCACATAGATAAACATTGGGCTGTGGGCAGGGACTGGTGGGAAGCCAGACCAGACAGAGTAAAATAAATCGGGTATTCCTGCCCAAAGGACACTAAAGGATATCCATGAACTTAGGGTATGTGGCCCAGATGAGCCCCATTCCCCAGGACAGGTGGAATTCAAGGTTTCCATCCCCCCATTCCCTAAATGCTCAGAGCTGTGGCTCCTCTTCCTCATCGTTCATGGGGCTCCCTCTAGAGGCCAGCCTGTGCTACTGACACAATGGCCTAGCAGGGACCAACTGCTCATGATGATCCATCCCTCTCAAGAAGAGGGAGAGAGGAGGAGATTTAGCGTGGTCCTTGCTCACCCCTGGAGGACGTCATTCTGTTCCCTGTGGGAGTATGGAATGCCCCCAGTGTTGGCCAGGTGGGTGAGCCCAGATAAGAGTGTTGTGTGCTTGGGGAATCCACAGGGAGTGAAAGCCCCAATTACTGTGAACTGACAGATTCCACACGGTGGGGAGTGAAGCTTCATGTGGCCATGGATGGTGGGCACTGGCATTGTGGACCTCCTGGGTCTGGATGGCCTTTGGAGCTACAAATTCAGGTCATGAGCTGGAAGTCTTCATAGGGAATGAAGTGATGAAGGAAGCCACAAATGTAAGCCAGACACCCTCAGGGGGTTGGAACAGGTCTACAGTGCCTGGATTGAAGGGTTCCCATTCTGTGCTGCTTATGTTATTACCTGGTTTTCTAGAGGTCGTAAACTCTTTGGGTGGCCTTGTGACCTTGGGTGGAGAAGACACCTTCTCCCTGGTCCTCAGCAATCTGGAAATCATTGCCATGTAGGTCAGTTTCCTGGGCCAGGTATCAGGACAGAGCCAATGCCCTTGAGCTGCAGAGCAGTAAGCGAAGAGGCAGCCTTTGGGAAGATGTCAGGTCAAAGTTAGAATCAAAGAAGTCCTCAGTTAAAAGAAACTAGTCACAATGAGAGTCTGGGTCATAACCAAAAGGATGGAAGTGGAAAGAAACAGGTAAGAAAGGCCTCAGATGAAATGTAGCAAAGGCAGGACCTGAGTCTATTAAAAGTAGAGATTTTCTTAACCAGTTATCTGCCACAGACCACCTGTGGCAGTCTTATGAAACCTATGGACTCTTCTCAGAAAAATGTTCTTAAACACATAAGATAAAGTACCTAGGGTCTCAGGGGAAACAGATTATATACAAACATGATTATTATCAAAATATTTTTTTTATTTCTACCTACTTTATTTTTTTTAATTTATTTATTTTAATTGGAGGCTAATTACTTTACAATATTGTATTGGTTTTGCCATACATCAACATGAATCTGCCACGGGTGTACACGTGTTCCCAATCCTGAACCCCCCTCCCACCTCCCTCCCCATACCATCCCTCTGGGTCATCCCAGTGCACCAGCCCCAAGCATCCTGTATCCTGCATCAAACCTGGACTGGTGATTCATTTTCTTATATGATATTATACATGTTTCAATGCCATTCTCCCATATCATCCCACCCTCTCCCTCTCCCATGGAGTCCAAAAGACTGTTCTATACATCTGTGTCTTTTTTGCTGTCTTGCATACAGAGTTATCGTTACCGTCTTTCTAAATTCCATATATATGCGTTAGTATACTGTATCGGTGTTTTTCTTTCTGGATTACTTTACTCTGTATAATTGTATCCACCTCATTAGAACTGATTCAAATGTATTCTTTTTAATGGATGAGTAATACTCCATTGTGTATATGTACCACAGCTTTCTTATCCATTCATCTGCTGATGTACATCTAGGTTGCTTCCATGTCCTGGCTATTATAAACAGTGCTGCGATGAACACTGGGGTACACGTGTCTCTTTCAATTCTGGCTTCCTCGGTGTGTATGCCCAGCAGTGGGATTGCTGTGTCATAAGGCAGTTCTATTTCCAGTTTTTAAGGAAGCTCCACACTGTTTTCCCTAGTGGCTGTACTAGTTTGCATTCCCACCAACAGTGTAAGAGGGTTCCCTTTTCAAAATATATTTTAAAAAACAGATTTGTGCATTATAATACATGTGCTCCTTTATTAATATATTAAATAACAAGCTCTGTCAATAAATCTAATAACCAATATACTTTCAATACAGGAATGATTGCAATTTGTATTTTAAAGTAGAGTTTGTGTAATGTGATATGAAAATATACATAATTTCATTTGGTGACAGAATTATAAGTACTACCAATGTTACTAAAATTTATCACTTCTACTTACAGTGAAAGGAAGCAGTTGCTTTCAGGTACACATCAGTGAGAATAAACATGTACCTTTTCTCTGTCCAAGTTCACAGACCCTGCAAATTCTGTCCCCAGACTCCACTCCAGAACACTGTTCTAGAGTTATTTTCACGAGGAACCCAAAGTCCTAGAGGCCGTTTCTTTTCCTTAGAGCCTTCCTGGGAAAAGTGGAGCTAGGATTTCTCTAGATTTGCCTAGTAGGAAGTTTTAGTTCAATTGGCTTATTTCAGAACTGGGATGCAAAATCCTTCATTTCCTTCACCTCAGTATTTTTCAAACATTTTGGCTTACAGCCCATAATAAGAAATGCATTTTGCAATGAGACCCAATGCACATACACACAACTGCAACTACAACTTCACAAAGCAATACCTGACTATACATAGTATATGTACAGTACACAGTTTGCTAAGGTTGCCATAGCAAAATATTACAGACCATAGAGTTTAAACAGCAGAAATTTGTTTCCTTTCAATTCTGAAGGCTGGAAGTCCAAAGTGTCAGCAGATTTCTCCTGCGGGCTCGCTCCTTGGCTTATAGATGGTTACCATCTCACCATGCAAGCATATCACTGGTCCTGCTGCTGCTGCTCAGTCGCTGTCAGTCGTGTCCGACTCTGTGCGACCCCATAGACGGCAGCCCATCAGGTCCTAATCTCCTTTTATTGTAAAAACACCAATCAGTTTGAATTGGGAGCTATCCTAATGGCCTCGTTTTAACTTAATCTCTTCTTTAAAGGCCCTACTTCCAAATATAGTCACATTCCAAGGTACTGACAGTTTTAGGATTTCAGAGTATGAATTTAGGAAAGGGAAGACATAATTCAGCTCATGACATATAGTAAAAACATACCTATATTTATATTAAATGTTATTTACTAATGATTAAATACAATAGGTAAATTCTCCCCCTAAAAACAAATTAAGAAGATGTTATGTATATCACAGTGGATATGCTTGCTTGTTGGTGAGTTCAGTACGGCCTGAGACACTTGGGACAATGTGACACGCATAGCTGATGCACTGTGAAGTCCATCTTCTGATTTTATCAGGTCAGGGTTGAAAATCATCATTCATGCTAATAGGTCCCCGAGAACAGGGATTATGGTAATAATATGTTCTTTTGCACTTGATAATTGAATTTTTTTCATCTTAATGTCTTAGCATCATCCTTCAGTGTAAATTAACTCAATTATCAGCAAATGGATAGTTTATCTAAATAGTTTACATTAACATTTCAGATTTTTCTTCTGGAAAGTAATGAACAGAAGTTTGAGACATATGATGTGAGATGTAACAATTTCTCTGTTTGTTCATACTACCTTCTTTGTAACATTTTCTTACTATTGTAGCTAGGGCAATCACTTTTTTTTTTTTTAACTTGTAACAAGTTTTAAAAACTTAGCACCTTAAACATCCTGAATTTGTTGAAATCATATTTCTCTGCGGTTTCAAATTTAGTTTAAAAGAATGGAAAAATTAAATATTCCAGTTTTGTTGCCCAAATATCATCTTTTGAAAAAATTGGCTTGGTTTTTATATTTTATTTATTTATTTTTAGCTGTGCTGGGTGTTTGTTGCTGTGCAAGGGCTTTCTTTAATTGCCATGCACAGGCTTCTCGTTTCAGCAGCTCCTTTTGTTTCAGAGAACAGCCCTCTGGGTGCACCGGCTCTTTAGTTTCAGCTCACAGGCTCTAGCGCCTGGACTCACTAGTTGTGGCACATGGGCTTAGATGCTCTGTGACATGTGGGATATTCCCAGGCCAGGGATTGAACCAATGTCCCCACCGTCAGCTGGTGGATTTCTACCCACTGTACAAACAGGGAAGTCCCCAAATATCATCTTTATAATATCTGTCTAAAGAGATTGATTTTCAACTAGAAAATGTGTTTCACACTCTAGCACTCATAGCCAATGCTTAGAACTGTTTCTAACAATGACTTGACTAGGATATAATGAGTGGGTCTAATTTGCCCCAGCTTCTGATGAGAATGTGTCCTAAATTTGGCTACTCAGAAACCTTACTTTAATAAAATTAACAATGCCACATTATTAGTCAGTACATCCAGGGATTTGGCAAAATTCCATTGGATACCAGAGCTTTATGATGCGTAAAATAGTGGTTCCAATCAGCATTGGTATTGGCAGCATCAGTTCAGTTCAGTTCACTCACTCAGTCGTGTCCAACTCTTTGCGACCCCATGAATCGAAGCACGCCAGGCCTCCCTGTCCATCACCATCTCCCGGAGTTCACTCAAACTCACGCCCATCGAGTCAGTGATGCCATCCAGCCATCTCATCCTCTGTCATCCCCTTCTCCTCCTGCCCCCAATCCCTCCCAACATCAGAGTCTTTTCCAATGAGTCAATTCTTCACATGAGGTGGCCAAAGTACTGGAGTTTCAGCTTTAGCATCATTCCTTCCAAAGAACATCCAGGGTTGATCTCCTTTAGAATGGACTGGTTGGATCTCCTTGCAGTCCAAGGGACTCTCAAGAATCTTCTCCAACACCACAGGTCAAAAGCATAGATATTAGTTATCTATGCTTTGTTCTTTCATAATATTTGCCACTCCATAGCTTCTCATTCTTTTCTTAAATCTTTATTTTATACTGGAGTATAGTTGATTAACAAGGTTGTATTAGTTCCAAGTGTACATAACTTCTCGTTCTTTTATTACATTTTAAATTTAATGTGTATTATTCAACATTGTACTTTTCCAATTCTATAAATTTCCATTTGTACTTAAGGTTAATTTTCTACCTTTTAACTGTTTATTGATTTTACCTTAGGGCAAATATAAGAGATAAAATGCAAGATGCTGTGGTTAGAGCAACAATAAAGATAAAATCATAAAGGAGAATGTTTGGGTTGGCTTTGAAGAAAGGCTTAGGGGGCCCATGGGGTGGTTTCTAATATACTCTCTATCATAAGCATCTAGTATTTTTTTATTCTTAAAATTTTTTTTTATCTTGGAGTATATTTGATTTACAATGTTGTGAGATAAAATACTCCATACAACAGTTTTGCCACACATATCAGATACTAACTTGAAAGAGTTGTACAAATTACATCCTCATTGTTCTCATCGAGTTGGACTGAAAATTCTATATGTATTCTTAAATGTTTATCAGTGGCACAGATGAGATAAAATAGTTCATTGTCACTTAAAGATATCTTCAAATGTATTACTTTGTTTATAAAAGGTCAAATGTCTTATATCCATGCATGATGGGAGAGTAGTACTTTATATTCTCTCTTCTTTGCCACAGAATATGTCTTTAAATGTGACATTTAAAGGGTATTTTCACTAATATTTATATAACAGATAAGAAATTGGGATGGTAATTTTATTTTTTTCTTTCTTTTAATGTATTGATATTTAAAGGGCTTATCCATTTGTTCAACAGGAGTTAATTATATATATGCTGTGGTAGAAGTCAAGATTCATTTTTCTTTCCATACAAACATTCAATTGTTCCAGCAATTGTTATTGAAAAGATTATTATTGGGTTGGCCAAAAGGTTCATTCATTTTTTTTTCTGTAAGATGATTCTAGTACCACTTAGTTGTCTTTGACCTCATTTGAAACTATTGTGACAGCTGTCATATCAGCATGCAATTTTTAAAAAGTTACCAAAATTGGTGAATTTTTGTGTCACCATTTTAATATTGAAAATAGAAGAAATAAGCAACATTTGCAGCATACTATGCTTTATTATTTCAAGAAAGGTAAAAACATAACTGAAATGTAAAAAATGTTTTTTGCCGTGTAAGGAGAAGGTGCTATGAATAATTGAACACATCAACAGTGGTTTGTGAAGTTTCGTGTTGTAGATTTCTCACTGGACAATGCTCCATGGTGGGATAAGCTAGTTGAAGTTGATGGCAATCAAATTGAGACAGTACTCAAAAACAATAAATGTTATACCATGAGGGAGACAGTTGACATACTTAAAATATTCGGCATCAAGCATTGGAAATCATTTGTGCCAGCTTGGTTATGTTAATTGCTTTGATGTTTGTATTCCACAGAAGTTAAGTGAAAAAAAAAACCTTCTTGATTGTATTCCTGCCAATGATTCTCTACTTAAATGTAAAAATTCCACTTTAAAAACAAATTGTGCAGGGTGATTAAAAGTGGATATTGTACAACACTGTGGAATGGAAGAGATTGTGCAGCCAGTGAAATGAACTACCACAATCATACCAAAGGTCAGTCTCTATCCAAAAGAGGTGATGTTATGTATATGGTGGGATTGGAAGAGAGTCCTTTGTTATGAGTTTCTTCCAGAAAAAACAAATAATTTGTTCCAGCACCGCTCCCAATTAGATCAATTGAAGGCAGCACTCTACTACAAGCGTCCAGAATTAGTCAACAAAAAATGCATAATTTTCCATCAGGATCCCGCAAGACCATATGTTTCCTTGATGACCATGCAAAAACTGTTGCAATGTGGCTGGGAAATTCTGATTCATTCATCATATTCACCAGACATTGCACCTTCAGGTGTCCAGTTATTTTTGATCTTTACAAAATTCTCTACATGGAAAACATTTCAATTCCCTGGAAGACTATAAAAGGCACTTGGAACAGTTCTTTGCTCAAAAGATAAAAAGTTTGGGGAAGAGGGAATTATGAAATTGCCTGCAAAATGGCATAAGGTAGTAGAACAAAATGGTAAATATGTAGTTTAAAAAAGTTGTTGGTGAAAATGAAAAATGTGTCTTTTTTTTTACTTAAAAAAACCAAGGGAACTTTTTGGCCAACCAAATATATCCCCATTGAATAATCTTTGCACCATTCTGAAATGCAATTAAACATATACTAGAGGGAGTTATTTCTAGACTCTATTCTGTTCCACAAATGGCACATTTAAACTTGCATACTTGATCCATTGATCAGTCATGTCTGACTTTTTGTGACTCCATGGACTGTAGCCTGCCAGTCTCCTCTGTCCATGGAATTTCCCAGGCAAGAATTCTGGAGTGGGTTGCCATTTCCTGCTCCAGGGAATCTTCCCGACCCAAGGACTGAACCCTCGTCCCCTGTGTCTCCCGCATTGGTAGGCAGATTCTTTATCACTGCGCCACCTGGGAAGCCCCCACATCCATCCTTACTGAGATAAAATACCATATGGTACTGATCGGGCTTCCCTGGTGGCTCAGTGGTAAAGAATCTGCCAGCAATGCAGGAGACCAGGCTTCAATCCCTGAGTCGGAAAGATCCCCTGGAGAAGGGAATGGCAACCTACTGCAGTATTCTTGCCTAGAGAAATCTCAAGGACAGAAGAGTCTGGCAGGCTACAGTCCATAGGGTTGCACAGAGTCAGGCACAACTGAAGCGCCTAAGCAGCAGCAGCTGCATGGGCCTGGTTACAGTAGCTTTATAGTAAGGTCTTGAAAGGCATGGTATCAGGTAGTATATGTCCTAGGGATCAAGGACATGGATTCTCCTCTAGATTCTGCAGAAGAGAAAGCAGCCTGACTGGTACCTCCTGGATCATCTGCAAAACAATGAGATAGTAAATGTGGGGTTTTGTTTTAACAGCAGTAGAAAACTAGATGCATACTAGAGAGCACACAACCAAAGGAAGAGCTGAAGGCGTGGATGGGGCAGAGGGGTGGGGGTGGGAGCAGGAGCCCAGGCACCCCAGCTTTCTGTGTACCCCTGAGGGGTTGCCATGAGTGACTGGGCTCCATGCAAGTCTCCAGTTCATGAGAAAGGATTCACTCTTCCAGTGCGGCCCACACTCCTCCTTGTGGTCAGGGGCCAGGGCCAAGTGATGGTCAGAATTACACTCAAGGGTTGTGAAGATGAGTAGTTTCTAACAGGAAGGAATATGGATCAGTCTGAAACCCCAGTTGCTCACTGCAACATTCAACCATGGTTCTTAACTGAGATTTCCAAGTCCACACAGGCCTGGGAATAAAAGCATTGTTATAGTAACGGTCATGAATTATTAGTTCGTATAGTCTGGCTTCACCTCTTTGTAGGGCAGGTTTTTGTACGTATGTAATGGTTCCTAAGGGTGGCAATGGACCTGTTTTGTTGGGCTCTGCACACCTAGCCTCTGTGGAATCCCTGCCGCTCAGTCTATTGGTACAGTGAGTGGGTGATTCTTCCTGTCTGCTCCATGGGACATGTGCCATTGTCTTCACCTCTGGCTGCTAGGATAATCTTTCTTGTCCCTGCTCATACCACAGGCAATAACCTAGGCTCTGATGTAGGCGCGCTCGGCTCTGATCTGGCAGCCATTCTTGGGAATGGGTCCCAGGACGCTGCTCCAGGACACAATGTTCCCATATAGTGGTTCCTTGATATCTCAACTTCCCACAAAGTCAAAGAACTCTCTACCTTTTGTGTTTATTCTATCCTTTGGGTAAGGTCTGGACTTCTCTGGTGCCTCAGACAGTAAAGCATCTGCCTACAATGGAGGAGACCCTGGGTTCAATCCCTGGAGAAAGAAATGGCGACTCACCCCAGTATTCTTGCCTGCAAAATCTCATGGACACAGGAGCCTGGTGGGCTACAGTCCATGGGGTTGCAAAGAGTCCAGCATGACTGAGCGACTTCACTTTCACCTTAGGTAAGGTCTATGCAAATACTACTGGTTGCTTGCTGCTGCTACTGCTGCTAAGTCACTTCAGTTGTATCTGACTCTGTGTGACCCCATAGACAGCAAACCACCAGGCTCCCCCATCCCTGGGATTCTCCAGGCAAGAACATTGGAGTGGGTTGCCATTTCCTTCTCCAATTCATGAAAGTGAAAAGTGAAAGTGAAGTCGCTCAGTCGTGTCCAACCTCAGCAACCCCATGGACTGCTGCCCACCAGGCTCCTCCATCCATGGGATTTTCCAGGCAAGAGTACTGGAGTGGGGTGCCATTGCCTTCTCCGACTGGTTGCCTACTCAATAGCAAATCTTCCCTCCTTTCTCAAAAATAATATCTTCACAAATGAACATATTTACAAAACAGAAGCAGACCCACAGACTTCAAGTATGAATTTATGGTTACCCGGGGCTGGGGGTAGGATCAGGGGAAGGGATTGTTAGGGAGTTCAGAATCAGCATGTACACACTGCTATATTTAAAATGGACAACCCACAATGACCCACTGTATAGCACAGGGAGCTCTGCTCCATGTTATATGTCGGCCTGGATGGGAGGGGAGTCTAGAGGAGAATCGATACGTGTATACGTATGGCTGAGGCCCTTTGCTGTGCACCAGAACCTATCACAACACTGTTGATTGGCTATTCTTGCAGGTTCACTTGCTCAGTCATATCTGACTCTTTGCAACCCTATGGACTGTAGCCTGCCAGGCCATTCTGTCCATGGAATTTTCCAGGCAAGCATACTAGAGTGAGTTGCCATTTCTTCCTCCAGGGAATCTTCCCATCCCAGGGATTAAACCCGCGTCTCCTGCACTGGCAAGCAGATTTTTTACCATGGAGCCATCCAGGAAGCCCCAGTCAGTCCTTATTATTTATCTCTTTTATATATAGTACCTAGATACCTTTAGAATGAGGGGTAGGGACTTTCAGCTGCCCAGCCTTCAGGGAAGAAACGACAGCTGGAGATTGAGTTCAGTCACATAGCCAATAACTTAATTCATCATGCCTAAAGTGAAATTCCAGTAGAGACTCTATAAGTTCAGAGGAATTTCTGGAATGGTGAAAACACTGATGTGCTGGGAGCATGACGCACCCAGTTCTATGAGGAGAAGGCATGGAAGCTCTATGCTCCCTCTCAGACCTCACCCTATGCGTATCCTTTATAATAAAACTGTAAAAGTAAGTATAGTGCTTCCCTGAGTTCTGTGAGTAATTCAGGTGAACTATTGAACAGATTCATGGCTGCAGCCAGTGAGCCAGAAGTATAGATGGCCTGGGGAGCCCCTGAGACTTGTGGCTGACACCTGAAGTGAAGGGCACCCTGTGGAGAACTCTGTTCTCAATCTTTGGGCCTGTGCTAACTCTGGGTGGTTAGTATCAGGACTGAACTACAGTCCACTCAGCATTAGACCATTTAGAGTGGAAGCAGAATAGATGGCTGGAGCTGCTGCTGCCGACTTGGGTGATGAGGCAGTAGGTGAGATTTGGCAGAGCAGAAGATAGTAATCCCATTATGGAGAGAATTGAGAAGGTTGGTTAATTGCATCCTTTCTAGTTTGGACAGAACTTTCCTTCCAGACAGCCTGTAGTAAGAACAGCTGCCCTAGGATCAAATACCATCCTACTCTGGGTGTATTAGTTAGTTATTGCTGCATAACAAATCACTACAAACTTAGCACTAAGAACAACACACACTGATTATCTCACAGTTTCTGTATGTCAGGAGTCCAGGCATGCTTTAGGTCAGTCCTCTGATCAGGCCTCACATGCTACAATTAAGGTATCATATGGACTAGGTTCTTATCTGGAAGCTCAATGAAGAAAGAATCAGTTTCCAAGTTCACTCAGGTCGTCGGCAGAACTCATTTCCTTGATGTGTGGAACTGAGGGTCCAACTTCTTGCAGGTGTTTGGGTGGAAGCCACCCTCAACCGCTAGAGATTGCTTGCAGTCCTTAGAGGCCACCCACGGTTCCTTGCCATGTGAGCTGCACAGCTGCCTACTCAGGCCAGGTATGAGAACCCCTAGACTGTCTTGCAGCAAGAGAAAGTTTTCTACAATGTAACACAGTCAAGGAAGTGACCTTTGCCATATTCTATTTATTAGAAGAGTCACAGGTCCTGCCACATACAATGGAAAGAGATTACAAAAGGACATGAACGCCAACAGTGGGATCATTAGAGGTCGTTCAAGAGTCTGTCTGGGTTTCCCTTGTGGCTCAGCTAGTAAAGAATCTACCTGTAGTGCAGGAGACCTGGGTTCCACTCCAGTATTCTGGCCTAGAAAATTCCATGGACTGTATAGTCCATGGGGTCACAAAGAGTCGGACATGACTGAGCAACTTTCACTTCACTTTTAGCATCTGTCCACCATACTTTGGAGGAGACAGAGTCTGAGTTTGGCTTGGGTAACAAACCAGATGAAGGTAATAAAAACAATGGTTGGGAGTAAGCTCACATCCTTCACGTCCTTTATGTGTGTAGCCTGGAGGCTTACAGTCCATGGGATCGCAGAGAGTTGGATACGACTTAGTGATCAAATAACAACAACGATACTCTCATTTTTCAGATGAGTTAACTGGAAGAACTATACTTTATTGGCTGGGGGGTTGGACCAAAGAGAGTATCTAGACCTACAGGAACCAAAGAGTCATATCATCAGACCCCACAGGGTGGACTGAGAGCCAACGGGGTTCAGCGCCAGAGGCCAAAGACAGCTTCACCAGTACCTGCAGACCAGAGGGTGCAGATCACCCACTGACACTTGACTGACCACTACAGAACACTTGTACTGAGAATCTTCCTTCTTTGTTACCAGAGAACCACCCAGCAGATGTGGTGCCTAATGGTGTCTCTGTTTAATCCATCCAAACTACTTTCTTCAAGAACCCAAGATACTAATAAGCCCCTGCAACTGGCAGGGGGTGCTTGAAGACCTGCAAAGTGTAGAAGGTTCAACCTGGATGTGCTACACAGAGGCTGTTTTCAGCACACCAAGTTCAGTGAATGGGAATCCTAAACCCTAGCAACTCAACCAGGGGTGAAACATCTATTTTCCTTCAAGTATCCATTATGTGAAGGGCCAGAGACATAAATGAATAAAGCAGTAACTAATGAAAATCTAGATTTCATTCATGTACTATGGATGTGTTTGGGATTATACTTAGCAAGTATTTATTGAATCCTTCCTGTTGATGGGAGATATAAAGAGGAATAATTTATCTCTCTGCCTAATCCAGGAAGAAGACAGGGTAGATATATTAGTGCTATAATAGTGGTACTGAAGAAATATCTAAGGAAGTATCCCGTAGTGTATGGGAAAGAGAGGAATTCAAGGAAGATTTCTTGGAGAAGATAAATCCTTTTTTTTCCCACTCAGGCACTGTAAAATGGGCAGCACTCTGCTATACGCTGCCTGAAAGGTGGGGCCTGCAGAAGGCAAAGCTTGAGCAAAAGCTTGGAAGCCAAGCTGTGTGGAGAACAAGTGGAAATTATGGTTGAGACAGTACTCAACCATACGTGAGAGGCAGGAGGGACTAAACTCAGCCTTTGATTTGGGTTTAGGGATTTGGAATATTAATAGATTCTGAAGTCACTGGAACATCATGGATAGGAATAACAGATTCAGAGGAATGCTTTAGAAAAAGAACTCTATGGAGGACAGGTTGGGGGTAGGAAGAGATCTAAGTGGAGGCAACACTAGTAAAGTCCAGACAGGAATTAATGAAACGTTGAGCCAAGTCTATGAATGCAACAGGAAAGGAAGTACAGAAATCCACAGGCTGACTCTGGAAGATGGAAGAGTGGAAACCAACAAGAATAAAACCAAAGGCAGAAAGGATGGATGGTGATGCCATTGCCATTAACCAAACCCAGAAATCAGGAGGAGTACAGAAGTGAGGCAAATCAACAAAAGTGTCCAATATGTTAAGTCTCAGGGGTTTGTAAGACATATTTATTGAACTGTAGGTGTACAAATCATGAGAGAGGTCACCAGGTCAATCAAACTGAGTCATTTTTCAAAATGATATTTGAAACTGTAAGGGTGCATTAAACTAGTCAGGAAGATGGCATAGCATTGATAGAGGGCTGGAGCCTTGGAGAATGCTGTACATGTGAGAAAAGGCAAGGCATAAAGGAGCTTAATAGAGACAGAAGTAGCATCAGGAAAGAGTGTGTTTCTGGAGACCAAAGGAGTTTATAGTTGATTTACAGTGTTGTCAGATTTTTTTTTTTTTTTTTGAGTATAGTTGATTTACAATGTTGTGTTAGTCTCAGGTGAACAGCAAGATGATTCAATTACACATATACATGTATCTATTCTTCAGGATTCTTTCCCCATAGGGAAGAAGATTTTAAAGAGGAACTACTGTTGGTAAACTAGACAAGCTGAGAGGTGAGAGGGTCACTGGAAACTTAGGGGGAGCAGTTTGAGAAGCAGTGGCAGAAGCAGAATCAACTGCCTAAGGAGAGGAGGCTAAGGTATATCACATCAGTTACTTTTAGAAGACATTTGAGAAGGGAAGAGAGTGAGAAACGAAAGTGGCTTGAGGAAGGACAGGGGTATTTTAGGTTCATTCTTGTAGCCACAAGCTACGCTCTTCCTAGCAAGAACATAGCTGTGCATGAAAGGAAGAAGGATGTGAGCCCTTTTTATTTCTTAACATAAAACTCCAGACCTAAATTACCATCTGGGAAGGAAGGAGGGAAACATGATCTCTATTTATCAGACTTAGATTTTGCTTCGGCAGTTTTGTCTAAGTCTTGCACAGCCGTATAAACGCCATCCCTCCACTCTAAATAAAACAACAAACCACCACCACTCCCTCCGCTTCTTCGTAATCTGGAAAAACCAAGCAGGTACAACGTGTCCTAGTCCTTCGCCTCTCCGAGCCGGCTTTAAACCTGAGAGTGCTCAGCTCAGCTCTCTGGTGGGTCCGGCCCGATGAGCTGCTCCTGACGCAGAGTCCAGCGTAAACCCAACAGAATCGCTCCAGTTTCTTGCATCTGATCCTCTCACGACGCTAAGGCTTCGCGGGCCATGGCCTCGGTGCGAACATCAAGTACAGTTAGAAAACCCCTCGGCCCTGCCTGCAGCTCCTTCGGCCCACTGTAGTCGGCCTCCATTACTCTTTTCCCGCGAGGCACCTCCCTCGAGAAAATGAAACCTGGTGCCATCAGCTGAAGCAAAAGGGTGGGACCTTTTTACTAGGCACACGGAAAAGGCAGAATCGACTTCAGACAGCAAAGGGGTGTGCTGCCCGGCCGGGTCACCAGGACGCCCCGCCCAGGCCCGCCCTCTACGCATCAGGGACTACATTTCCCAGAGGCCTCAGCGGCCCCGAGGGGCTGGCCGGTCCGCTCTCCGCTCACACTGCGCGGTGACTGGCTTCCTCGGAGGAGGGCGGGGCCTAATCCAGCCAATGGGTGAGGGGCTCGTTACGGCGGCGGAAGCAGCGGCGCTGGGTTGAGGGGTGGGGGGCAGAGTGCTAGCGCCTCGGCGGTGGCGGCGGGTCCCGGAGCTCGAGGACGTCGGCTCCACAGGCGGAGAGCGCACGGAAGCAAGCTCGAAGTGGCGCGGCGGCCACTTGGCGCAGCACTCAAGTAATGGCGGGACGGGCGCCCAGGAGCGAAGGGGAGGGGAGGAGACGAGGGGGCGGGGCGGCCGAGCCGGGCTGCAGCGTCCGTCCCGCTGCGCGTCCCCGGGGAAGGGCAGCGGTGCCTCGTCTCTGCGGCGTAGACCTGGGCTCTTTCGCGAGCTGAGCATGGCAGTTGGCCCGGCGGCAAAGGCCGGGTGTCCTGCGGCAAGGAAAGGAGAGGCGTCGGGAGGGCTGGGCTGATCCGGGCGTGGGGGCGTGGCGGGCGTGGGCCTTGGCGGGGAAGCTGAGAGGCCGGGGGAGCGCGGGCGGGCGGGCGGCCCAAGGAGTTTGGCTCCTGGAGCAGTTTAAAGTGACTCTCCACATCCGGGCCCTGCGCCCGCCGCTTTCAGACCCCGACCGAGGCGGGGCCTCCTAGCTCCCCGCCCCTTTTGCCGGCAGCGCTTGTCTTCCTCTGCTATTGGCTCAGCCTCGAGGGCCTTGGGCTGCCCCGGCGAGGCTCGCGCCTGATTGGCTGGCAGTCGGCGGGAGGGTGGGGCGGGATCAGAGCTGGCAGACCGCGGTGGATTGGTCTGGGCACTGGAGTGACGCGCCCGGCGTGGGGCCAATGGGCAGACTGGGGAGGTAGGGGCAGGTTCGGGGGAAGAGGACTGGAGCGGAGCGGTGGCCGGCTGGCCCGGGTGAGCGGGGCCAGAGGAGCTGGACAGCGGCGGGCTCGAGGCGCGCTGCGGCGCAAGCCTTCCCGGTGACC
This sequence comes from Bos javanicus, assembly GCF_032452875.1. Taxonomy (NCBI): domain Eukaryota; kingdom Metazoa; phylum Chordata; class Mammalia; order Artiodactyla; family Bovidae; genus Bos; species Bos javanicus. The sequence continues at coordinate 4,483,927 of NC_083869.1, forward strand.
TCGGACCCCAGCGCTGCCACCGAGATGGGTCCTCCGCGGCCCTCTCAGCCTGGCGAGGTGGAGTCGGGAGGGGCGGGCGGCGGGCGGCGGGCGGCGGCTTCAGGTAAAGAGGCATACTGGTCCTGAGCTCCTCAGAATGCCTAACCCCTCTCCGGAGAAGTCTTAGAGACCCCATGTGTCTGGAGACCCATGTTCTCCGATCTTAGCTATGGGCTTCTGGGTGGGGGTAGGATTGCGGGTGTATCGAGGATATCGGCAGAGCTTGCTTGGCTCCTGAGAGGAAAGTGAGGGTCGATTTTAGGGAAGGTGGTGAAGGTCTCGGTTCCCTTTGGCTCGATGGCCGTCTGTGAAAGGGGTGGGATGAAATCCGTCACTGAAGGCCTGTGCAGAAAAACATGAGAATTCCTTTTGGATCCGGTCTTGATGTAAGGTTTCTGGTCCTTTCTTAGGACAGGGCATCTGCCTCCGATTCCTCCTTTGACACACTGATGACAGTTTTGTACACCTTGGTGTGAGGCTTGGCTTTCAAAGGCACAAGCCATTTGTCATGAAACTTTACAGAGAAATATATGTATTGTGTTAATACATGTCATGTGGCTGTTGCACACGATGTAGTGTCGACTTTTCCGTTTGGCAATTCACAAGTATTGGGGGGGGGAGTCATAATATCCCTCAGTATCATATAAGTGATTTTACCATTAATTGAACCTATGTACATGGAAAACGTAAACAATTTAGACCATTTCTGCACTGTATATTGAACACAAGTATTATTTTCAATCAGTGATGCTGCATTTGCTTTCCTAAAAGAAGGTATAGGTACTAAAAATGTTTTAATTTCTCATTATTGGTTCTAATCTCAGAATCCAGTAATAACCATGTGACTATGCACTGCAGGTGGAAATGAGTTCTCAACAGTTTCCTCGGTTAGGAACCCCTTCCACCGGGCTAAGCCAGGCTCCTTCACAGATAGCCAACAGTGGTTCTGCAGGATTGATAAACCCGGCTGCAACAGGTGAGATGTGTGATATTTTTCTGCATTGCTTTCTGCTTTTAAAATATTGCAGGTTTTCCAACTTAAAAATTAGCAAATTCTTGGTGGGGTTTTAGTAAATACTAGGTTATTGAATTTGAAGAAAGGATATATTACAATACTAATGTACATAAGGCTTTTTTTCCATCCTGTTTTAATCACTTGATTCACATGTGCCAGAGTATAGGTGAAACTTAAAGCATGCTTATAAGATACATTTTTTAAATGTATTAATGTGTTGTTATTTAACTAAGGCCCAGAAGTATAATAATAGTGCCATGAGGGTGGGCAGAGGCATAGGAACTTATAGGAACTTAGCTTTTAGAAACTTGCCTTTTAGAAACTTACTGTTTAGGAAAAGAGATTTTTCTAAAATGTGTATGCACACATATATGCAGTTTGGGTTTTAACTGTATGCTCTGAGTGCTGTAGATCAGTGAGTGGCCTCAGCTGGTAATGATTCGGCTGGCCAGGGAATGTTTGGCAATGTCTGGATACAGTTTTAGTTGTCACAGGTACGGGTGCTACTGGCATCTGATATTTATTTAGAGTCCCTGGATGATGCTGTTGAATATCCTACATTATGCAGGACAGCCCTCCCCACCCCCAACAAAGTATCAGTCTAATCAGCAGTACTGAAGTTGATTACTCCTTCAAATAATCTGTATATTATATATATCAAGTAAAAAGTATTATTACTTCTGTGTTGGCAAAGTGAAATAAAGTACTCCCTTTTTCTATTCCTTTCTTTAGTGCCTGATTTCTGTGCTCCTTATCATGGTATTACTCCTACTTAACAGTAGCTGCTGACATTTTCTGAATAAGCAATAAGTTCCCAATTTTCTTGACCTTGGGACTTTACATAGTCTGGTTTTTGTGCTTTTTGTTTTTTGTGGGTTTTTTTGGCTACAGTCTTACTTTTTCCTCTCCACACTTACTTATCTGGATATTCTTTGTTCTTTCCTGAGGTTTCATCTCAGGTATCACTCTTGTTTGGGAAGTCTTTACTGACTTCATCATCCACAGCAAGCAGTTCAGGGTAGGACCTCCTCCTCGAAAGAAAGCCAGGACTTATCTGTCCATATTCCTTTGCATGTGCTATTCTTGCTACAGTGTAGACATCAACAAATTATTATAGAGCTGCCTCAAGTTATTTACTCTTTAACAAATATTTTGACAGTGTTTTCTCTGGTATAAATTCACAGCAGAATTTTTTTTTTTTTTTTTTTGCCGAGCTGTGTGGCTTGCGCGATCTTAGTTCCCCAACCAACAATTTAACCTGGGTCATGGCAGTGAATACACTACGTCCTAATCACTGGACTGCTAGGGAATTCCCGCACCAGAATAATTTAAAGGAGCATAATGAAGAGAATAGTTTTGAACATCAATTTGTAAGAATTATACTGCTCATTAAGAAGGATATCAATTAGCAATAATTGCCCTCAGATTTTGTTGAGAAGGAAATCATTGACTTAGGCCAAAATTGTGTGTAATTTTACTTCTGAAACGTGTATCTTTTTTCCTTCAATTGGTCTAAGAAAGAAAACAAAAGTTTTCCTTACGTGGTTAGATATCTTTCTGTAGTTCCTGTTGCATTTATTGAAAGAAGTAATTTGGGATCCTAAGCATGTCAGGATTTTAAGTACATGTTCACAGTTCAAAAGTATAGATTACAATCAGTTGTCTTAACTACTGCTTGAAGATTTTTTTTTTCTTTCTGATGAAAATAGCTGCAAATGCCTGGAAGGAAACAATAAATGGTTTCAAAAAGAGCTTAATGGAAAATGATCAGTGCATTATAACTTAATGAAAGTGTTAAAAATCAAAGTCTTCCTGGACAAATAGGTTTGGAAGAAAGTTATGAAATTGTCCATTTTCTTTAAAATTTTACTTAGAGGAAAATCTGGGTAGTCAGGAAGGTTAAAAATCAATTGAAAATGGAAAGACAGAAGTAAAGTGGTCTTTATTCACAGTCATCATATATACAGAAAATACTGAAGAATGTTTTAAAAAGCTGTTAGAACTAATAAGTGAAATTAGTAAAGTTGCAAGATAAAAGTTCAGTGTACAGAAATCATTATATTTTTAAATACTAGTAATGAACAGTGAAATTTTTAAAATGTCATTTACAGTGGCATTGCTGCTGCTAAGTCACTTCAGTCGTGTCCGACTCTGTGCGACCCCATAGAAGCAGCCCAGCAGGCTCCCCCGTCCCTGGGATTCTCTAGGCAAGAACACTGGAGTGGGTTGCCATTTCCTTCTCCAATGCGTGAAAGTGAAGTCGCTCAGTGGTGTCCTACTCCTAGCGACCCCATGGACTACAGCCTACCAGGCTCCTCTGTCCATGGGATTTGCCAGGCAAGAGTACTGGATTGGGGTGCCATTGCCTTCTCCGACAGTGGCATTAAAAAAAAACCTAAAAAATACTTAGGAATAAATTAACAAAATATGTGTATGACCTGGGGTTAGAAAACTATGTGAAACATTGCTGAGAGAAATTAAAGATCTAGGTAAAGAAAAGATCTGTCACGTTTATAGATTAGAAAACTCAGTATTTTCTTTTACCCAGAGAGACCTGTAGATTCATATAAATCCTAATCAAATTCACATCAGGTACTTTTCCAAAAACTGACAGCTGAATCTAAAATTTATGTAGAAACCAAAGGATCTAGAATAGCCAAAGCAATTTGGACAAAAAAGAAGAAAGTTGCCTTTTCTCTGCTGCCTTACTTCAAGACTTGGTATAAAGCTGCACTAATGAAGATATTGTTAAATTGGCATAAATCACTGGATCATTGGAACTAACTAGAGGATCCAGAAATAAACCACAATGGTTTATTAACCACATAATGGTTAATTGATTTTTGATAAAAGTACATAGAGAATTCAATAGGGTATTGACAAAAATAGTATTAGAACCCTAGAATATTCATATGAAAAGAAAATGAACCTTGACCTCTATGTCCGCCATGCATATAAATTAACTCAATGTGTAATTGTGAACCTAAATATAAAATTTAAAATTTATAAAAGAAAACAAAGAAGAAACTACTTGTTACTTTGGAGTAAGTAAAAATGGCTTAGGACACAAAAAATGCTGATTATAAAGGGGACAACTAATATGTTGTACTAAAATGACTGCTCTGCAAAAGACATCATTAAGTAAGATAAAAGGGCAAGCCACCAAATGAGAGAGAACATTTGTGATAAATGTGTCAACAAAGAACTTACATCCCAAATATTTTAAAAACTCCTGTAACACAAAAGCAAAAAGACAAACAGCCAGTTTGGTTTTTTTTTTTAATGGGCAAAATATTTGAATAGACACTTCATCAAAGATGCTGTATAAAAGCCAAATAAACACATTAAAAAAATTAAACTATTAATCCCAGGGCAATGCAAATTAAAAACAATAGAAACCACTGTACACCCACCAGAATGACTAAAAAAAGACTGACAATACCAAGTTTTGACATGTTTGTGGAGCAAGTAGAACCCATATATTGGTGGAATGCAAAATAATTTAGCCACTTTGGAAAACAGTTTGATACAGTGTCTTAAAAAATTAAACAAGAGCTTACCATACAACCCAGCAATCTCATTCCTAGGTATTTACCCAAGATAAATGAAAATATGTATCACACATACAGTGATTTCCTCAGTGGTTCATAGAAGCCTTATTCATGATAGCCAAACACTGAAAAGAACCCAGATTTTATCAACTGGTGACTGGATGAGCAAAGTTTGGTTTGATCCATACAGTGGAATTCTACTCAGTAATAAAAAGAAGCAAACTAGCATTACATGTAATAAAATGGAGGAGTGTCAGAAGCATTTTATTGAAAGAAAGAAGCCAGACCCAAAGGACCACTTATTGTGTGGTTCTATTTATGTGAAATTCCAGAAAAGACCAAATAATAGTGATAGAATGCAGATCAGTGGTTTCTAAGGAGTAGGGATGGGCGGGGAGGGAATTGACTGCAGAGGGGCATGAATGAACTTGTTAGAGTAATAGGCAATGTTCTATGTTGCGATTGTGTTGTGATTACAGTACTGAATACATTTATGTGCATTTAATTTTATAGAACAAATTAGTAGATTTTATATGTAAATTATACCTCAGTAAGGCCGATTGATTAAAAAAGATCTAGAGATATGAACATATATTTCCCTTTGTGAAATATGACCTGTGATCATATAAAACGAACTTCAACATGGAAATGTTACTTAAAACCACAATAAGATACCCAGTACACACCCACTAGAATGTCTGCATATCAAGAATTGGTGAGGATGAGGAGCAACTGGACTACTAATATGCTGCTGGTGGAAACTTCAGATGAGTCAACCACTTTGGAAAGTAATTTGACAGTTTCGTATAAAGTTTACTATTTGACCTAACCAATCTGCTGATTTGTTGGTGAACGCGTGCTAAATCACTTCAGTTGTGTTTGAGTCTTTGCGACCCTATGGACTGTAGCCTGCCAGGCTCCTCTGCCCATAGGATTCCCCAGGCATGAATACTAGAGTGGGTTGCTATGCCTTTCTCCAGAGGATCTTCCGACCGAGGGATCAAACCCGTTTCTCTTACATCTTCTGCATTGGCGGGTGGGTTCTTTACCACTAGTGCCACCAGATGTTGGTGAGAATGTTTAAAAAAAAAACACTGAACTCTCTTAGAATAGCTGTTTTATTGTATGCAAATTATACCCCAATAAAATGCTTAAAAAATTTTTTTTAATCAAAATTTTTAAAAATCTAGGAGAAAAATCAATATATAACAAAATATAAAATATACTTTAATCTTTTCTCCCAGCAATCTTGATTCCAGCTTGTGTTTCTTCCAGTCCAGTGTTTCTCATGATGTACTCGGCATATAAGTTAAATAAGCAGGGTGACAATATACAGCCTTGATGTACTCCTTTTCCTATTTGAAACCAGTCTGTTGTTCCATGTCCAGTTCTAACTGTTGCTTCCTGACCTGCAACAAATTTCTCAAGAGGCAGGTCAGGTGGTCTGGTATTCCCATCTCTTTCAGAATTTTCCACAGTTTATTGTGATCCACACAGTCAAAGGCTTTGGCATAGTCAATAAGCAGAAATAGATGTTTTTCTGGAACTCTCTTGCTTTTTCCATGATCCAGCGGATGTTGGCAATTTGATCTCTGGTTCCTCTGCCTTTTCTAAAACCTGCTTGAACATCAGGAGGTTCACGGTTCACGTATTGCTGAAGCCTGGCTTGGAGAATTTTGAGCATTACTTTACTAGCGTGTGAGATGAGTGGGGCTGTGCGGTAGTTTGAGCATTCTTTGGCATTGCCTTTCTTTGAGATTGGAATGAAAACTGACCTTTTCCAGTCCTGTGGCCACTGCTGAGTTTTCCAGATTTGCTGGCATATTGAGTGCAGCACTTTCACAGCATCATCTTTCAGGATTTAAAATAGCTCAACTGGAATTCCATCACCTCCACTAGCTTTGTTCGTAGTGATGCTTTCTAAGGCCGACTTGACTTCACATTCCAGGATGTCTGGCTCTAGGTCAGTGATCACACCATCGTGATTATCTGGGTCATGAAGATCTTTTTTGTACAGTTCTTCTGTGTATTCTTGCCACCTCTTCTTAATATCCTCTGCTTCTGTTAGGTCCATACCATTTCTGTCCTTTATCAAGCCCATCTTTGCATGAAATGTTCCCTTGGTATCTCTAATTGTCTTGAAGAGATCTCTAGTCTTTCCTATTCTCTTGTTTTCCTCTATTTCTTTGCATTGATCGCTGAGGAAGGCTTTCTTATCTCTTCTTGCTATTCTTTGAAACTCTGCATTCAGATGCTTGTATCTTTCCTTTTTCCTTTGCTTTTCACTTCTCTTCTTTGCACAGCTATTTGTAAGGCCTCCCCAGACAGCCATTTTGCTTTTTTGCATTTCTTTTCCATGGGGATGGTCTTGATCCCTGTCTCCTGTACAATGTCACGAACCTCATTCCATAGTTCATCAGGCACTCTAATCTATCAGATCTAGGCCCTTAAATCACAAGCTGGAATCAAGATTGCCAGGATAAATATCAATAACCTCAGATATGCAGATGACACCACCCTTATGGCAGAAAGTGAAGAGGAACTCAAAAGCCTCTTGATGAAAGTGAAAGTGGAGAGTGAAAAACTTCGCTTAAAGCTCAACATTCAGAAAACGAAGATCATGGCATCCGGTCCCATCACTTCATGGGAAATAGATGGGGAAACAGTGGAAACAGTGTCAGACTTTATTTTCTTGGGCTCCAAAATCACTGCAGATGGTGACTGCAGCCATGAAATTAAAAGATGCTTACTCCTTGGAAGAAGAGTTATGACCAACCTAGATAGCATATTCAAAAGCAGAGATATTACTTTGCCAACAAAGGTCCGTCTAGTCAAGGCTATGGTTTTTCTAGTGGTCATGTATGGATGTGAGAGTTGGACTATGAAGAAGGCTGAGCGCTGAAGAATTGATGCTTTTGAACTGTGGTGTTGGAGAAGACTCTTGAGAGTCCCTTGAACTGCAAGGAGAACCAACAAGTCCATTCTGAAGGAGATCAGCCCTGGGATTTCTTTGGAAGGAATGATGCAGAAGCTGAAACTCCAGTACTTTGGCCACCTCATGCGAAGAGTTGACTCATTGGAAAAGACTCTGATGCTGGGATGGATTGGGGGCAGGAGGAGAAGGGGACGCCAGAGGATGAGATGGCTGGATGGCATCACTGACTCGATGGACATGAGTCTGGGTGAACTCCAGGAGTTGGTGATGGACAGGGAGGCCTGGCGTGCTGCGATTCATGGGGTCTCAAAGAGTCGGACACAACTGAGCGACTGAACTGAACTGAATCTTTTCTCCTAGCACATTTTTCCGACAAGAAAAAAATTTCTAATTTTTTCCTGAGCAGGTCATCGAATAAGGGCTCAGAGTACATGTGGTTATTTATTCCATAGTCATTGATAATAGCAGAAATTTGGAAATAACCTAAAAGCTCGTCCATGATATAAGGGTTTAAAAAACTATAGTACAACTATACAGTGGGCATTTAGCCCTTTTAAAATGATACAGTATATATCTATTACTCAGTGATTTCTCTCTTAGGTATATATATGTATTTAATAGAAATGATATGAATGTTCACCAAAAGACGTACATGAATATTCCTAGCACTCCTATTCATCAATAGTGAAAGAACTGAAAACTAACTGCCTGCTGGCAGTAAAATGGATAATTTGTGATTTATTCAAGAATTGGCATACTGTACTGAGAAAGAAAGATCTACAGCTACGTGGAGTAACATGGATGAAGTCTCATACCTGTAAGTGAAAGAGGCAGGACACAACCGTTTGGTATAAGTGTATTTATATAGAGCTCAGAAATAAGATAGCAGTAACCTGTAGTGTTAGAAGTCAGCATAGTAAATATCATTGGGAGGAGCAGTGACTGGAATCGGGCTGAACAGGGGGTTTCTGGGGAACCAGTAGGATTCTGCTGGTTGATCTAGGTGCTGGTAACTCAAGTGTGTTCAGTTTGTGAAAGTTCACTAAGCTATAACATTAGTATTTGTACACTTGTCTTATGAAGGTTGTAGTTAAATAAGGACTTCCTTGGCAGCACAGTGCCTAAGATCTGTTTTCCACTTCAGGGTTCACGGGTTCAGTCACTGCTTAGGGAACTAATATCCCACATGCAGTGCGGCACACCAAAAATAAATAAAAACCCACTTAAAATTAAAGAGCCGAGGAGTGTCTAAGGTTTTATCAAAATAGTAACTTGGAGCTTCTAGGGGATAGACTTTGGGAGCAGTTTTACTTTCTGTATAGTTTTCCAAATAATTAAAAAAAAATTTTTAAGTGTAATCTTTATATTCAGAAAAACAGCATTATTTTAGGAAAATGTTAGTGCAAATTAATATCTTCACGGTCTCTCCTCTTTCATTTACTTTAGTTCCTTGATTTTTTTTTAACTTTTAAATACGTTACAAGTTCTCATGGTCCAAAATTCCAAAAGAAAAAGAGTATACACTAAAGAGTATCTCTTCTCCCTGTCCCCCACTCACCGCTTGCTGAGGTACGTGATCACTGTTCAAATATAAATGTGTTTATGTTTGTGTATATTTTATTTCTTCTCTGTGCTATACCTGGCTATTTTCATGTATCTTTTTCATATATTATGAAATTATACATTTTTTCCATAAGAGTACCTAAAAAGTTTTCCTGCTTTGTTTTTATATTTGCATGCTAGTGTAGTGTGTGACTATGTCATAATTTATATAACCAGATCACTGTTGATGGACATTTAGGTTTTTTCAATTTCTTTCCTGGTATAAAAATGTTGAAACAAATAACTTGTACCCGGCAACCCACTCCAGTACTGTTGCCTGGAAAATCCCATGGGCGGAGTAGCCTGGTAGGCTGCAGTCCATGGGGTCCCTAAGAGTAGGACACGACTTTGCACTTCTCACTTTCATGCATTGGATGAAGGAAATGGCATCCCACTCCAATGTTCTTGCCTGGAGAATCCCAGGGACAGGGGAGCCTGGTGGGCTGCCGTCTGTGGGGTCGCACAGAGTCAGACACGACTGAAGCGACTTAGCAGCAGCAGCAATTCATTTTATATATATGTTCTATATCTATAAGATATGTTTGTTTCATGGTATGCACACTCAAAATGATAGCTATGTAAATTAATAAATATGTTAACTATCTTCACTGTAGTAGTTATTTCAGAATATACCATATATTAAATATTCATGCCCTCTACCCAAAAAAAAAAAGATACATCCCTACAAGTTGAAATGTTGAATCTCAAAGAGTGCATGCATTATAGTAACAGTAGAGCTTTACTTGTTCACTCTGTAGGGAAATTTGTTTTTAAATATTGTATGTTCTTAGACTTAAGAACTAAAGTAATCTTTTTAATATTAAGTTTTTATAACTTTTTAAATAAATATTTTAAATGAAATTGTCTTACGTCTCCTATTACAGTTTCAGCTACTTGAGTTCATTCTTTCTCCTTCATGTCTTCACTAGTCAACGATGAATCTAGTCGAGATGCTGAAGTCGCTGCCAGGGAGCACATGGGTTCCAGCAGCTCCTTACAGTCCCGTGAAGAGAAGCAGGAACCTGTTGTGGTAAGGCCCTACCCGCAGGTGCAGATGCTGTCTACACACCATGCTGTCGCCTCGGGCACGCCTGTCACAGTGGCAGCCCCACCAGCACACCTGACGCCAGCAGTGCCACTCTCATTTTCGGAGGGACTTATGAAGGTAATGGAGAGGTTTAAAATTTCACACTGAACCGCAGCTAAAGACTGGCTAGTATTTCTGACAATGCTCACAAAGTCTTAGGCTAGAGCCTAGGATTGTAGCCTTTTCTTGTTGACCCATCAGTCCAGCTCCTCCCTGTAATTCAGAGTTTCGCCGTTCTGCAGTGCCTAGTGCCCTGCTGCAGGGCAGTTGGCATCACAGGATCTTTTCTAGTATCCATATTGACATAAATTTTATTCACAAGTTATGGGCATACTAGTGTAGCTTTTATCTTGGAGTGGCATTCTTTTCCAAGATTTTATTTGCTAATTTGGGGATATCTGAGAACATGGCTTTGTGTGTATTACCTTGTGGATATGTTTTAGTTACTGGGAATTTTGTTTATTTCCATCCAGACTTGGGGAGGCAGCACAGTATAGAAGAAAGAATGTGGGCTGTGAGCCATACAGATCTGGGCTTTATTCCCATTTCTTGTTTTTACCATCTGTGTGGCTCTGAGCAAGGAACTTAGCCTTGCTTTGTATGTTTGCACATCTGTAAAATGGAAACGGTAGTACTTCAATGGAAAGGCTGTGATGCTAAGAGATAAAATATACAAGGCTTCTAGCATCTTTTGTGGCATTCTCCAGGTTTGATTTGTGTGCGTATATAGAATGAAACGCATCACTAGTAAAAAGCTATTGATATGTTTCGTGTGGTTTTCTGTTTGCAGCCGCCCCCGAAGCCCACCATGCCTAGCCGTCCCATTGCTCCTGCTCCACCTTCTGCCTTGTCACTTCCCCCCAAGGTTCCAGGGCAGGTTACCGTTACCATGGAGAGTAGCATCCCTCAAGCTTCAGCCATTCCTGTGGCAACAATCAGTGGACAACAGGTTTTCTTCCTCTTAATTTGCTGATTTTCCAACTGAGATGCCAGAGTGTTGATCATTATTTATTGAATGCCAGCAGTACATTAGGCCCTGGACTAAGTTAAAAAATTAACTAGTCACAGTATCTGCAAGGGGACGAGAGTAGAATTGACAGAGAGGGATGGCATAGGGAGTAAGGCCAACACGCACAGTGGTCTTGTCATTTAGCCCATACGTATTGAGTATCTGCTCTGTGGAAGGTTCCATCCGCAGTGTGAGAAACAAACCTAGATAAGACAGCCCATGACTTTGAGCTCAGAGTCCATTTGTGCTTGGTTTACAGGTACAGAACTGTAGTGGGTTAAGAACAGCCTCACAGTAGCAGTGCTTCTCTAGGTTATTCTCTGAGGAGCGTAATGTGTATCTTTTGGGGAACTAACAGGTTCCCTCAGCAGCCTACCAATCGTGAACATTTATTTTAAAGTCTCATATTTAGCTTCATTTTTAAAAATTGTAATCCTCCTCCATGATATGCATTTTATTTCTTTAAATATTTTAAATTACCAATGAAAACTGAATCTCAGAACTTCTCCTTAAAGTTTACGAGAAAAAAATCGGTATTCCAAAAAGACGCACTGTGGTTTTTTCATTTTGTCACACTGCTGAATACTCCCAGAAGTGTTGAAACGTCCACCTGAGAAGCACTGGCATCAGGGTTGGGCGAGTGTGAGGAAGGGACACTGAGGGTTGAGCTGAAGAACTCGCAGGGGAATGCCCGTTGGATATTGACTCAATTTACTTAGAAATCCTGGCTGGCATAAAGAATGCGTGAATTTAGTGGCATGCAGAGGAAATAGTGAGAGTAAGAAGAAGTAAGCTATTGGCCAAGATAGAGAAGATAGAACAAGATAGAGAAAACAAATAGAGAAAGACTACTGCTGGCAACGCGGGTGTCTGCAGGGATTCGGTCAGGTGTGTCATCAGTGACAGGGATGTAGCAGCAGCTAGACCCGAGGCAGCCGATGGGTCCCCCGTCACCACGTGCCTGCTGGCCCAGGCCATCGTGCAGTGTGCTGTGTAAAGAAAGCTAACGTCCTATCCCTTGGGTGCTCACTATCTACAAGGAGCAACCCAGCCCATGTTTAGAGGTAGCTGGCTTCCCAGAAGCAATGCCTAAGCACTCATGGCTAAGACCAGACACTTGGAAATAACATCCCATCCTGTTCTTTGAAGGGACACCCCAGTAACCTGCATCACATCATGACCACAAATGTACAGATGTCTATTATCCGCAGCAACGCTCCTGGGCCCCCTCTTCACATTGGAGCTTCTCATTTACCTCGAGGTAAGGCTGCGTGTTTTGTTGAAACTCTTGAAAGGCAATGACAGGTGTACATTTGGTAAAAAATACGGTAACACAAAGCATATCCAGAATGAGCTTTTTGAAGCTGCAGGACAGGAAAAATAAACTTAGATAAATGCACATTTTTAGCATGGTCTAATAGTTGCTTATTATAGTAATAACAAGTATGTGTCTGTGTGTAAACTTAAAGCAATTCAGGTTTTTTATGGTCTAAAAATTGTCCTTTAGTAATGAGGAGCTCCTAAAAGCTATGGTAATCTAAATGTGGTTTTCCTTTTTAATAAATAACTCACAAATGTTAATACTGAGCATTTTTGAAGTTTAGTGGAAATGGTTACTCAGATCTCTTTGTTCATCTGGCAATAAGCTGAATTTGTTCTTACCATTACATTCTAATAGTTTCTACAGTATTAAGTTTAGTGAGAGTTTTCAGCTACTTGGTCAGAAATTGTCACCGCCTATGAGAGAGGATGAAATTATTTTGGCAGAAGCATGCTAGTGGATGCTCTCTCTTAACATACCTTAGTGGTTCTCAGGATGAAGTTCAGATACTGCAGGGGAGGCTGGTGAGGTCAAAACTAATACATGTGCCCTCTCTGTGCTGACGTGGGCACTGACGGTGCAGGGCGGTGGTGGTTCATGCAAATGCAGCTGCCCGGTGGTTTCCCTGCCGGAGCCTCGGCCTGAACCAGGGCAGCAGCACCTGCCGGAGCCTCGGCCTAAACCAGGGCAGCAGCACTGTGCTGTGCTGCACTGCTGAACACCTGTAGTTAGACCAAAAAGCCGGTTTCACTGAAGAACATCCTCAAAGAAGCAATACAGATTGTTAACCTCAACTTCGGGCCTTGACTGCACATTTTCTTAATAATTTCTTATGTGATGAAATGGGAAATACACATAAAACACTCAAAATACTGACCTACTGAGCTTCTGGGGGATATAATTGCAGCTGTTTAAATTGTGAGCCCAGACGCCATACTAATGAAAAACTGCTCTTTCTCCAGGTGCAGCTGCTGCTGCAGTGATGTCCAGTTCTAAAGTGACCACGGTCCTGAGACCCACTTCACAGCTGCCAAACGCTGCTGCAGCTCAGCCAGCAGTGCAGCACATCATCCACCAGCCCATCCAGGCACGCCGGGGCTGCGGGGAGTCAGCCAGCAAGTGTTAAGGGCCTGCTCTGAGCTATTCGCTCTGCTGGGCACTGCATGAGTCCTTAAACTTTAAGTGACTTTCGATCTAGTTGCCAGGATGTAGAGCAGGCTGAATTATATACAGTGTCATGTGGTCTGCTGTGAGAATTTAGGAGAGAGGTAGGGAGGCCAGGCTTTCTGTTGGGATGGGTGTGGCAGTGGGGATTCAGAGAAGTGAAGAGGGAGTGAAGGGAGCAGTGTTCTGAACAAGGCAAGAAAGCTGGTGGTTGGTTGTACACAGTGTGGAGTAAACACTAGTTAGAACTAAGTAATTCTAATTTGGATAGGGATATGTGAACCTGTAAACTTTTTAAGCACATTTTTATGCACATACGTATCTGTTTTGAAGAAGACGGTCCATGCCTTTCCACTTTTTTCAAGGAAATCTGTGGCCTCAGTACTACTGAAATATACTGTGTGGTACCATGTCTCTAAATTTGAGACTCTTAAGAGTATAAACTTGGTTTTTTACACGGTAGAGAGCTACTTCATTTTTTAAATCAGTGATAGATGATCAAAGAAATATCTCTGAAAGTTTAATCTGGCTGAACTATATACAGAACATGGAAGTTCAGTGCCTTTAGGGGCAAGGCTGGCAGCATGTGTGAAACAGCTTTAAGATAGTGCAGGGAAGTGCTGATTAGAAGGTGGGGTAAGCGATATCTAGCCTAGAGCATTCACATTAAAACAAAAGGTCTTGCTGGCTAATGAAAAACATTTGGAGACTAGACTAGGGCCCCAGAAGTATATGTTAGGAAGGATTGGAAAAAGAAGAGAACCAAGGTAAGGCGCTCGCTAGTGAGGAAGACAGTGCAGCAGACCCAGTGTGAGACGACAGACGGTAAGAGCAGCGCTGTGGGCGCAGGCCTGCAGGTGAGGAGCAGAGCAGGAGTGAGAAGACAGTGCAGCAGACCCAGTGTGAGACGACAGACGGTAAGAGCAGGGCGGTGGGCGCAGGCCTGCAGGTGAGGAGCAGAGCAGGAGTGAGAAGACAGTGCAGCAGACCCAGTGTGAGACGACAGACGGTAAGAGCAGGGCGGTGGGCGCAGGCCTGCAGGTGAGGAGCAGAGCAGGAGTGAGAAGACAGTGCAGCAGACCCAGTGTGAGACGACAGACCTTAAGAGCAGTGCAGTGGGCAGAGGTCTGCAGGTGAGGAGCAGAGCAGGAGTGGACAGAGCCTGCCTGGCTGCCTGCACGTGTCAGGATCGGGAAAGAGGGACTGCTCTAGAGCTCAGCTGATGGAGCTGACAGCAGACAAGGGCAGTCCAGCGTGGAATTAGTTTGCAGGTGAAGATTTGACACTCGGACGTAGGAGTAAGGGAAGTATATCCACATGAGAGCATCTGGGACCTGCATCTTCCTCGGGTAAAGAATGCTGTTTCCAGGTACTCACTTTTAGCGTGCGAGCCAGCAGTTCCATCTAGTTCTGTGAAGGATTGCATAGTCATGAAAAGTGTCTACTCTCGGACCAGCACCAGATCTGTGGTAACCAGAGCTGAAGGGTTAGCTTCCAGTTTGTACTAATAGTAGGACAGAATTTTGAATCTGGTCATATTGGAAAAGGAGGGACTTGTGTACTGTCCAGTCAGAATTGGGTTTTTTTGGACAATTCTGACTGTTCGCCTTCTAACAGCCTATCTCTTAAAAAGAGTTCCTTAATGAGAATGGTTAGAGTTTACTTTCATTTGGATATAAACACACTTATTAGAGGCCCAGGGTTCACATTATACTTGTAGTGTTTGGCATACTTTATTTCGCTTTTTAAGTGAAGTATTTTTTTTTCTCTTCTCTTGGTAGTCTCGTCCACCTGTGACCACCTCTAATACCATCCCTCCTGCTGTGGTAGCAACCGTGTCAGCCACCAGAGCTCAGTCTCCAGTCATTACTACGACAGCAGCCCATGCCACTGATTCCACACTTAGGTATATTTGGGGATCTGAAGATCAGCCATCTTGTCATCTTCCCTTCTTATCTCCTCTTTTCTCTTCCTTCTTTCATTCCTTCATTCTACTCAATATTTATTGAGTGCTTTTTTTTTTTAATGAGCCATGGTAGTGTTCTCCATACTGAGGTTAAAGCCATGAACAAATAAAAAGAAATTCCTGCCCTTATAGAGTTTCTCTTTTTGAAACTGTGACTGGAGACATGCAACTGAAAAATATATGTTTTTTCAGGTGGCAGAGAGTGCTTTGGGGAAAAATTAGGTAAGGCAAATGGGATTTGGAGTGACAGGTAGGCAGTGCAAAGGGGCTTACTATTTCATATAAGGTGATCAGGGAGGGCTTTGTTGATAGGGATACATTTGAACAGAAAATGGAAAGATACGGTAAATGAGCCGTCTGGGATAAGAGTGTTCTAGGCAGTGGGAGCAGTAAAAGCAAAGGCCCTGAGACAGCACAGGGAAGCCTTAGCAGAGTTTGGAGCAAAGCATCACCATAATCTGAATTAGTTGGATCAGCCTGGTTGCTGGAGAGAGTAGGCTGCGAGGAGGCCAAGTTAGAAACATTGTTTAGAAGGGGATGGCAGGAATCCAGAGAGATGATCGTTGGAGGTGAGAAGACATAGTTAGATTCTGAATAGAATTCTGCAGGTAGTCAAGAGGGTTTCTGAGGAATTACGTATGGGGTTATGGGAGAATGAGAACAGTCAGGATTATGGCAGCACTGGTTGGCTCTGCAGCTGGGAGAGTGGAGTTGCCTTAACTTGAGATGAGAAGCAATGTGAGGAGCAGGTTTGGGGCAGGAATTCCAGACTTTGATTTGGGGCATTTTGCATTTGTGCTGACTTCTGAGCCCCCCAAGTGGAGATGTTGAGAAAAGTTAACATGTGAATCTGGGGTCCATGGAAGAGTTCTGGACGATATAATTTAGGAAGAAAGCGTGGATAAGGAAGTTTTTGAGAGAGAAAATGGCTTCCAGTTGAGAGGTCTTTTGAGGGAGGCGGTGTTCTCAAAGGAAGACCAAGATTCATTAGGGCAGGAAGATAGGGGATATATTCACAGAAGAGGTTGAGGATATAGGGGATTTCGCTAAAGACCAATTGTGAGTCCAGAGGGTATAGCGGAAAAATTGAATGTTTGAAAAATGAAGATAGTACAGTTGATTTACAGACCATACAGGGAAAGAGTCTGGTCAGTGAGGGATGCCCACCAGTGTTTTTTGTGAATGACTCAGTAGGGATAAGACACGATGTTATTTGTCCTCACAGCCTTCATTAATATGCTTGGAGGGCCATGGGGGAAGGCAGCAGGGTGAGTCTTCCCGGGAGCATGCAGAATTCTAGTGGTCTTTCTTGATTCTTGCCATTGCTTATGTGGGTGCCAGGGAAGGGGCTTTCGGCAGTGTTAACAAGAAATGATTCGTTGAACAAAAGAAGGGGTAGTGGACGTGTAGAGCAGAGCTGTCAAGAACTAGAGACCATCTGTAAGACTTGTCTATCAGTTGGAAACAGTCTGAGGTACCTTCTTGGTTTCTTCTTTGTTTGACCAAGTAAATGAAAAGGAGGCAAGGGAAAGAAAGCAGATTTTAGAGAGAAGGTTGAGTTTTGGGATACTGAGTTTATCTGTGAAATGATTAATCAAGTGGCTGTGGCAACAGGTTATTGAAGAGATGTCTTTGCCTGAGATACAGGATTTTGACGTCATTAATACAGGCTGTAGTGAAGCTTTAGGTAACTGAGTCTATCCAGGGGGAATAAATACAATGAGAAGAGGGCCTGGAATAGAACTCTGAAGACAGTGACACTTAAATGCAGGAAAGTGCCTAGGACTTAACTTCAACCACCAGCTCTGTCATTTGCTAGTTGTGTCATTTACTAGTGACTTCTGTGTCAGTCACTAGTCGTGTCTGACTCTTTGTGACCCCATGGACCGTAGCCCACCAGGCTCCTCTGTCCATGGGATTCTCCAGGCAAGAACACTGGAGCGGATTGCCATTTCCTTCTCCATGTGTAACCTTCAGCAAGTTTTAAAGTTAATCTAATCCTTAGTCTCCTTTTCAATAAAATGAAGACACTTTACTTTTTGGTAATAGACTATATTGTCTGAGGTACAAAGAGATATAGTTGCCCACTATAAAATAGACTATGTGTTATTCATGTTAACTTTATAGCACCTTTAAAAAATTAATACATTCAGATGGTGTGATGAAATTCAGGGTTAGATTTTTTTCTTCAAACTATGTTGAATTATCTGTCTTTTCCAGTGTATTGTGTTTTTACTAAAAAAATGGATGTTGAACTTTGTCAGATATATTTTCAGCATATAACACTATCTCTTCACTCATAAAACAAATATGTGTTGTATACCCCCTCTGAGCCAGTCACTACTCTAGGCATTAGAAATGCACTAGGGAGTTAAACAGACATAAACTGTAATGATCAAATGATTTTTTTCTGTTTAAATGATCCATAACTATGATAAATTTCAAATGTCTCAGTTCAGTTCAATCACTCAGTCATGTCTGACTCTTTGTGACCCCATGAACTGCAGCATGCCAGGCTTCCCTATCTATCACCAACTCCCGGAGTCCACCCAAACCCGTGTCCATTGAGTCAGTGATGCCATCCAACCATCTCATCCTCTGTCGTCCCCTTCTCCTCCTGCCCTCAATCTTTCCCAGCATCGGGGTCTTTTCTAATGAGTCAGCTGTTCGCATCAGGTGGCCTAAGTATTGGAGTTTCAGCTTCAACATCAGTCCCTCCAATGAACACCCAGGACTTATCTCCTTTAGGATGGACTGGTTGGATCTCCTTGCAATCCAAGGGACTCTAAAGAGTCTTCTCCAACACCACAGTTCAAAAGCATCAGTTCTTCAGCGCTCAGCTTTCTTTATAGTCCAACTCTCACATCCACACATGACCACTGGAAAAACCATAGCCTTGGCCAGACGGACCTTTGTTAGCAAAGTAATGTCTCTGCTTTTTCATATGTCTAGGTTGGTCATCACTTTCCTTCCAAGGAGCAAGCATCTTTTAATTTCATGGCTGCAGTCACCATCTGCAGTGATTTTGGAGCCCCAAAAATAAAGTCAGCCACTGTTTCCACTGTTTCCCCATCTATTTGCCATGAAGTGATGGGACCAGATGCCATGATCTTAGTTTTCTGAATGTTGAGTTTTAAGCCAACTTTCTCACTCTCCTCTTTCACTTTCATCAAGAGGCTTTTGAGTTCCTCTTCACTTTCTGCCATAAGGGTGGTGTCATCTGCATATCTGAGGTTATTGATATTTCTCCTGGCAATCTTGATTCCAGCTTGTGCTTCTTCCAGGCCAGTGTTTCTCATGATGTACTCTGCATATAAGTTAAATAAGCAGGGTGACATATACAAGCTTGACGTACTCCTTTTCCTATTTGGAACCAGTCTGTTGTTCCATGTCCAGTTCTAACTGTTGCTTCCTGACCAGAATACAGATTTCTCAAGAGGCAGGTCAGATGGTCTGGTATTCCCATCTTTTTCAGAATTTTCCACAGTTTATTGTTATCTACACAGTCAGAGGCTTTGGCATAGTCAATAAAGCAGAAACAGATGTTTTTCTGGAACTGTCTTGCTTTTTCGATGATCCAACGGATATTGGCAATTTCATCTCTGGTTCCTCTGCCTTTTGTAAAACCAATTCTAATGTCTAATTCCCTTTAAATTCTAGAGATAGATGGTGGACTTCCCTGGTGGTCCAGTGTTAAAAACTCATCTTGCCATGCAGGGGATGCACGTTTGAGCCCTGGTCAGGGACCTAGAAGCCTACATGCTTCAGAGCAGCTAAGCCTGCACAGCACAACTGTTGAGCCTGTGTGCCATAACTAGGCAATGAAAGATCCACATGATGCAATGAAGGGCCCACGTGCCCCAGCTAAGACCCGACTCAGCCAAATAAACTTAAATTCTAGAGACAGAAAGTTTAAACAGACCGATTTCCATAGAAAAACATAGAAAATTTCAAAGCACTATCTCCCAGAAAATCACCTGGCCCAGATGATTTCATTGAACTCTACCGTACTCTAAAAGATCCAATAAACAGAAGATAATTAAATTAGTTCAAGAACTGGAAAAAGAAAGGAAATTTCCAAAGAAATTTAAGTGGTATGTCTTCATCTGTTAAATAAATTCAGTCCTGTCTGCCAGTTCTTTGATCATTTTTTTGTTGTTCTTCATCACTTACTGGAACAAAATTTATTCTCTTTTGCCAAGGGCCGAAAGGATATTGTATCTGTAGATCCAATATTTTGAATTTTCACACGCTCTAAATTGTTTCCCAGATGAATATCCTTACACTTAAAAAATAGTTTGGCAGATAAAGAACTTTTTTGGTTCCTGTGTTATTTTTTCTTTTAAATTTTGTTTACTTGTTTATTCATTTTGGCTGTACTGGGTCTTCATTGTTACACATGGACTTTGTCTAGTTGGGGCTAACAGAGGCTACTCGCTAGTTGGGGTGCACAGGCTTCCCGTTGCTGTGGGTTTTCTTGTTGTCGAGCACAGGCTTTGGAGCGTGCGGGCTGCAGTAGTTACGGCTCTTGGGCTCTAGAGTGTGAGCTCAGTAGTTGTGGCAGATGTGCTTGGGTGCCCTGCAGCATGTACAGTCTTCCCAAAGCGGAGGTTGAACCTGTTTCTCATGCAGTGGCAGGCGGATTCTTAACCACTGGACCACCAGGGAAGTCCTGGTTTCTGTATTTTTTTCCATGAGTATTTTCATGAGATATTTTCCCTCTGCTTTCTAGAGCTGCGTAGTCTATAGCCTGATTTTTTTTTAACCTTGTTTGTCTTTGAATTTCAAGAACTTTATTAGGACATGTTTCACCATTACCATTATGTATCGGTTTGTTCTGGAATATGATGTGCCTTTTTAATCTACACCATAACACTGTATTTATGAAAGTTTTTGTGAATTGTATCTTTTTATATTTATTCAATTTTGTTCTATTTTTTGGGGTGGGGAGGAACATCTGATGATGTGCTTGTTGGATCTTTTTGCATGACTTCCTTGTCTAACCCTTTTAAACTATTTTTTTCCTCTCTTGACTGCTTACTCTTCTCATGGTTTTTCTGCCCCTTACCAAACCCTCAGCACTGTGTCTCAAGCTCTACTGCTAATTCTGCCTTCATTCCTGACACAGCTGAATGTTTTTTTTCTGGTTCTCTCTCAAGTGCTGCCCTTTTATTTTGTCTTCTGTTGTCTCGTTGTCACTTCCAGTGAGCTCCTAGGTCTCTGCTTTGCGTTTTCATTCCATAGAAGCAGGTATGTCATTCACTTCCTTAATTCATGGCACAGTTTCCATCTGCCTGGTGAGAACATTTACAGTGGACACCCTCACTTCTGTCCACCTTTTTTCTTGCACCATCTTTAAGTAGATACTGTGCTGCTGCTTTTCTGAATCCTAATCTTTGAATGAACTTACTCTGGACCAACCAACCGTCTGTAGTTGGTTCTTGTAGGCGAGCTCTGTACTGGGTTAGAAGTTTTCCTGAAGACTCGGGATGCTGTTTTGAGGGCTTTTGGCCATTACTTCTCTCTTGCCAATGAAAATGCACTGCTGAAAATGGCAGTTTCTCTCTTCCTGAGTTTCACCACACAGTTGCCCTATGGAGCTTATCTGTATCTGTGCAAGTCCTAGTTCATGCCTTGCCTCTTGGATCTTGAAACTGGTCAGGGTCCAGGTTCTACTTTAATGTCATCTCCCACTGTTACAGACCATTTTGGTTTACTGGGTCAGAGTATACTCCTCACTTTGAAGAACTATACTGGATCTTATCTCTTAAATTCAGTTTGTAAACCCATTCACTAATATCCCACCAGGTCTGATTTTAAAGCATTTTGAGAGAGGATCCCTATGGTGAAACCATTGCTTAGTTTGGATACATGAGATCCCAGTCACATCACCTTTACAGCTTAAATTTTCGTGTTTTCTTCCTCCTAATCTATATTCACATGGTTCCAAAAGCATGAAAAGGTAAGGAGTATCACTCCTCTATCCCCCGTCTGCTAGGTTCCCGTGATCCTTTCCCTTTGCCTTTGTAAGGTAACATGTTAATAGCTTTGGGGGTATCCTTCTAGTGTTTCATAACTGCAGTTGAACTCAAATGCAGTTCTTAACTTTTATCCTTTTACCCCCAAAATTGTATAATTCATGGATTCCTAAGCTGCTCTCACTGCAGCTAGCTGTGTGTGAGTCTCATAATTCATATATTCCTCTTTGGGTTGGTTTTTATATATATATATATATTTATGGCAACATATATTGAAAGTTTTTCTTTTCAGTATGTGGAATTTCATTGTTCTTTTAGGACCAATATGATGATCCATTGTATAAAAGGATTTGAGGTTTGTTTCCTGTCCTGTACTATCATAAATCATATTACAGTGAATAACTTTATACTTAGGTCCTAATGCATGTGTGCAAGAAATCTGTAGGATAAATTCCCAAAAGTGATCACAAGGTGAATGTGATTGTAATTTTGATACCTGTGTCTTAATTGCCTTCCTTAGGGTTTGTACCAATTCACACTGCCTCTAGAATATTTAAAATTTCCTGTTCCCTTACAGCTTAAACAACAGAGTACACTGTGAGTTTTGAGGATTTTTGCCAATCTGATAGGTGAATGATGCTATATCAGTGTCTTTTAAATTACATTTCTCTTCCTCTGATTAAGACTTAGAGTCTTTGCACTTTGTTAAGGGGCCATTTTTGTTTTCTTTTTAGCAAACTGCCTACTCATATCCTTGGCCTCTTTTTTTATTGGACTGTTATTTTTCTCTTGGATTTCTAGGAGTTGTTAGTATATTAAGATTACACTTTCATCTATGAGTCCTTATGATACTTTGCTTGTAGTGTGTTTTAGGAGGTTTGCTTATTTGTTTAGAGTTAAGTTCATTGATCTTTTATAGCTTTTGGATTTTGAGACCAAAAATCTCAAATTTTTGTTAGATTGTTAGAAAGCTCTCCCCAACTCCAAGGCTATAAAAAAAATTCTATATTTTTTTCATGTGTATGTTTTTTTTCCATTAAACCTTTCATTATTTCCGTATTTATCCTGGTGTATTGTGTGAAGGTAGGGATTCAGTCTTATTTTTTTCAAATGACTACATAGTCTTCCCAGCATCATTTATTAAATAGCCCATTCTCCCTCTCTCTAATTGGAATTCAGCTTCAATTATCTTACCATTTTTGTAATTTCAGTAGCTTGCTGCCACTTAATTTGACATGCTGTCTGTGTTGATATCCTTTTCAATTAGGTATTCATAACTGTAACTTTATCATGTGGTAAGGGATGATATAAAACTGGGGGAAGAAAGAAGTGCTTCAGGGATCAAGGTTAAACTTTTAATCAGGGTTTTCTGTAATCTTCCCTCATAACAGTTAGAACCTTATCTTCACTTTGTTCACAGAGTGAAGTGTGTTTATTATAATAATACTTGCTCGAGATTGTCAGAGAGTGTTGATTATTAATGTTGAAGATACTCAGATGATTAAGGATTAATTTATTTGGTTCGTGGGCTTCCCAGGTGGTGGTAGTGGTAAAGAACCCACCTGCCAGTGCAGGAGACATAAAAGATATGGGTTTGGTTACTGGGAGGGGGAAGATCCCCTGGAGGGAGGGCATGGCAACTGAGTGCAGTATTCTAGCCTGGAGAGTCCCATGGACGGAGGAGCCTGGCGGGCTACAGTCTATAGCATTGCAAAAAGTCGGACACGACTGAAGCGACTTAGATCGCACACATCTTGATACCTTTCCAGATGAAAGGTTATGGCAGTTTAAAGAGAGAAAATCGATGGACAGTTAAGTTTATTGGTTCACCTGTGGACTTCATAGACATGTGAAAAAGTAAAACTCTGACTGATCTTACACAAGACTGCCTGCATTATGTCTGGAGAGAAGTCATAGATTGTCATGTCTTTTCTGTCTTCCCAGTCGGCCAACTCTGTCTCTCCAGCATCCACCGTCTGCAGCAATTAGTATTCAGCGTCCTGCCCAGTCACGGGATGTGACAACAAGAATCACACTGCCATCTCACCCTGCGCTGGGAACACCAAAACAGCAGCTGCATACCATGGCGCAGGTAAAACCAGAGGTGAAGAGCCATCTGTATACTCTGTGGGTTAAAACCAGAATTGTGCAAATCTGGCTTAAAGCCTGGCAATATTGAAGGGAATGGTTGCTTTTAAAGGAGATTGAGTGGGAGAAGTTCTTGTTTATAATTGTGTTGTGGGCTGTTCCACACACAGAAAACGATCTTCAGTACTGGCACACCAGTGGCTGCAGCAACAGTAGCTCCTATTTTGGCAACCAACACCATTCCTTCTGCAACCACGGCCGGTAAGTCAGCAACCCTGCTCTTTCTGCCAGGTAAGGAGGAGGCATAAGTTGTGGGTTCCATTTTTACTTCTCAGTTTCAGGCAGAGAGTGAGAATTAGGCTAGAAAAATTCTCTTAACTTTTCCCAAAATCTTGGGATTTTGAGAGTATGTAATAAATGCACAGAGGCCATTGTTGAAGAATTTCCCTTTCTCTCTTGTTCCAGGATCAGTATCACACACACAAGCTCCAACAAGTACAATTGTTACCATGACAATGCCTTCACACTCGTCACATGCTACTGCCGTGACCACCTCAAACATACCAGTTGGTAAGTGTCATGCAATGTGCAGACAGACGCTTACAAGGAATTTTTCAGCCCATCTGACTGGGTCTTCATATAGATGGTTAGTGTTGACTTTTTTTTTTATTGTTAATTTTCAAAGCAACGCTGACTTTTAACTTTGAATATTATTTGACATACAGATTTGGCATTTTGATGGTAGAGCAAGAAAAGGTAACAGTCTTTGAGAGCTCAAAATAAACTATTTTAACTCCACTTTGGACTTCCTCATCAAACTTTGCCTCTTCTATGTGTACCTTTTAAAAAAATAAATTAACTTCACTGGTAAAAGTTTGAGAGGAACAATAGGAAAAGCAAGAAAGAAGCAAAAATCAGGAATGGAAGGAACTTGTACACTAATAGGTTGTTCGGGGAAAATCTCTGGGTGATGCAACAGTGGGAAGAATGCTAAACCTCAAGTCACTTCCCCAAGATTCTTGTCTTGAGTGACACCCAGAGTACTTCATGACCACCCGAAAATTCCTTCCAGGCTTTGTTTATTCCCCCTTTAAATATGTGTATATTTTCATTATTAAGAATCTTTGAGCGTTTTCCCTGGTGGTCTCGTGGTTAGGACTCAGCACTTTCACTCTCAGGGCTTGGGTTGGATCCCTGGTCAGGAAATAAAGATCCTGTAAGCCATTCAATGTGGCCAGGAAAAACATCTGTTAAGGTTTTGGCAGCCAGACTTGAGTGATGGAGAGAAGAGATTGGCAGGCTTTTTCCATAGGGCCAGATCATAAATGCCTCAGGTTCTGCAGGCCTCATAGGTGTGTACAGCCACCTAGCTATGGACAAGTGAAAGTGAAGTCGCTCAGTCATATCCGATTCTTTGCCACCCCATGGACTGTAGCCTATCAGGCTCCTCTGTCCGTGGGGTTTTCCAGGCAAGAGTACTGGAGTGGATTGCCATTTCCTTCTCCAGGGGATCTTCCTGACCCAGGAATCGAACCCGGGTCTCCCACATTGCAGGCAGACGCTTTACCGTCTGAGCCACCTATGTAAACAAAAGAGTGTGGTTGTGTTTCAGTAAGACGTTTAATGGGCATGGAAATTTGAATATCATATCATTTTCACCTGTCACAAAATATTCTTCTGTTTAATTTTCCCCCAACCGTTTAAAACTGTAGACCCATTGTTCGTTCATGGGCCAAAACAGGCAACAGCAAGGTTTGGCCCGCGAGTTGCCAACACCGGTCCTCAGAGCTGATAGCTCACTTCAGAGCTTCCAAAGCAGAAACTGTGGTGTGTGCGACAGAACACGCCCCTCTAACCCACAAGTCACAGGTTTCAGGTTGGTAGTGTTGACTGCGCCCTGGTTCTGTAACAGTGAGTGTGCCGTCTTACTTCCTTCACTCCTAAAGATATGAGACAGCTGCTGTATTTATAACATGCTGTGCTTTTCAAAGTAGAGACCTGGTGACCAGACACACAAGTGTGACTCCCTACCCTGCTGTGTCCCAGCTCTGAGGTTGGCCCTCCCTCCCCACGTCCTTCCTTTGTGCATGTGACAGGCTAGAGCTTCCACAGCCCTCGTAGCAAACTTTGAGGGCACATTTCCAGAATATCGGTAGGACCCAGGAAACTTGCTCCGTTTTCAGAGAAGCCAGAGTGCCAGCCCCTAAACTGGTGCTCAGCCCCACAGCACGCTCTTAGCGAGAGGATACTATGGTCTTTCTCACGCTCCTGCTCACTGTGGCTTGGCATTAGAGAGCCCAAACTTCTTTCCCACCCCTCTGAATTTAACATCACTTCTGTGAAGTTTGGGGGTGGCGTATCTAGCATTAAAGCGCTTATGTTGAAGAAGATCGCTGACTGTTCCATGTTGCCATTTCAGATTATTTTCTGGCTGCACCTAACAGTGTCATCAGTCATCCTCAGCACTGTATAAAGTCAGAGCCAAGCCCTTTCTTTTCATTTTATAGTCGAGAGTCTCACTAGGGAATGTGTAGCTATGAAGAAAATCAGACCAGTAAAGAGGAGCTATGTACCTTGGAGGGGCTCTCTGGTTGTGTCTTGAACCCTCTCTGTGAAGAATTATTTAGAGATCAGTTTTTATTAATGTCACTCTATCTTCCTAAGAGTAATACTGTGGAAGTAAACTCACCAAAAGTACTAGGAGACAAATTTCATTCATTTGGCTGAACCTACCAATTCTGCCTTTTCTGAGTATTTGCAGTTACATTCTCTAACTGTAGTCTGTGGTTATATTCTCTAGCTCATTTATCTTCGATGTTTTACCATTTACTAAATTCTAGATATGAAAATCATCTGACAGATGTGTCCAAACAGATTTAAACATCTGCCACTTAATGTGATTTTGTCTAAGTTCCATCAGGATTTTTGCTCTAGTTTTGTTTTCCTCTTGTGTAATAATCCAGATATTTGTTACATCATAATAGGATCCCTGTATAGAAGTGCCTCGATTCAGAAGGGATACCTGATAAGAACCCTCGGAGTATTGATTTTCAAGTTAGGGGCATAAGAGGTGTATTAAAGCCACCTGAGTGGCTTTCTGTGTCACTTGCTTTCTCCAGGTGAGATTAAGTATTGGATTCAGCCATTGTTATTACTAGGAAAGTATTGGGTCAGGGGAAAAAGTCTGATTAACCGTAAGCATAGGGTTCCTTCCTGCCATAAATGCCTGTTTCCAGTGGAATGACATCCTTATTTTTCTCCACACATGACAGTGGTCTCAGATTATGTGATCATGGTGTTCAGAAAACAGGAATCATCTTTGAAAATAGCCCCAATTTATGATTTCTGCATTGTGATTTTCCTCAAGGGTTTTTCTTTTTTTTTTTTTTTAAATAATTGAAGACATTTTTAATTAGGAAAAAGTAAAAATATTTTTCATGTATGTGTTTGTGGTAACCAACCTCTGCTTAGCTACTCTACCAAATGACAGGTACTTCCCTATTGGAAGCATTATTTTTTCTCCTCCCTTTTATGGGCATACTGACAAAACAAGGCTTAATTGCTTTTTACTCAGCACAGACTCTACTTACTACTGATGAAAAGCACATCGTGCCAACTTCTGTCTGCATTAGACATCAGGGCCATCCTCAGTGGTGAGCTTGGGCATCCCACCATCTTCCTGCAGAGACTCCCCAGCTGCCTTCCTTGGAAGCTAGTTGGGCATGGGTGCGGGGGTGGGGAGCTGGTGCTCAGTGTGCTGTTCTTTGGGTGATGTGCTGACGCCAGCCCAGTCTCCGCTGTTTGTGTGCCTGTCATTGCTGTGGTTGGGTCTTTATACAGGTGGAATTAAATTTGAAAACTATTATTTTTATTTTTGCCATAAAATATGCAAAATCACAGGACACTCAAGAGACTTTAAAAATAAAGTGGTCATCTAAAGAAGACTTCCTCATAGATGAGAAAACTGAGCTTGAAATAATCTCATTATTAATTAGCTACATTATTACTAATTGGTTAAGGGCCCTGGCGAAGAATCAGAAGTATTTGCCATTTCTGTATTCACTTTTTTTTTTTAAGTCTTCTCCTTTATAAAAATAAAAGTCTCCAGGAAGCCAAGTCAGGGGGAAAGGGCCCGCTTGCTGATGTTTGTAATAAAGTATTAATATTTCTGGGCTCCAAAATCACTACACATGGTGACTGCAGCCATGAAATTAAAAGACGCTTACTCCTTGGAAGGAAAGTTATGACCAACCAGATAGCATATTCAAAAGCAGAGACATTACTTTGCCAACAAAGGTTCGTCTAGTCAAGGCTATGGTTTTTCCTGTGGTCATGTATGGATGTGAGAGTTGGACTGTGAAGAAGGCTGAGTGCCGAAGAATTGATGCTTTTGAACTGTGGTGTTGGAGAAGACTCTTGAGAGTCCCTTGGACTGCAAGGAGATCCAACCAGTCCATTCTGAAGGAGATCAGCCCTGGGATTTCTTTGGAAGGAATGATGCTAAAGCTGAAACTCCAGTACTTTGGCCACCTCATGTGAAGAGTTGACTCATTGGAAAAGACTCTGATGCTGGGAGGTATTGGGGGCAGGAGGAGAAGGGGATGACAGAGGATGAGATGGCTGGATGACATCACTGACTCGATGGATGTGAGTCTGAGTGAACTCCAGGAGTTGGTGATGGACAGGGAGGCCTGGCATGCTGCAATTCATGGGGTCGCAAAGAGTCGGACACGACTGAGCGACTGATCTGATCTGATCTGATTAATATTGAACCCTGCTTTGACAAGTAACAGTTGTGAATGTATCAGTGTATTATCAGATTGAAATAATTCAGTTGAACCCATAGGTACTCATCTTTTCATTTTTTATTTTGATTAACTATCTAGGCTTCTTCTTAACATTTGCATTCTTAAGATTGTTCCTGACCGAGAATGTTTCAGCATGCCAGTAGAAGCATTTGAGCAGTAACGTAATTGGATGATACTTTTTTGTAGCTAAGGTGGTGCCTCAGCAAATCACACACACGTCTCCTCGGATCCAGCCTGACTACCCAGCAGAGAGGAGTAGCCTGATTCCCATTTCAGGACATCGAGCCTCTCCAAATCCTGTGGCCATGGAAACCCGCAGTGATAATAGGTAGGAGGGAATGTACCCCATCATGTCACCAATTGTTTTGATTTTTCAGTAAAACAAATTATCCCACAAATATGGCATATATTTCCTTATTTTCAAATTTACCCCTGAAAATCCAATACATTATATGATTTCTTTAATTTTATGAATGAAGCTGTGCTGTATTTACTCATTCTCCTTCTGATGAATGTTCTAGTATCGTTTGTTTGTTTTTTTTTGCCTTGTGTATTTCTCGGTTTAATTTATTTTGAGCCATTTTGAATGTAAGGGTGACAGCATCATGACCTTTTTATACCTAAGTGTGTAATTTCCCATTTTCCTCCAGAGAACAAAACTGTTCTTATTTAACCACAGTATGGGCATCGGAAATGATCCTTTAGCATTCCAGTCTCTTTCATACATTGACATTTTAGAAGAGTATGGATTGGCTAGTTGTTTTTGCAGAATATTCTTCAGTTTGGGCTTGTTGGATTGTTCGGCATAGTTAGATTCAGCCTGTGCGTTTTGGGCTGAATGCCGTTAGGGGATAAGCTCTTCTCGTTGCTGTATACCACAGGGCTCATGCTCTCCTGTTCTCCCATCATTGGTTGTGTCAACACTGTTTCATGAAGTTGATGTTTGTCAGATTTTTCTACTGTAAAGGTATATCTTTCTTCTTTGTAAATAACTAATTTGTGTGGAAATACCTTGAGACTACAGACATCCTACTCCCCAATAAACTTTTACTCGGTAGTCTTTGCTTCTGTTGATTATTGGCTGGATGTGTTGATGCTTGCAATATGATGCTTGCAAGATAGTGATTTTTTTTTCTATCATTTCCTTTATGTTTATCGATTGGCATCCTCATGTAGAGAAATTTTATCAGTCCTCATTTATTTCTTTTGTTTTGTATTTTATTTTTTAAAAATCCACATGGGCTCATGGACTTGGTTTTGTTTATCATAATTATAATCCATTACTGTCACCTGTTTTAATGCTCAAATTGTCTCCAGGTTGGTCCTTGGGAGCCCCTTCAGACTAGTTCCTGTGGGTTTTACTGTCCTGGTCATTCTAGCCCTTCCTTACTTCTCACCACAACAAAATACTTGAAGCTCCTCTTGAACTTGATGTCTCTGAGCCCTGGTTCCTTTTCATCATTTAGAACCAAGATCTAGGCATTAGATCTGTTTATCTTGACTGGATTGTCATTTCTTCTAGGCCCTTTAGCAGGAGAGGTAGGAAGTAGATAGCATTTTTAACACGAGTGCATCCGGGTGCCTCTGGTTCAACCCCACTGCCTCCCACGTTCTGTATTTGTGGTTCACGTCTCCTGCCTCACAGTGAAAACCAGGCAGAGTGTGTATGCAGTGATTTCATGATTGGATCCTTTTTAAATACTCCTGTTTGATTATTATGGTGTATAGAAATGCTTATTTTTTTATATTTTAAATTTTTGTATTTTTAGTTGAAGGATAATTCCTTTACAATATTGTGTTGGTTTCCAGCAAACATCAGCATGTATCAGCCATAGGCATACATATGTCCCCTCCCTCTTGAACCTCCCTCCCACCTCCCTCCCCATCCCACCCCTAGAAACGCTTATCAGCTTGGGGATATTTTGTTTGTTTTTATCAAGGTATGGTTGATTTACAGTGTTGTGTTAGTTTCTGGTATATAGCAAAGTGATTCAGTTATATGTGTATGTATACATTTTTTCCCATATTTTCCATTATGGTTTATTATAGAATACTGAATATGTTTCCCTACACTGCATAGTAGGGCCATGTTGTTTATTTTGTATATAGTAGTTGGTATCTGCTAATGCCAAACTCCCAGTTTACATCTCCTCACCCCTTGCCCCTTTTGTAACCACAGGTTTGTTTTCTGCCTCTGTGAGCCTGTTTCTGTTTTGCTCCTTTGTATCATATTTTAGATCCCAAATATCGATGATATATGACATTGGTCTTCTCTGACTTGCTTCACTTAATATTGATAATCTCTAGGTCCATCAATGTTAAAATACTACTTTCTCTAGGTCTGTGTCCTTTGATATAATTGTTTGGGACACAACTTGAGAAATGTTGGTAAGGCAGTTAAAAGTATGAAGAGTTTGTAGGCAACAGGACCATTTGAAGGGAAAGAAGGAAGTAGACCATTTTGGTTCATATTATCTGTGTTCCATCTGTAGACCATCTGTTCCTGTTCAGTTCCAGTACTTTCTCCCAACGTACCCACCTTCTGCATACCCACTGGCTGCTCACACCTACACCCCAATCACCAGCTCTGTGTCCACCATTCGACAGTATCCAGGTATGAACCCCACTGTTACGGTGACTTAACATTTTAGTTTTTGCAAGCAATGAGATAGAAATTGATCAGTGGGTATTACTAGTATGAATTTAATGATTCTAGCTTCAATTTTCAGAGTCAGATAAGGCTGAAATCTAAAGCTTTAAGGTTGTAAATCACTATTTCTATGACTGTAAAAGGTTGTTACTTATTAGTGATATTAGCATGATTTTATCCCACCCTGAGGATAATTATGGTAAGTTTTGTTATCCCTTAAAATGGTAGTGCAGTTAAAAATGAATAAAGCTGTACTCTTATGGGTCATCTGTTTCATGGGTTATTTGTTGTATTTTTAATGTTAGCCCAGTTATGCTCAACATTCACCATCCAGTCTTGTTAATAGCGTTCTTTTTGCCAATCCAAAGTAAACAATACTTAAACTGTAAGGTTTGTATAATCTTTTGCCGTGAGACCCTCTGCTCACTTTAGGCCTGAGAAAGCCAGGTTGTCAGACTATGGCCGTTGTCCTTCTCATGTGCCTCTGGGGCTGAAGCCAGGACCGCCTGTGGCCATTGGGCATTTGAAGCCGACCTGGCACAAATGAAGAACTGAATTTTTTGTTTTAAATTAAAATGAGAGAAATTTCAAATATGTTTGGAACAACTTAGCAGTATGAAGCTACTTTTTGCAAAATTGTTGATTTTATGGAATCAAAATAGAAATCAAGTATTTCTGATAAAAATTTAGTCTCTGAATTGAAATGTGATTTGAGAGTAAAATATACCCTGAATTTTGAAAACATATGGAAAAGAGAATTTATAACACGTTACTAATAACTCTTAGTAAGATTGTTATTTTAAAATTATCATTTTTTGGACATATTGAGTTAAACGAGATGTGTCATAAAAATTAATTTGGCCTATATTTTATTAATGTGGCTACTGGAAAATCTAAAATTGCGTGTATTACTTATATTTTTGTTGGACAGCGCTATCTAAAGCTTTCAAACACTGTGATGTTTAAACAGCTTTGAAAACAGGTTCCTCCACCTCTACATTTTTTGTGTGTGTGCTTTGATTTTTTTTTTTTTTTTTGCTGAGGGTGGGGGAGGAAATGTTTGTTTTTAAAAATTTTCTTTTTAAAAGGAATTCATGACTGTTCTTTATTAGCAATCTTATAAAGTAAAATCTTGTTTAATTGATTGTTGCCACAAGTGGAATGCTAAAAGTATTGTAGAAGCATGTCTGTGTGTTACACTGATTGCTGAAAACTTTGAGTCTCTTTATCAGTAATATCACTTGCCTTCAGGTTCCTTCCTTCATCCACTAGCTCAGCCCATTGATACTTCCCTAACAGTGTGGTTGTTTCACGTTTCTGGAGAAGGCATCAATCATTCATGACCACTATATATTTCTCTGAACGCTAACCAACTGAAAAGAGCATGCAGGCTCTCTTGAGCTAGAGCTGACTATGCAGACACTATCACTTATGTATAAACTTTTATTGTAAAAATCCTTCATAAGAACACTGTCTGAAGTACTGGGGAACCTGCCAGTCATCTGTGTCTACATTATTCTTTTTTCAGCCCTGCAGTAGCCTTGATGGACACTAACACAGAAAAATAAATAGCACAATCAGTACTTTGTTTCTTCCAGTATCAAACCATCCTTGTTGGTGCAGATGCGAGGTAGTGTAGTATTTGTCAAACGTGTAAGTCTGCACATGGATGGACACAGATGAATAAGTCATTTAGAAACCAGCTGACAGTATCCTGTTTTCAAGGATCATGAATTTATTAGCTTATTTTAAAACAGATATTTTTAAGTCAAGAACAGAACAGGAAAATTTGTATATAATAGCCTCTGATCTTGCCAAATATGGATCACTTTACTGTGTAGTTTATAGTAATTAGAACAGTTGTTCGTGGTCTTGGTTGCTTTTACAGATGAGATCTTTTTGGTCTATTATAAGTTAGGTGGAAAGATGAATATATAAGTCTAGATATATAACTATATATAACTATAGGGCTTCCCCAGTGGCTCAGTGGTAAAGAATCTGCCTGCAATGCCAGAGATTCAGGTTCAGTCCCTGGGCTGGGAAGATCCCCTGAAGGAGGGTATGGCAACCCACTCCAGTATTTTTACCTGGAGAATCCCATGGATTGAGGAGCCTGGAGGGCTACAGTGTGTAGGGTTGCAAAGATTAGGACATGATTGAAGTGACGGCACATATATGTAACTGTATATATATGTGTGTGACTCTAGGTATATAATCTATATATTTTGCAAGGAATTGATCCCTCTCATATTGTTTCTGAAAATTCACTTGTTGTAGAGGTGTTTTCTGTTTCATTCATTCGTTTATTCATTCATGCATTTATTAATTCCACAAATATTCATTGAAATTCTATGTAAGATCCTATGCTAGCTCTGTTTTAAAATTGACTTATAAACAGATGTTGCTTTCAACAAGCTGAGAGTCTAGTAAGGAGATGAGATGTGAAAAGATACTGTAATATGCTCAAGCTCACAAGAGAGACTTGAGCAAAGCCACGCTGTTTCTGAGGTAAGAGGTTACTTCTACTTGAGAAGGTCAGGTTGGAGGTCAGGAATGATTTCCTAAAAGAAATGACATTTGGGAAGCATCTTTCAGAATGGATAGGGCAGAGCCATGGTAGGACTGGAGAAAAGCACATTTCTGTCTGTGAATAAAGTATTAACTAAAATATGTGCTTGAAAAACCAG
Source organism: Bos javanicus (assembly GCF_032452875.1). NCBI lineage: Eukaryota > Metazoa > Chordata > Mammalia > Artiodactyla > Bovidae > Bos > Bos javanicus. Next base: position 4,517,827 of record NC_083869.1, read on the forward strand.
AGTGGTTTTGTTTTGGTGGAAGCATAGTGTGAGTAAGAATGCAAAGTGTGGAATAAGATTAGATCTCGCTCAGTACTGAAGAACCTTAATGCCCATGCAGGAGACACAGGATCAATCCCTGAGTTGGGAAGATCCCCTGGAGGAGGAAAAATGGCAGCCCACTCCAGTATTCTTTCCTGGAGAAACCCATGATTAGAGGAGCCTGACAGGCTATAGCCCATAGGGTCACAGGCTATAGCCCATAGGGTCGCAGAGAGTCGAACATGACTGAGCACGCACGCACACATGGTGTGGGTGAGAATATAAAGTGTGAAATAAGATTGGGTCTTAAAAAGGCTTGTAGTAGTAACTAGACTACAGGTTCTACAGCAGGCAAATGACCAAAAAACTATTGTGTAACAGAAATAACATGGGTACACTTCTCAGGAAGAAACTGTAATGCTCTGGAAATTGTGTATGTGTGTATTCTACAAAGGAAGAATTGTACTATAACAGTGACTTCTAAGTTTACATGTTCTATCACTTCATTATTCTTAATGCATAATAATAATTTACCTTTTTATTTGTCATTTATAAAACATTTTTAATTATATTATTAAAATTGAAGTATTTGTTGTTCAGTCACTAAATCGTGTCTGACACTTTGCCACCCCATGGACTGCCATGCCATGCTTCCCTGGCCTTCACTATTGCCCAGAATTTGCTCAAACTCACGTCCATTGAGCCATCCAACCATCTCATCCTCTATCATCCCCTTCTCTGCCTTCCCTCAATCTTTCGTAATATCAGGGTCTTTTCCAGTGAGTCAGCTCTTCACATCAGGAGGCCAGAGTATTAGAGCTTCAGCATCAGTCCTTCCAGTGAATATTCAGGATTGATTTCCATTAGGATGGACTGGTTTGATCTCCTTGCTGTCAAAGGAACTCTCAAGAGTCTTTTCCAACACCAGTTTCAAAGCATCAGTTCTTCGGAACTCAGCCTTCTTTATGGTCCAACTCTCACATCTGTACATGTCTACTGGAAAAACCACAGCTTTGACTAGATGGACCTTTGTCAGCAAAGTGTTGTCTCTGCTTTCTAATATGCTGTCTAGATTTGTCGTAGCTTTTCTGCCAAGAAATTCTAAAATTCCAAAATTGAGATATAATTGACATACCTTAGTTTCACATGTACAGCATAATGATTCATTACTTATCTATATTGCAGAATAATCACCACAGGTCTAGCTGGCATCTGTCACTATACAGTTCCAGATTGGTTTTTTTCTTGTGATGAGAACTTTTTAAGATCTACTCTTAGGAACTTCCAGATTTACAATACTGTATATTTAACTATAATCATTATGCTGTGCATAATATCCCCATAACTTAATGTCTTTAACTGGAAATTCGTGCCTTCTCACTACTTTAGCCTGTCTCACCTGCCCTCTGCCCTTGCCTCTGGCACCACTGGTCTGTTTTCCCTATCCAGGGGCTCAGTTTGTGATTTTCTGCATTTTAGATTCCATATGTATGTGAGATCAGATGATGTTTGTCATTCTCTGTGTGACTGACTTCACTAAGCATAATACCTTTGCGATTCATTCATATTGTCACAAATAGCAGTATTTCAGATTTTTTTCCTTTTTAATAGCTGAGTAATATTCCATAGTGTGTGTATATACCATATCTTCTTGATGTACTCATCCACTAGTGGACATGGCTTGTTTCCATATCTTGGCTATTGTGAGTAATGCTGCAGGGAACATGGAAGATACATATATCTTTTTCCAGATTTGTTTTCTGAGAAGAAAAGTCTTTTGTTTGTTTTCTTTCCACAAATAGTGAGAAATCTCTTCTTTTTTTGTTTCTTCCTGGGAATGTTTGTGTTTTCAGTTTTGTTGTTGAGTCAGTTTTTAATGTACACAGTAGATGATTGAAAAAGGACAGGTTGATTGTTCTCTTAAGTGCATATTTTAGAATTTAAAATTAATAACTACTATATTTCAGAAATTCCTCTGATAGTGGTTCTTCTATCAATTAAAGCAAAGATTCTTGACTAGGAGGCATGGATAGATCGCAAAAGTTTGTATTAATTATTTACATAGTTGCCTGGCTCACATTTAGCTTTTAATAAATGATTGCTTTTTTCTCATTTTAATGTTATTTCTATAGAAAGATCATCTCAAATTAATAGAAAGTAAGGTGGAGAAAACGTCAGTGTTTAGAGATTTATATAGCACTTTTTTTTTAATTGAGAGTTTAGATCTTGAACGTGGAAAAATTGTTTTGATTTGAGTGTTTTTCTCCTTAGGTCGATCAGAGCTAACATTCTTGTCACTTTCTGTATCATTTGTAGTTTCAGCTCAGGCTCCAAACTCTGCTATCACAGCTCAGACTGGAGTAGGGGTGGCATCCACAGTCCACCTGAACCCCATGCAGTTGATGACAGTGGATGCATCTCACGCTCGACATATCCAAGGGATCCAGCCTGCCCCCATCAGTACACAGGGGATCCAGCCAGCCCCCATTGGCACCCCGGGGATCCAGCCAGCCCCCATCGGGACACAGGGAATTCACTCAGCAACCCCCATCAGCACCCAAGGACTTCAGCCTGCACCAATAGGGACCCAGCAGCCTCAGCCGGAAGGAAAGACTTCAGGTACTTTTAATTTCTTACATGGAATTTGGTATGGAGAGAAAAGATACATAGGGTTTATATCATGGTTCTGCCACTTGCTGGTTTTGTGGTCTCAAGTAACCTCACTAAATCTTAGTTTCCTCTTTGGAATGTGAGTTGCTTAGAACTTACCTGTCAGGATCATTGTAAGCATTAGAAACTACATATGTAAATGGCTTAATACGCATTTGCATAGGGGGAGAAGCGCTCTTAGTTGAGAGGGTACATTCACCCTTACAAAGGTAGTATTTACATTCCATTTTAGGATTTTCTTTTTCATTTTAATTTTTTTGGGTCACTGTGTAGCTTGTGGGATCTAGTTCTTCAACCAGGGATTGAATTCAGGCCCTAGCATTAGAAGCACAGAGTCCTAACCGCTAGACAGCCAAGGAATTTCCTAAGATTGTTTTTGGAGTTGTTTGTAAAGCATAAAGTTAAGATAGACTGGAATGTTAGTACCCTTAAGGAATTGAGAAGCGGTGATATTTTACAAAAAATCTATAGGAGAACATTTCTTGAAGTATGGTATGTACTTTATGTATCTTATTTATTAGTAATTACGATTGTAGAGCAAAGAAAAGTGGTTTTTGATCAGTAGGCTTTATAACTTCTCCCATTTTGCCATCTGCTTTTGTTCTTATCCCTCTGCTTGAAATTGGAAAGTCCTAACATGTTAGGGTACTCTTCAGTGTGGTAGTCTAATCATTGTTCTTTGTCTTGTGTGACATTTTAGTAATGTTACTTCTGTTTCCTTCTTCTCCTTGTTCTCTCCTGCCCCCTCTGTGTCTTCTAGCAGTGGTGTTGGCGGATGGAGCCACAATTGTAGCCAACCCTATCAGCAATCCATTCAGTGCTGCTCCAGCAGCAACAACTGTGGTGCAGACTCACAGCCAGAGCGTGAGCACCAACGCTCCAGCCCAGGGCTCATCCCCACGGCCAAGCATACTCCGAAAGAAACCTGCCACAGATGGGTGAGTAGACTCAGAAGTGTCAAATGACACCTCTAGTTCTGGATATCATTGGTATAAACCGTAGGCACTAATCCAGTGCTGTAGCAAACTCAATTTCTGCCAAAATAACTTGCCGACCAGGTTGTTCAGTAGAGCCTTACTGAGCTCAGACTGTAAGATGGTAAGAATCCAGGGTTCAGTTGGGTGTCAGTTTGTAAACATCTGTTGCATATTAATTACTTTGAGAGTTCTCTGTGGTTCTGAGAGTTTAATGCTGGAACCCCTAGCTTGTACTGAATTTTTCGGGCCTATCTAGTTAGGCACAGTAATGTGTGCTGTCTGTTTTTTCCTCGTTATCCTAAATGAATTGTTGCTTCAGGCAAGCAGTGTTCCAAGTAAGTGTATTAAGGGTCAGATTTAGTAGCAGATAGCGTTCCGTGTTGTCATAGAAGCTTCTGAGTTGGTGGGTCGTCCGCGAGAAGATACGTACTCTGCTGTGAAACAGAGATCCAAGTCTCTGTCTTTTAATAAATACTAAGTCTGTTCATGATAAAGTAACCTTATCAAGGAAAATGCAAGGCAGAGCCTGTAATGAAGATGGCAGATTGAACATGCTCTTCTTAATTTCTCCTCCTGTCAAAACCCCACAGAACTTTTAGTAAAGAGGCTTTTTTAAAAGATCATAAATATATAGGGATGGGGAGAATAGGAGAAGACTCAACAGCAATAAGACTTGGAGGCTAGAAAGCAGATAGGCAAGCACTCACTCACTCCCTTAGCAGTGAGAATGGTGGATGTTAAGTCTGCAGAGAACAATTGAGAACCATCCTCATTTAAATTGTAAATCTTCAGAAGAACCAGAAACAGGAAGAACTGAGGGTGAAAGGAAGCTCGGCTGAAATCTTCTGAAAAGTGGTTAGGGCCCTGCCTTGTCTGCCCACACAGCGGATCTGTGCTGTGCGTCCTCCCCAGCCCCCGGGGAACTCTGCAGGTGGCCCGCTAGGATCAGCCAGCGCAGCAGAGGACAGGGCACTGTACCAGAAGCAGACTAGATGGCCTGGACAGCATGGCGTGTTGAGACTGCCTGTCCACTTCTCCCATTTGGCTGCCACAACCCTGGCAATTAAAGAGAAATTGAGACAAGGACTCTACTCTTCTAGGGCCCATCAGCCCAATGGGAAGGATCTAAAAATACCTACACTAGGGGTTTAAGGACCCTTCAGACAGGGATCAGGTCACCCTTAAGGTAGACAAACCCTGCCACAAGCTCAGAGCATCCCATCAGCTTTTTAGTCCTCCTTCATCATGAGCATGCAGCCCAGCATATGAGGTGCCTGCTGGGGATTCTAACAATACAAGATAGAAACCACTGAAAAAGGCAGTTTGAAAGATGCAAAGGCTAGGCAAAGAGAATAAAACTAAAAACAAAACTTAAGAAAGCATGAACAGAGACAGACACCGTCAGTGCCATCTTCAAAGGACAAAAAAAAACTGCATCCATCAGACGGGAAGGCCATGATTCTCAAAGGTAACAGTCAGAGAACAAGAGTGTGTCCTGAACTTAGAAGTGTGAGAGCAGAAATTGAAAACTCAGTAGAGAAGTTGAAATGTAAAACTGAGGAGATCTCTCAGTAGAACAGAAAGACAAAAGAGGAGAAAATACCAAAAAATTAAAGCACCAGTTGAGGGGAATCCTGCCTTGGAAGAGGAGGGATCATAGTAAATTACCAGAACTGAAGAGTAAGCGTTTCCTGATTTAACAAACCACAAAATGCTTGGCGCGGTATGTGCAGTAGACACACACTGGCTCCAGGATAAAATATTTAGAAGCTTCATAACACGGGACGCAGGAGACCTGCCTTTCTCCCACGCTTTGTCGTGTCCAAAGGCCCTTCTGCTGCACCTTCTGTGATGACCTGTTACCATCCAAGCCCCCTGCGGCCTGGCTTCTCTGAGCGTGGCTTTTTGCTCTAACTGGGTCCTGGCTCTTCTCTGGGGTCTCAGTGGCCTTTTCCTCGACTCTCCCCAGAGTGGTGGCTGTCTCTTCCTCCCCATCCCTCCCTGTCGCTCGCTGTGCCTGGAGATGGGGTGACGGTCCTCTTGGCGCCTCGTCGCCACTCTCAGTCCACTCCTCCTCATCAGCAGATATACTTCCTGGTCTGTATTTAAATTTCATAAAATTTGCTATTGAAAAAGTAGTTTCACATAACCAAGTTCATCTAGACACACTGAAAAGTTTTCCAATAAGTGGATCAAATACCAGTTTTAATTTTTTATGTTTTTTTAAATGTTTCTTTTATTGTGGTAAAAGTCACATAATATAAAACATACTATTTTAACCATATTTAACGTACATTTCAGTGGCATTAAATACATTCACACTGTTGTGCAGCTCTCTCCATCATCCACCTCCCAGATTTTCACCTTCTTAAACTGAAGCTCTGTCTCCACTAAATACTAACTCCCCATTCCCCCTGTCCCTTCACCCTTACAGTGCCTTCACCTCCTGGCCCCTGGCATTACCAGTGTACTTTCTAACTCTGTGAATTTGACTGTTCTAGTCAAATACCAGCTTTTAAATTCAAATTAACTTCAGTGAAACATTCTTTACCGTCTGAGCCGCCAGGGAAGCCCCTAATGAAACTTTCTTACAAGTCCTGCTGGTCACTTGCATTTACTGCCTTTCGAGTGTTTAGTGGCCCCATGTGACTGGCAGCCACCTTGTTGGGACAGAGTCAGGTTTGATTTAGAGACTGTGTGTGTCCTTCAGAAGGTACCTACTGGCTGGCTGTCATACTGTCTTTAACATAAAGAGAAATTTGACATTTCCCAGCTCTGTGGCCTCTCCGTTGCTTGAATGTGTCCCTTGCATCCACCCTTCCGTAGCAGAGCACCCCCAGGAGCGGAAGCATTCCATGGCTCAGAAGTTTAGCAGCATTTTCTGTACCCCAGTGGCCCACAGCCTGCATCCTTCCACGCCCCTGGCAGCAGAACTGTGACTCAACAAGACCCAGCTGGGAGCCTGCAGCCTCTTGGTCCTTAACCACCTTTTCACTCTTCTAACTGCCGTTCTGACATCTTTGTCTGCTCTCCCTGGTTCAGAGTCTGTGGTCCGTTGCAATCATTCCCTTGCATCCATCCTCAGGTTCCTTACCCTCCTCTTCGCTTTGTCAAAACCAGAGTTAAGTCCTGATTTGTGTTAGGCTGCCTGCATATGTGCAGCAGTGTGTTAGGGAGCACCACACTGCCTGGTCCTGCCTAACGTCACACACTTCCACTGGGATCTCATGGTGGACCAGCACTGTCTGCTTTCTTCCACCGCCCTTCCAGACAACCAGGTATCTCTGTTCTTTTCCAGGCTTCCACAGCTTCTCCCCACATTCACTAGTAGCTAATGAAAGTGCCACCTACTTTCTTGAGAAAATGGCAACAAGCGCAAGAGAACTTCATAAACTAGCTGTCACATCCTACCTGCCAGCCTCTTCTCCCCGCTCCACCTCCATTTCCCAGTACAAGTGGGCCCCAGGGGTGTCTCTTCAGAGCTCCCGTCACAACCTTTGTCACCTCTTCCAGCTCCAGCTCTTCTCTCTCTCTCCTCCTTCATTGGTTTTTTCTTGCACATCCCACCTACCAGCCTCTTTTCCCCGCTCCACCTCCATTTCCCAGTACAGGTGAGTTCCAGGGGTGCCTCTTCAGAGCTCTGATCACAACCTTTCTTACCTACTCCAGCTCCAGTTCTTCTCTCTCTTCCTTCATCAGTTTTTTCTTGCAAGTGGGTTATTCACATAAAAAGTATAATCTTGCTGTCTGTTCTTCCATCTTAAAAAAAAAATTCTTCTATTAGGCCACTTTCCTCCATTCTCTACCCCATTTTATTTCTCCTGTTTGCAATGAAAATAAAGGAGTTGTCTCTGTTTGCCAGCACTACTTCTTCCAGTCTCTCTCTTTCTCTTTCAGCATTTTCAGTGATGTATAGGAAACTGTGCAGATAATGTATGTACAGTGTAATGACTTAGCACAAAGGGAACCCAATGTACATCTGTGTGATTACCAGTACTTCCTCCCAGAGGTTACTAAGCAGTTTCTCTTCTTACCCTCTTTTGCCTCTTCCTGAGTTCCCATAGAATCATATATATATTTTTGTGATCTGTCATCTTTCACTTGGTTTTGGACAGTTTATCCATGTTACTACATGTGATTGTAACTTTTCATTGTTGTTTAAAATACCCTTATATAAGAATAGCATCATTTATCCATGGATCTTTGGGTTTTTTCCAGTTTGGGGCTGTAATGTTATCCCAACATCTTTGTACATCACCTTTGATGTGTCCATAAATGTGGTACCCCAGAAGGGATTTGCTGGGATGTAGACGGCAATGGCACCCCACTCCAGTACTCTTGCCTGGAAAATCCCATGGGCGGAGGAGCCTGGAAGGCTGCAGTCCGTGGGGTCGCTGAGGGTCGGACACAACTGAGCGACTTCACTTTCACTTTTTACTTGCATGTATTGGAGAAGGAAATGGCAACCCACTCCAGTGTTCTTGCCTGGAGAATCCCAGGGACGGGGGAGCCTGATAGGTTGCCGTCTATGGGTCGCACAGAGTCAGACACAACTGGAGCGACTTAGCAGCAGTAGCAGCAGCAGTCTGTGCTCATGTTCAGATCTAACAGGTAACGCCAGCAGTTTGTTGAGGTTTTATACCCATTTGCACTCTCACTAGCAGTGGAATCATTGCCTTTGTCATCACCAACACTTGTTATTTGGCACCCTTTGTAAGTTTGGGCATTCTGTACATTTATAGTATATCTCTTTATGGGTTTGCAGGGGGAGTTGTTTGTTTTCTGGGGTGAGTGGAGTTGGTCTTGCTTTTTTATTTTTATGTGGAAAGTTTAAACATAATACAAATTTGAACATAAGAATTTATTCCCATAATCCAGCTTCAGTTATTAACTTAGTCCATGTTTCATCTGTATGCCTATCCACTCCCTTTTTTTACCGGCTCTTTTGTCCCGTGGAGTTTTCCCTTTCCCCCGCCATCTCTTTCCCTGAATTTGTCAGTTGTATCCCCATTGTATTAGTTTCCTTAGGGCTGCTATAACAAATTATCACAAGTTTGGTGGTTTGAAACAACGCAAGTTTATTCTCACAGCACGATGCCTAGAAGTCCCTCCTCAGGGAAATCCACTCTGCCTCTTCCCAGTGTCTGCTGGCGGTTGGCAGGCCTCTGCGTTGCTTTGCCTGTGGATGCACCACTCCAGTCTCTGTTTCCATATTCACATGCCCTTGCCTCTGTCTGTCTCAGATCTCCATCTCCTTTCTGTTACATCAGTCATTGGATTTAGGACCAGCCCTATAACTTTTTTGTTGTTCAGTCGCCAAGTTGTGTCCTACTGTTTGTGACCCTGTGGACTGCAGCACGCAAGACTCCTCTGACGTCCACTGTCTCCCGGAGTTTGCTCAAATTCATGTCCATTGAGTAGGTGATGTCATCTAACCATCCCATCCTCTGTTCCCCCTTCTCCTTTGACCTACAGTCTTACCCAGCATCAGGGTCTTTTCTAAAAGACTCTAAGTCTAGAATGATCTTATGTCAAGATCCCTAACTTAGTTACATTTGCAAAGACCCTATGTTTTTATATTCACAAGCACCAGAAATTAGGACTCCAGTGGCTCATTTTAGGGAACACAGTCCATGCCCCCCTCTCCCATCGCTAGTTTCACTTATTCTCCTCTGCGTTTTCCAAGTTGTTACTTTAATCTAAAGGCTTGGTTTTTCCCCCCGTTTAGCAAAATTCCTTCATAAGTTGGCAGTTTAGTGTTTTGTTGTTTAGTTGCTAAGTCACATCCAACTATTTTTGTAACCCAATGGACTGTTGCCCACCAGGCTCCTCGGTCCATGGATTTTCCTAGGCAAAAATACTGGAATAGGTTGCCATTTCCTTCTCCAGAGGATCTTCCCGACCCAGGAATGAAATCCACATATCCTGTGTACAGGTGGATCTTTGTCCCTGGCCACCTGGGAAACCTGGTGTTAGTATTATACCAGGAGAAATATGCTGTCTGCTGTTCACCCTTTTTTGAGATATTAACAGTCTTGATGATCAGTATCTGAATTCATTGCATTGCAGAATGGTATGTTCTCATTCTAGACGTGTTCTCTCAAACCAGTTCTCTTCTAGCATTTGCTTCTACCACTCTGCCAGAATTACACATCAGGATCATTGATGATTTCCACAGCACTAAGCTCTGGTCTGAGCCGCATGTGGCCTCTCTACTACAGTACACATTTGATCACTAGCTATCTTAATCGACTTTTTTCACTCAGCTTCCATTAACTTGCTTAGGTCAGTATGAATACATAGGTGTAATAATGATTGTGAATACTAAACGAATTTAAATTTTAAGTACAAAGGAAATGTGTAGGTAGAAAGTAGAAGAAGCAGGTAAGAGTCAAAATAGTTGCTTCCTGAAGAGAGACAAGCAGGAAGTGATGAAGGATGGGAAAGAGATCGGCTGTGTTTTGTTAAAAGCTCTTTAGTACTATTTGACTTTTTAAATAATGTGCCTTTACTACATTGACAAAACTTTTCAATCCATTAAAAAGTACCTGACAACATAGTGCTTTAATTTTACCGTAGATCCATGTAGCAGATGTGTCATTCTTATCCTTCGAATGCCCTCAGACTCTTGTATTCTGGGTTTGTCTCTTGTCTCTTCTAGAATGGCAGTGCGGAAAACCCTCATTCCCCCTCAGCCTCCTGACGTGGCCAGCCCTCGCGTGGAGAGCTCTATGCGGAGTACGTCTGGGTCGCCCAGGCCTGCAGGGTGAGCACATAATTGAGGACAGGACAGTCTAGTAACATGCGACAAACTTCACATAATTTGTCTGTGTGCATCTGAAAAACCCATTTTCTAAGCTGTGTGATCTGGACACATTTCTCAACCTCTCTGGTCCTTAATTTCCTTATTTACGAAATGGGCATGCTTATAACATCTTCCTCATAGGATTCCTGTGTATTCACAGCACTTAGAATAGAGCCTGCCTCATAGTAAGCACCCAGTTCCTGTTGCTATCAAAAACGGCATTATGATGACAGTTAATACATGCTATTTTATTTATCTTCTTAATTCTAAAAGTAGTATTTTGGAAAAGAAAATGAGACAATATAAAAATTTAAGTATAAAGTAAAAATCTTTGTTCCATTCTCCACTCACCTCTCTAGTCCCACTCCCCAGAGTAATTTGTTACTGTTTTAGCCTCTGAGTCTTTGCAACCCCATGGACTATATAGCCTGCCAGGTTCCTCTGTCCATGGGATTTTCCAGGCAGGAATAGTGGAGTGGGTTGCCATTTCCTTCTCCAGGGGATCTTCCCATCCCAGGGATTGAACCTGCATCTCCTGCATTGGCAGGCAGATTCTTTAACACTGAGCCACCTGGAAAGCACCCCCAGAGTAATATTAATTGGTTAAAGTTTTGTTAAGTATCTTTCCACATACGTGTGTAGATAGGCTGATAAGTTCTTAAAAATAAGATTTTATTGATTGTTTATTATATGGCATTTTTTACTTATATCAGTAATATCTTACTGTGTTAATATATTTAGATCTACTTCTTCATAAAACTCATTCAAAAAATTATGAATGCCGTGTGTGTACTAAGTATCATTTCAGAATCCAGGGAAATAAAAGTGACTGAAACAAAGGGTCCATTCCTTAAGCTTGCCGTCTAGTGAATGTAGAGAAGTAATAAATATGTGAAGAAAAAGAAACCAATGTAAAAGGAATATAAGTGATGGGAGAAGGGGTGATGACTTACAGGAAGGCTTCTCTGAGCATAGGTTTTAAGAGCCACGTGTTCCCTGATGTAAGACTGTGTTGGGCAGAGGAAAGAGCCGAGACCTGGTCTTTGATGTAGGAGTACTTGCAGTCACCATTTTGTACATTAGTGCAAAAATGTACAAATAACCATGTAATCAGAAACTGTACATGGTTACTTATAATTTTTTTGTGACCTTAAAAACATTTGTGAAAATATTAAAAACGCTCTTCCTATTTCTCTAGGGAATCTCTCTGGCCTAGGGATCAAACCTGGGTCTCTTGTGTTGCAGGCAGCTTCTTTACCATCTGAGCCACCGGTTCAGTTCAGTTCAGTTCAGTCGCTCAGTCGTGTCCAGCTCTTTGCGACCCCGTGAATCGCAGCACGCCAGGCCTCCCTGTCCGTCACCAACTCCCGGAGTTCACTCAGACTCATGTCCATCGAGTCAGTGATGCCATCCAGAAAGCCTATAATATATAGGGAAATAGAAAAAAAAACCAAAAAACTAAAATTTACTTAGTACACTGTAATTTGAACATCAGAAGCACTGAGACATTAGAACATTAAAATGTTTTATTTCTTTGTAAAAACTCATCAAGAGTTCACCCTCTGTATCCGAGGGTATAAACACATGCTGAGCATCCACAAATTTGGTATCTGGATTTTCATATCCCCTGGGGGATGAGTACTAAGGGACTTAATTGGAACTCAACTTAATTGGAACAGTGCTTGCCTTATTCACATTATATAATTTGTGCAAGAGTCCTTCTATGCTTTAGTGAATTGTCATATTGCTTTCTAAATTTGGATCTGCCCTGACATTTTATCTTTTGTATTTTCAGTATTGTAAATTTTCTCCATGAGTTCCTTTAATGTGAGGTTTTTGCCAGTATCACTTACAGGGATAGCTTATCTACCTTAACTAATCCTTGGAATCTGTGTGCACATTTCATAGTAGCATCTTTATCCTTGCTAGTGCAGATAAAGATTTCTCTTTGGAGAAATGTGTATTTAGGCTGTTAGGTGTTTTGAGCTGTTAGTAAATTTTGCGATTTATCAGTCGCATTGTTTGCAAATATTTTCTCCCAGTCTGAGGGTTGTCTTTTCATTTTGTTTGTTGTTTCCTTTGCTGTGCAGAAACTTTTGGGTTTAAGTAGATCCCATTTGTATATTTTTGTTTTTACTTCCATTACTGTGGGAGACAGATCAAATAAGATAATGCTGTGATTTATGTCAGAGAGTGTTCTGCCTATGTTTTCCTCTAGGAGTTACATAGTGTCCAGTTTCACATTTAGGTCTTTAACCTATTTTGAGCTTATTTTTGTGTATGAAGTTAAGGAATGATCTAATTTCATTTTTTAAACATGTGTGTCACTGTTTTCCCAGCACCGTTTGTTGAAGAGACTGTCTTTCCAACGTTGTGCACTCTTGCCTCCTTTGTCATAGGTTAATTGACCACAGGTGCGTGATCTTATTTTTGGGTTTCTGTCCTGATCCATTGATCTGTAATTCTGTTTTTGTGCCAGGACCTTACTGTTTGGATGACTAGTTTTGTAGTATAATCTGAAGTCAGGAGTTTGATTCCTCCGGCTCCATTTTCTTTCTCAAGATTGCTTTGGCTATTCGGGGTCTTTTGTGTCTCCAAACAAATTTTGAGATTTTTGTTCTAGTTCTGTGAAAAATGCCATTGCTAATTTGATAGGGATTGCATTGAATCTGTAAATTGCCTAGAGTAGTTCAGTCATTTTGACGATATTGATTCTTCCAATCCACGATCATGGTATATCTTTCCATCTGTTTATGTCTTCTTCAGTTTCTTTCCTCAACATCTTATACTTTTCCGAGTACTTATACTTTTGTTTCCTTAGGTGGGTTTATTCATAGGTATTTCATTCTTTATGAGGTGGTGGTAAATGGAATTGTTTCCTGAATTTTCTCTTTCTAATCTTTTGTTGTTAGTGTATAGAAATGCAGCAGATTGCTGCGTGTTAATTTTGTAACCTGCAAGTTTACCAGATTCATTGATGAGTTCTAGTAGTTTTCTGGTAGCATCTTTAGGATCTTCTGTGTATAGTATCATGTCATTTTGTCAACAGTGACAGTTTAACAACCTCTTTTCCAATTTGGATTCCCTTTACTTCCTTTTCTTTCCTGATTACTGTAGCTAAGACTCCCAAAATTATGTTGAATAAAAGAAGTGAGAGTAGAATCCTTGTCTTATTCCTGGTTTTAGAGGGAATGCTTTCAGCTTTTCACCACTGAATATGATGCTAGCTGTAGGTTTGTCGTATATGGCCTTTATTATGTTAAGATATCGGAGAAGACAATGGCACCCCGCTCCAGTACTCTTGCCTGGAAAATCCCATGGACGGAGGAGCCTGATAGGCTGCAGTCCATGGGGTCGCTGAGGGTCAGACACGACTGAGCGACTTCACTTTCACTTTTCACTTTTGTGCATTGGAGAAGGAAATGGCAGCCCACTCCAGTGTTCTTGCCTGGAGAATCCCAGGGACCGGGAGCCTGGTGGGCTGCCGTCTATGGGGTCACACAGAGTCGGACATGACTGAAGTGACTTAGCAGCAGCAGCATGTTAAGATATGTACCCTCTTTGCCCACTTTCTGGTTTTGGTATTAGGGTGTGATGGTGACCTCAAAAATGAGTTTGAAAGTGTTCCTTCCTCTGCAGTTTTTGGAAACAGTTTCAGAAGGATAGATGTTAACTTTTCTCTAAATGTTTGATTAAATTTGCCTGTGAAGCAATCAGGTCCTGAACTTTCATTTATTGGGGAGTTTTTAATCACAATTTCAATTTCGTTGCTTTTGATTGGTTTGTCCTTTTCTTCCAGGTTGTCCGTTTTGTTGGCACACTGTTTCTCATAGTAGTCTCATGATTCTCGGTATTTCTGTGGAGTCAGTTGTAATGTCTCCTTTTTCATTTCTAATTTTATTAATGTAAGTCCTCTCCCTTTTTTTCTTCATGAGTCCTACTAAAAGTTTATCGATTTTATCTTTTCAAAGAACCAACTTTTAATTTCATTGATGTTTGCAATTGTTTTGTCTCTATTTCATTTATTTCTGCTATGATCTTTATGATTTCTTTCCTTCTGCTAACTTCAGATTTTGTTTGTTCTTCTTTCTCTAGGGGTTTTAGGTGTAAGGTTATGTAGTTTATTTGAGATTATTCTTTTTTTGTGAGGTAACATTATACTGCTATAAACTTCCCTCTTAGAGCTCCTTTTGCTGCATCCCATAAGTTTTATGCTTTAGTTTGCATTTGTCTCTAAGTATTATTTTATTTTCTCTAAATTTCCTCAGTGATCCCATTGCTTGTTTAGTAGCATGTTGTTTAGCTGCCATGTGTTTGTGTTTTTTATAGTTCTTTTCTTGTACTTTATTTCTGATTTCATAGCAGTTGTGATCAGAAAAGATGTTTGATATGATTTCAGTTTTCATAAATTTACCAAGGCTCACCTTGTGATCCAGCAAGTGGTCAGTCCTGAAGAATGTTCCATGTGCACTTGAGAAGAATGTGTATCTGCTGCTTTTGGTTGGAATGCTCTATGAATATTAATTAAGTCCATCTGATCTCATGTGTCGTTTAAAGCCTGAGTTTCTTTATTAATTTTCTACCAAATAATCTGTCCGTTGTTGAAAGTGGGGTTTTAAACTACCCCACTATTGTTGTGTTACTGTCGATTTATCCCTTTATAGTTGTTGGTATTTGCCTTACATACTGAGGTGTTCATATGTTGAGTGCATATGTATTTATAGTTGTTCTATTGTCTTCTTGGACTGAACCCTTGAACATTATGCAGTGTCCTTCTTTTTCTCTTATAACAATATTTGTTTTAAAGTTTGTCTGATACAAATATTGTTACTCCACCTTTCTTATGATTCCCATTTGCATGGAATACTTTTTGCCATCTCCTTAATTTCAGTCTGTAAGTGTCCCTAGGTCTCACATGGGTCTTGTTTTTATTTTCATCCAACCAGTCTTTTGTCTTTTGGTTGGTGCATTTAATCCATTTACTCTAAGGCAATTATCAATATATATGATTCTATTGTTGGTTCAGTAGCTAAGTCTTGTCTGACTTCTTGAAACACCATGGAATGCAACATTCCAGGCCTCCCTGTCCATCACCAACTCCCAGAGTTTACTCAGATTCATGTCCCATTGAGTCGGTGATGCCATCTAACCATCTCATCCTCTGTCATCCCCTTCTCCTCCCACCTTCAGTCTTTCCCAGCATCAGGGTCTTTTCACATGAGTCAGTTCTTTGCATCCGGTGGCCAAAGCATTGGAGCTTCAGCTTCAGCACCAGTCCCTCCAGTGAATATTCAGGGTTGATTTCCTTTAGGATTCACTGGTTTGATCTCCTTGCAGTCCAAGGAACTCTCAGGAATCTTCTCCAGCACCATATTTTGAAGGCATCGGTTCTTCGGTGTCAGCCTTCTGTATGGTCCAACTCTTACATCCATACATAACTACTGGAAAAACCATAGCTTTGCCTATATTGACCTTTGTCGGCAAAGTGATGCCTTTGCTTTTTAATATACTGTCTAGGTTTGTCACAGCTGTCCTTCTAAGAACAAGTGTCTTTAAGTTTTGTGGCTGCAGTCACTGTCCTCAGTGATTTTGGAGCCCAGGAAAATAAACTGTGCCACTATTTTCCACTTTCTCCCCCTCTGTTTGCCATGAAGTGATGGGACCTGATGCCATGATCTTAATGTTTTGAATGTTGAGTTTTAAGCCAGCTCTTTCACTCTCTTCTTTCACCTCCATCAAGAGGGTCTTTAGTTCTTCTTCACTTTCTGCCATTGGAGTGATATTATCTGCCTATGTGAGGTATTTCTCCCAGCGATCTTGATTCCAGCTTGGTATTCATCCAGCCCAGCATTTTGCACGATGTACTCTGCCTATAAGTTAAATAGCAGGGTGACATTATACATCCTTTATGTACTCATTTCCCAAATTTGAACCAGTCCATTGTTCCATGTCCATTTCTAAGTGTTGCTTCTTGACCTGCAAATAGGTTTCTCAGGAGACAGGTGTAGTGGTCTGGTATTCTTTAAGAATTTTCCATAGTTTGTTGTGATTCACACAGCCAAAGGCTTTAGCATTGTCAGTGAAGCAGAAGTACTTTTTTTTGGAATTCCCTTGCATTTTCTGTGATCCAGCATATGTTGCCAATTTGATCTCTGGTTCCTCTATCTTTTCTAAATCTAGCTTGTACATCTGGAAATTCTTGATTTATGTGGTGTTGACGCCTAGCTTGAAGGATTTTGAGTATTACTTTGCTAGCATGTGAAATGAGTGCAATTGTATGGTGGTTTGAACATTTTTGGCATTTTCTTTCTTTGGGATTAGAATGAAAACTGATCTTTTCCAGTCCTGTGACCACTGCTGAGTTTTCCAAATCTGCTGGTATATTGAGTGCAACGCTTTTTAACAGCATGGTATTTTAGGATTTAAAATAGCTCAGCTGAAATTTCATCACCTGAACTAGCTTTGTTCATAGTAATGCTTCCTAAGACTCACTTGACTTCACACTTCAGGATGCCTAGATCTAGGTGAGTGATCACACCATCATGGTTATCCAGGTCATTAAAGACCTTTTTTGTATAGTTCTTCTGTGTATTTGTGCCACCTCTTCTTAATCTCTTTGCTTCTGTTAGGTCCTTGCCTTTCTGTCCTTTATTGTGCCCATCTTTATATGAAATGTTCCCTTGCTATCTCTAATTTTCTTGAAGAGATCTCTAGTCTTTCCCATTCTATTGTTTTCCTCTGTTTCTTTGCATTGTTCACTTAAGGCTTTCTCATCTCTCTTTGCTATTCTCTGGAACTCTGCATTCAGTTGGGTGTATCTTTCACTTTCCCCTTTACCTTTCACTTCTCTTCTATTTTCAGCTATTTATAAGACCTCAACCAGTTTGCCTTCTTGCACTTCTTTTTCTTTGGGATGGTTTGGTCGCCACCTCATGTACCTTGTTACAAACCTCCATCAATAGTTCTTCAGGCAGTCTGTCCTTCAGGCAGGCTGTCTGTCAAGTCTAATCCCTTGAATCTCTTTGTCACCTCCATTGTATAATCATAAGGGATTTGATTTAGGTCATACGCCAAGGAATTGATGCTTTTGAACTGTGGTGTTGGAGAAGACTCTTGAGAGTCCCTTGGACTGCAAGGAGATCCAACCAGTCCATTCTAAAGGAGATCAGCCCTGGGATTTCTTTGGAAGGAATGATGCTAAAGCTGAAACTCCAGTACTTCGGCCACCTCATGTGAAGAGTTGACTCATTGGAAAAGACTCTGATGCTGGGATGGATTGGGGGCAGGAGGAGAAGGGGATGACAGAGGATGAGATGGCTGGATGGCATCATTGACTCGATGGACGTGAGTCTTGAGTGAACTCCGGGAGTTAGTGATGGACAGGGAGGCCTGGCATGCTGTGATTCATGGGGTCACAAGGAGTCGGACACGACTGAGCGACTGAACTGAAACTGAACTGAACTGAATGGTTTAGTGGTTTTTCCCTACTTTCTTCAATTTAAACCTGAATTGTTCAATAAGGAGCTCATGATTGGAACCACAGACAACTCCATGTCTTGTTTTTGCAGAGTGTATAGAGTTTCTCCATCTTTGACTGCAAAGAATATTATCAGTCTAATTTCAGTATTGACCATCTGGTGATGTCCATGTGTAGTCACCTCTTGTGTTGACGGAAGAGGGTGTTTGTTATGACCAGTGTTTTTTCTTGGCAAAACTCTGTTAGCCTTTGCCCTGCTTCATTTTATACTCCAAGGCCAAGCTCCTGTTATTCCAGGTATCTCTTGGCTACCTCCTTTTGCATTCAAATCCCCTACAATGAAAAGACTTTTGGGGGGGTGTTAGTTCTAAAAGGTCTTGTAGGTCTTTGTAGAACTGTACAGCTTCACTTCTTCAGCATTAGTATTTGGGGCATAGACTTGGATTACTGTGATATTGAATGGTTTACTGCCGGGGTCCAGCCCCGGTGGATCCAGGGGTTTCGAAGGGGAGACGGCTTCGGCGATCAGGAAACAATAGCTTATTAAATGTTAATTAAAGATATAAAGAGTGGTTAAATAAGGATAGCTCAGTGAGGAAATTCAGTGGAGAAAAGAGGCTGAATAATTCTGCCAGAAGGTGAGAGAAAGAACAACATGGGGAGACCAAGTTTCGGTGAACAAGGCCAGCACTTTATTTTCCAAAGTAGTTTTTATACCTTAAGTTATGCATAGAGGATAATGGGGGAAGGGGTAGAGTCATGCAGTAAGCCAGGCTTTCTTCCTGCAAACTTATCATATGCAAAAGTTTAGGTGTTTTGCATCATCTTCTGGCCCAGAGGCCTGTTAACATTTTAAGACCCTTTCTTCAGAAAACTTCTTTTTCTCTAAAGGTGATTAGTCAAGCACCACCCTCCAAAAGCATTAGATAAAGTTGCATTCTTACAGGGCAAAGGTGTGGTGGGCTATAACAAGAAAAAGAATTAACTCAAGGGTCCAAGGTCACAAACATTAAAGCTACTACTTACACCAAAATCAAAACACTGCCAGGGACACAGCAGGTAAGGGATATGGAAACTTAGCAGCAAACATTGGCCCAACAAGTGAAAATCCCTTCACCAATACAATTTCTAATCAATCTTTTAACTGCTCAAAGGAATCTGTATTTAGACAGTTTAGAACATCTCATGCCTCTCACAGTTGGGAGGCTCCGAACAATCACATGTGGCCAGAAAAACCTATTCATGCAGGCTAGAGGACTTCCAAAGGAGTTTGTAGGTTGAAACACTATCACACCCAGGAACTTTATTAACTGGAGCTGTAAGTTAACCTCAGAGAGAGGTAGTGGGGGACATCCCCCCATAAAGTCAGAGGTGTAGATGAGAGCACAAAGCAGAAAGTAGGCAGACTCTGGTTTTGGGGGGTAGATGCTCGAGAATTTCCAGGGGGGAACTCCTGAGGCTTGATCCCACCTTTGCGTATGCTGAGCCTCCTTCCTCATGACCATTGCCATGAGTGGAGCTCCTCACCGCCAGCTCCACCGGCATTTCCCCCTTTTTTATTTTTTAAAACAGCCAGATGCAGCTCAGTCATGAGCTTCTGAATGTTCTGCCGAAGAATCCTGGCAATACAAGGAAGAATGATTATGAGAAGCAAAATTAAAGCACCAGCAGTGATATAACCAAGGATATTAGACAAGATCATTCTGTCATTTTTGAGATTGCACCCAAGTACTGAATTTCAGATTCTTATTGACTATGAGGGCTACTTCATTTCTTCTAAGGGATTCTTTCC
Source organism: Bos javanicus (assembly GCF_032452875.1). Classification (NCBI taxonomy): domain Eukaryota; kingdom Metazoa; phylum Chordata; class Mammalia; order Artiodactyla; family Bovidae; genus Bos; species Bos javanicus. The sequence goes on from NC_083869.1 coordinate 4,537,569, forward strand.
CACAGTAATAGATATCATGGTCATCTGAATTAAATTTGCCCATTCTGGTCCATCTCCTGCTTGACATGTCCAGTTTACCTTGATTTATGACCCTGACATTCCAGGTTCCTATGCAGTATAGTTCTTTACAGCATCAGACTTTACTTTCACCACCAAACACATCCACAACTGAGTGCCATTTCTGTTTTGGCCAAGCCTCTTCATTCTCTCTGGAGCTGTTTCTCCGCTCTTCCACAGTAGCATATTGGACACCTACCAACCTGGGGTGTATATATATATATACACACACACATCTTCCTGTGTCGTATCTTTTTGCCTTTACATACTGTTCATTGGGTTCTCGAAGCAAGAATACTGAAGTAGTTTGCTGTTGCCTTCTCCAGTGGACTATGTTTTGTCAGAACTCTCCACCATGACCTCTCCACCTTGGTTGGCCCTGCATGGATGTCATGGCTCATCGCTTCATTGGGTTAGACAACGCTGTGATCTTTGTGATCATTTTTGTTAGCCTTTTGTGATGTGGTTTTTGTTCTGAAGGGTGTGGTATTGTGGCACTTGATTCTTCTGTCTGCCCTCTGATGGATAAGGATAAGAGGCTTGTGCAACCTTCCTGAAAACTAGGTCTTACTCTGATGGGCAAGACAATGCTCATTAAATCTTTAATCCAATGTCTGCTAGTGGGTGGGGCTGTGCTCCCTTCCTGTTAGTTGTTTGGCCTGAGGCAGGCCAGTCCTGGAGTCAGACAGGCTCTATGGTAAGGCTAAAGGCTACCTTCCAAAGGATCTGCCCCAACATATACCTCCCAGGACTGCTGCTGCCAGTGCCCTGTCCCTGCGGCAGGCCACTGCCAATGCATGCCTCTGCAGGAGACCCTCAGATACTCACAGGCAGGTCTGACTCGAGTCTCCTGTGGGGTCACTGTTCCTTTCCCCTGGGTCCTGGTGCGCACATTGTTTTGTTTGTGCCCTACAAGCATCTCTGTTTTCACCAGTCCTATGGAAGTTGTGTAATCAAATCCCACTTTCCTTCAAAGTCGGATTCCCTGGGGATTCCATCCCTTTGCCAAATTCCCAGGTTGGGAAGTCTGATGTGGGGCCTAGATCCTTTGCAGTGGGAGAACTTCTTTGGTATTGTGGGTCTCCAGTCTGTGGGTCACCCACCCAGCAGGTATGGGATTTGATTTTATCATGACTGCGCCCCTCCTGTCGTCTCGCTGCAGCTTCTCCTTTGTCCTTGGACACGGGGTATCGTTTTTTTGATGCAAACATCCTCTTGTCAGTGGTTGTTCAGCAGCTACTTGTGATTTTGGTGTTCCCCCAGGAGATGAGTGCACATTTGGAAATCATTCTGCTTTCTTTTACAATGAATTTGACTACTCTAGGTACCTCATATAAATGGAGTCCTACAGTACAATCACCCCTCGATATCCCTGGGGCATTGTTTCCATAACCCACACCACTGCAGATACCAAAATCCATAGAAGCTCAAGCCCCTTATATAAAATGGCACAGTCTTTGCATGTAACCTATGCATCTCTGGATTACTTAAATACATACAGTGTCGTTGCTGCGTAAGTCATAGCGAGTATGCAGCAAGTTCAAGTTTTGCTTTGTGGAATTTTTTTTCCCTGGATATTTTCCATTTCCTGCTGGTTGAATCCGCAGATGTGGAGCCTGCCAGGTATATAGAGTGCCAACTGTCTTTGTCTTTGTGATTGGCTTATTTTACTTAATGCAGTGTCCTGAAATGCACCCCTCAGATGGTTTTTTGGTATTTTTTTTTTCAATCTGTGCCTAGTTTTTTCAACCTTTTGTAATGGTCTTTAGCATAGCAGACTTTTTGAATTTTGATGATGCCCAATTTATCTGTTTTTTTTCCTTCTATGAATTATGCTTTTAGTATCATGTCTAAGAACTCTGATCATGAAAGTTTCATGGTTTTACATTTTTGCATTTAGATTTCTGATTCCTGTTTAGTTCATTTTCTGAGGTCTCAGTCAATATTGAATTTTTTGCCTATACAAGTCCAATTGTTTTTGGCCTTGAGCTTGAGTGTATTATCTTGTGTTGCTTTTGATACTTTTGCATTTTCAGTAGTAGTAATATGAATAGGCAAACTTTTACAGCTGTTAAATGAAATATTTGACTTAAAAAAATGTTTGAGAAGAATTTGTAAGGACATTAATTTTGTCATATAAAGCTGACAAAAATCAATACATTTTTGAACAGTATATTTGTAGATGTCTGAAGTATCTCTGATGAAACATATACTGGAAGGTTATAAGAGTGGTGCCTGTGGGTAGAGGGCTGGGTATGCAAAGTGGAGGGAAGTTATTCTCAATTTGTATTGTTTTGCATCTACTCAATTTTTGAAGCTCCCAAGGCAACATACACAGTAACAAATTCTTGGAGGGAAAAATACACTACCTTGATGAAAACTGATTGCCTTTCAGTGAAGTGACTTTCAGTAATTTGTTTAAACTGCTCTTTGTTTTCTAAGTTAATTTTATTACTGCCTATAAAAACTTGATGGCAATGGTTCTAAAACTTGAATTCCCTGTAAAAGTTACTTTAAAGTTCAACTTCTAAAATCAAGGAATAGAGTTTTAGTTGTACTGTGTGTTGGACAAATATTCACGTCTGAGATGATCCAAGTTAAGTAAATTTTCTGTTGTTTGCTACATCATCTTTGCTTTTATTTTTCAGTGCCAAACCCAAGTCAGAAATCCACGTATCAATGGCCACTCCAGTCACTGTGTCTATGGAGACCATGTCCAGTCAAAATAGTGATCAGCCCACCATTGCAGTCCCACCCACCACTCAGCAGCCTCCACCAGCCATTCCAACTATGATTGCAGCAGCTAGTCCCCCGTCACAACCAGCGGTCGCCCTTCCAACCATTCCTGGAGCAGTTCCCATCACTCCACCCATCACTACCATTGCCACTGCCCCTCCACCGTCAGCAGCCGTGGGTGGCAGTCTATCTTCTGTTTTGGGCCCTCCTGTACCAGAGATAAAAGTTAAAGAAGAAGTGGAACCAATGGACATCATGAGGCCAGTTTCTGGTAAGTTCATTTGTAGGATACTCTTTGCTGGCAATTGCTTCTTCCCCTTTTCTTACTCTCCTCAAGAGTCCAAACTCTTGTATGACCCTCAGTCTGGAAGCCTGACTCCTAGATTCCCATTTGAAATTTCCATTTCATTAGTTTTTAATAAATAGAAGAAAGCATCCTTTTCCAAACTTAAAACCATATTGCTGCCATTTTTGTAACTAATTTTATTCCTCACCCAAATCAATGAAAAGATTGTTTCCCCAAGAGTATTTTTAAACATAGCTTCTTATATTAATTAAGGAAGTATTACCATATAAAGAGGATCACAATACTGTCAACTTAAAAAATAGTCATAATCTAAAAATTGAGATTTATGTTTTATTCAGTGGAAATTTTTAGGACTTTTAGCCTGGGAGACAGCATCTCAAGTGACCCTTAAAGAACTGCTATAAGGAGGCAGGGGGAGGAGTCGGGTTATATAGAAGTTTGCAGCACGGGACAGGTGGTCTGAACTATGAAAATATTTTTGTGAATTGAAGAAAACCAGATATCTCAAGTTAAGGAATTTAGCGCTTTTCTATGTGTAGGAAGATCAGAGAGTCTGGGCTCACTGAAATCGTTCCTTTCATACGTATCTCAGCTCTCTCTGGCCAGGATCCTTCATTTTTCCTCAGTGCTCACCACAGGGAGTGGCTGCAGCCTGACGGCTGCCAAACCACAGATACAGTTCTCCTTCCTGGTTATCTTGGAGAGCTAGGTGAGTGTGACATCCTTGTTGATTGATAAGGCAGATGATACTCCATTTCTCAGTGTGATTATAGCTAAATGCTGATTAATTTATGATTGATTACCTCCCAGTATGCTTTGCCTTTGTTTATGCAATAAAGTAAGATTTGCATTGTTAAAATTAGTCTCTTGATAAACATTTATGATTAGTAAAATCTCAAAAGTACCACTATCCCTTTTTGTTTTCTTCTCAACTCTAAACTTCCAGTTTGTAGAAAGGCAGGTCACTTGAGAGGCTTGCTTTCTGTTTGCTTGATTTTCCAGGCATTTGTTTGTTTGTTGGGTTCTTTGTTGTTTTGGGGCGGGTTTTTGGCTGTGACCCTTGGTTAGGCATACGAGATCTCTGTTGTGGCACTCAGGGTCTTCATTGTTGCCTGCCAGATCTTTCATTGAAGCACATGGCCTAGTTGCCCCGTGACATGTGGACTCTTAGTTCCCTGCCAAGGGAACCAAACCCATGTCCCCTGCATTGGAAGGCAGGTTCTTAACCACTGGACCACCAGGGAAGTCCCTGTTTTCTGTTTTTTTCATAATTTATTGTGGAGTCTTATTTTTCCTGACTATAAAAGTAACATTCAGTGTATGAAATTTATGTAATACAGACAAAGCCAAAGTGAAAAGCAAGTCACTTTGTGCTGTAGTTACCTACTATTACCCTCTACCACTTCGGCATGAAGGCCCCCACCTCCCATAACATTCGTTCAGTTAAGAGGCGTAGTCATACTGTGCCTACAGTTTGTAAATCTGCTGTGTATTTATTTGCTTATTTATTTTCATTTATAATGCCATGAAACATCCTATGGTAACACCCTATGATACTTCAGCACTTCTGTTGAAAGATGCTATGGGTCACCCCGGAGGGGAAATGAAATGCTGTTCATCTGCTCTGTCACCCTTCTAGACAGTTCCTCTTACCTTTCCATACTAGGAATCTGACCCTAGTTCTTCCTCAAATTGTAGGGCTCAGCACCAGCCTTGGTTCTGTCAGGCTTTTCACCAAGCACTTTGTACAGATCATGCACATCTCCCATCTTCTTGAAGATTACATTCTAGTAAGAGTTCAGTTCAGTCGCTCAGTCATGTTCAACTCTTTGCAATCCCACGGACTGCAGCAAACCAGGTGTCCCTGTCCATCACCAACTCCTGGAGTTTACTCAAACTCCTGTCCATCGAGTCAGTGATGCCATCCAGCATCTCATTCTCTGTCGTCCCCTTCTCCTTCTGCCCTCAGTCTTTCCCAGATCAGGGTCTTTTCAAATGAATCAGCTCTCCGCATCAGGTGGCCTCAGCTTCAACATCAGTCCTTCCAATGAACACCCAGGACTGATCTCCTTTAGTGTGGACTGGTTGGATCTCCTTGCAGTCCAAGGGACTCTCAAGAGTCTTCTCCAACACCACAGTTCAGAAGCATCAATTCTTCTGCACTCAGCTTTCTTTACAGTCCAACTCTCACATCGATACATGACCACTGGAAAAACCATAGCCTTGACTAGACAGACCTGTGTTGGCAAAGTAATGTCTTTGCTTTTGAATATGCTATCTAGGTTGGTCATAACTTTGCTTCCAAGGAGCAAGCATCTTTTAATTTCATGGCTGCAATCACTATCTGCAGTTATTTTGGAGCCCAGAAAAATAAAGTCAGCAACTGTTTGCACTGTTTCCCCGTCTATCTGCCATGAAGTGATGGGACCAGATGCCATGATCTTCGTTTTCTGAATGTTGAGCTTTAAGCCAACTTTTTCACTCTCTTCTTTCACTTTTACCAAGAGGCTCTTTAGTTCTTCATTTTCTGCCATAAGGGTGATGTCATCTACATATCTAGGGTTATTGATATTTCTCCCGGCAATCTTGATTCCAGCTTGTGCTTCTTCCAGCCCAGCATTTCTCATGATGTACTCTGCATATAAGTTAAATAAGCAGGGTGACAATATACAGCCTTGACGTACTCCTTTTCCTATTTGGAACCAGTCTGTTGTTCCACGTCCAGTTCTAACTATTGCTTCTGACCTGTATACAGGTTTCTCAAGAGGCAGATCAGGTGGTCTGGTATTCTCATCTCTTTCAGAATTTTCCACAGTTTATTGTGGTAAAAAGTAAAATAAAGGACAAAATGTAAGGGAAAGTTAGGGCTGGAGGTGTGATTTTTTTAAAGAGTTTTAAAGGGAAAGCTTTACTGAAGAAATGATCTTTGAGTAGAGACATTGAAGAGATGAAGTGCTGGCCATGAGAGTATTTGGAAAAAAAGCATTTCAGACTAAGAAAGCAGTAAATGTAAAAGCCTAAGATAGTAATGTGCCTCTTGTGCTCAACACATAGCACAGAGGCATTGACAGATGGAGCTGAGTAAGCGAGGGCAGTGGGAGAGAGAAGGCCAGAGATACGGGTCAGGACTGTGAGAGCTTAGGAGCCTCTGGAAGGACTTTAACTTTGCTGAGGGAGCTGGGAGCTATGAGAGGGTTCTGAGGAGAGGAGGAACTTGAGTTCAGTTCTGTTTTTAATAGACCACTCTGGTTACTCTGTAGAAAAAAAGACTGGGAACAAGATTAGAATTAGGGAGATGTGTTTAGAGGCTACTGCTTTAACAGCAGGGACCACTGAAGGTTTCAGCCAAGGAAGTAGCAGTACCAGTGGTGACGTGGTGAGAGTATAGATATTTTATTGAAGAACTGAGAGGATTTCTTTAAAGAGGGATATTGTGCATGAGAAACAGCATCAGAGGAAACTAAAGATTTGATCTTAGTAACTAGAAGCATAGGACTTCCCAGATGGCACAGTGGTGAAGAATCCACATGCCACTGCAGGAAGCGCAAGAGACACAGGTTCGATCCCTGGGTCAGGAAGATCCCCTGGAGTAGGAAATGGCACCCCACTCCAGTATTTTTGTGTGGAAAATTCCATGGTCAAAGGAGCCTGGCAGGCTGCGGTCCGTGGAGTCTCAAAAGAGTCAGACATGACGGAGAGACCGAGTACAAACACAAAACTGGAAACCCTCATTTTCAGTACAGCAGGGGGACTCCATTGTGTAGGGAGAGATTAGAAGTTAGTTTTTGCTCTGGTGAGTTTGAGTTAGACTTTCAAGTGGACATCAAGTAGTCTGATCTGTAAGCCTAGCTTTTAGAAGAAAATTAAGTTGCCGGTGTAAATTGGGGAGTTGCCATTATATGTATGAATTATGTTTAAAGCCATGAGCCTGGCTGGGTAATGGATAGAATCATCTGAGGAATGAGTGCTGATAAGAAACAGAAGTAGTTGTAAATTGAGCCCTGGGGCACTGCACCATTTTCAGAAGGGAGGAGTCCAAAACCAGCAAAGAAGACTAAATGGACAGGCTGGAGTGATAGGAATAAAACGTGGAGTGTGTGATGTCCTGGAAAGCCAGGACAAGGGTTACAGCTGCTGAGAGATAGAGTAAGGTAAGCACTGAGCAGCGACCATTGGGTATAACAACATGAAGGTCATGCAGATCTTGAGAAGAGCATTTGCCATGTAATCATATTGGGCCACAGCATGGTGGGGTGTGGGTTCAGGAGAAAGCTGGGAGATAACTGTGAGAGACATTGAGTATAAACAGCACTTGAGGGACTTGTTATAAAGCACCAGAAAAAGGAAGGCCAATAACTGAAGGGAAATGATGCCAAGTTTTCTTTTTGGCTACACTGGGTCTTCGTTGCTGCACGTGGGCTTTCTCTGGTTGCTGTTCTTCATTATGGTGCCCAGACTTCTCACTGTGGTGGTTTCTCTTGTGGAGCACAGGCTTTAAGCGTGTATGCTTCAGTAGTTGTGGCAGGTGGGATTTTCCCAGACCAGGGATTGAATTCATGTCCCCTGCATTGGCAGGTGGATTCTTAACCACTGGGCCACCAGGGAAGCCCCAAAGTTATTTTTAAGACAGGACAAATGAGTTTTGTATGTTAATTGGAATGAGCCAATAAAGAGGAAAGAACTGATGATGCAGGAAAAAGATGAATTCTTGCGGCGATGTCTGAGGAGATGAGAGTGGGTGGGACCTACCTTGAAAGTGAAGGAATCTGCCTTTCCTGAAAGCACA